>NC_134086.1:61081578-61396717 GCF_000715075.1 Nicotiana tabacum | reverse complement strand
ATACACCGCCATTGTTGAAACCATCGACCAACTGTATGAAAGGTTGAAAGTGCAGGTTACGCCACTCCTATTCCTGCTGTGGCATTAAAAAATTTATCCATATAGGTCAATCCGAACAAAACTTGTGCGTACCATTCCAGTATGAAAGGGCATATCACTACTGAGTGCCAAACATTGAAGGATAAGATCCAGATGTTAATTGACAATAAGGTCATACAAGCAAAGGAAGTCGCACCTAATGTCCGCAACAATCCCCTCCCTAATCACAGAGGTGATGGTGTACATATGATATAGACAAATGAGGAATGGGACCCTGAGAGTTAATCGGGCTTATTATAAAAGGCGATGACTTTAAAGTTACAGTCACACTTACTCCTATTGTGGTACAGACTCAGGCACCAATCGAGGTTGAGGTAACTGCATCAGTTCCATTCATGGTGGAAGTGGCTCTGTCCGCAGCCACCTCCGCTCCATTTGAAGTAGAGGTGGCCACACCTTTTATTGTGATAGTATCAACCACACCCTTATTTAACTCAAAAGCAATACCCTGGGATTATGTTGTCGAGGCTCGGCGAAAAGGGAAGGCCAAGATAGAGGAATCTGATGTTGTATAAAGAATAATTAGAACTAGAAGAGTCTATACACCTGAACACCTGGGATGTTCAAGTAAGGAGGCCACTACTAGGCAGCCTATTATTGAGATTGGGCCAGATAACCTATGGAGGAAAGTACAGGCAAAGGAGTATTTTGTTGTTGACCATCTGAACAAAGTCCCAGCTAAGATATCTATCCTGTCACTATTGCAGAATTCAGAGGCACACAAGAACGCTTTGATGAAAGTAGTGAGCGAGGCTTATATACCCAATAACATCACTGGTGGAAAAATGGCCAACATGGTTGGGCAAGTGCTGGAAAGCCATAAGATTATCTTCCACGAAGATGAGCTACCGTCTGAGGGTTTGAATCACAATCGAGCATTGCATGTCACAGTGCAATTTGAAGACAAGTTCATTGCTAGGGTTCTGGTTGATGGAGGTTCGAGCCTAAATATTTGTCCATTGGACAGTCTGAAGAGGCTAGACAAAGGTTTCCATGAGATTCGGGTAGGAAGCATGAATGTGAAGGATTTCGATGGGTCATAGAGGGCTACGATCGGGGAAATATACCTTCGCTTGCAGATCGGGACAACTTGATTCGACATTGAATTCCAAGTGCTTGACATACCAGCTCATACAATCTTCTATTGGGCCAACCATGGATCCATGCTGCTTGAGCCGTGCCTTCCACACTGCATCAAGCCGTGAAATTCGAATGAAACCGTCAGGAGGTGATCATCCACGGAGATGGGAGTAACCCCATCTACACTAGTCGAACCATCCCGGCCATTGGACATAGAAGAAGGCTAGGAGGGGAAACCAATCATCACATCGAACGAGTCAATGCAGTCGAGAAGGATAAGAGTGGAGTAAAAAAATAGAAAGCATACTAGCATGGTCCGGATATGAACCCGACAAAGGGTTGGGAAAGAACCTCCAAGGCATCACCAAACCAATATAGCTAAAAAATTATGGTACCACCTTTGGGCTTGGATACCAGTATACATGGCAAGAGTATAATGATTGGTCGCCTCCATGGCGCAGACGTATTACCCTATTGAGAAACCAGTGCCAAGTTTGGAATAAGCTTTTCATCAGGCTGACATAATATGGGGGACTACAGAGGAAGAAGCACTAGGTGGGTTGAGGAATTTGTTCTTAGAGGATGAGGACATGGACTACGGTGCCATAATTGAGGAGGAGAAGGAAGAAGGCCTCACTATTTATACTGTGGTGAAGGGAGCTGTTCTCAGGAACTTGATCGCCACACCATCCCGAGGCCGCCGAGTCCCTAGGTAGCTTGGCAGATTTTACTTCTATAGTCGTTCTAGGCATTTAAGACTTCCAATAATTTTGTTTTAAGATTTACTTGTTTCAAAATAAATGCTCGATTCATTGAGCCAAACATTGTTTGAACAATTTTCTCAATTTTAATCAAATGAATTTGTTATTTATCATTATTCATTACTATTTCTACACTTTTTCTTTCTATAGTGTTATTATTACTTTTCCTGATGAACCACTAACTGTGACATGTAATGAGGCAACACAACATGAGAATAGTGATTCAGATGAGGAAGATGAGATACCTGAGGAAATTGTTAGGGAAGTCGCAAATTTTGAGAACAAGCCTAAGTCCAACCTGGACGAGACCGAAGCAGTAAATTTGGGAGACGTTGAGACCGTCAAGGAGACCCGCATCAGCATTCACTTGTCACCAATAGATAAGGAAGAGTACGTCTGTTTCCTAAAAGAGTATGAGGACATTTTCGCATGGTCATATGATGACATTACCTGTTTGTGCACTTCCATAGTGGCTCACAAGTTGCCTACTAATCCCATATGTCCAAAAGTAAAATAGAGACTCAAAAAGTATAAACCAGACATGAGCCTGAAAACCAAGGACAAAGTTACCAAGAAGATAAAAGTCAAAATTCTCAAGGTGGTTGAGTACCCAACTTGGTTAGCTAACATTGTGCCAGTTCCGAAGAAGGATGGGAAAGTTAGAGTATGTGTTGACTATCGGGATTTAAACAGAGCAAGTCCCAAGGACAACTTCCCACTATCGAATATACATATCCTGATCGATAACTATGCCAAGCATGAACTCCAATCCTTTGTAGGTTGCTTCGCGGGTTGTCACCAGATTTGGATAGATGAAGAAGATGAAGAGAAGACAGCTTTTATTACACCATGTGGTGTATACTGTTACAAGATGATGTCGTTCGGTTTGAAGAACATTGGGTCCACTTATATGAGAACCATGACAACTATCTTCCATGATATGATACACAAAGAAATAGAGGTGTATATGGACGATGTCATTATAAAATCCAAGAGGGCTGAAGATCACATAACAGACTTGAGGAAGTTCTTCGACAGGCTGAGGAAGTACAATTTGAAATTGAACCCCGCAATATGTGCATTCGGGGTTCCCACAGGAATGTTACCGGGATTCATTGACAGTCGTTGAGGGATTGAACTGGATCAGTCTAAAGTCAAAGTTATTCAGGGGTTACCACCACCTAAGAGCAAAAAAGATGTGATGAGCTTCATATGATGTCTCAACTATATCAGTCGCTTCATAGCATAGTGCACAATCATATGTGAACCCATCTTCAAGATGCTGAGGAAGGATGCCGAAACAAGATGGACAGAGGATTGTCATAAAGCTTTTGATAAATTCAAGGAGTACCTGTGCACACAACGAGTTCTGATCCCGCCAGAACCAGGACGACCTTTGCTAGTCTATCTATCTGTATTAGATGGAGCCTTCAGATGTGTTTTGAGACAACATGACAAGACAGGAAGAAAGGAGCAAGGCATATATTACTTGAGTAATAAGTTTACACCTTATGAAGCATGGTATTCTCTGCTTGAACGCACTTGTTGTGCTTTGACCTGGAAAACCTAGAAATTGAGGCATTACTTCTATGCCTACACTACATACCTCATATCCAAGATAGACCCTCTGAAGTACATATTTTAGAAACCCATGCCGACTTGAAAGTTGGCCAAATGGCAGATATTGTTGAGTGAATTCGATATCGTCTATGTAACTCAAAAGGCGATCAAAGGACAAGCATTGGTAGATCACCTTGCTGAATATTCAGTGGGAGGAGCATACAAACCTTTGAAGACATATTTTCCTGATGAAGAAGTATTTATTGGAGAAGACATTACCGTGACGGTTGGATGATGTTCTTTGACGGAGCCGCAAATTTCAAATGAGTGGGCAAAGGAGTGGGCATTGAAGCAGTTTTGGTATCAGAAATGGGTCAACACTATCTGGTGTCTGCTAAACTCAGATTTTCTTGCACCAACAACATGGCAGAATATGAAGCCTGTATACTAGGGCTCAACATGGCAATCGACATGAACATTCAGGAGTTGTTGGTAATCGGTGATTCAGATTTGCTTGTGCACCAGGTACAGGGAGAGTGGGCCACCAAGAATTCCAAGATATTGCCATATCTGCACCATGTGCAGGAATTGAGAAAGAGGTTTATAAAGATAGAATTACAACATGTGCCCTGAATTCAGAATGAGTTTGTCGATGCATTGGCCACTTTCTCATCTATGATACAACATCCGGATAAAAATTACATTGACCCCATTTTGGTGAGGATCCATAATCAACTAGCATATTATGCTCATGTTGAAGAAGAAACAGAAGGAAAGCCTTGGTTCCATGACATCAAGGAGTACTTAACGAAAGGAGAATACCCGGAGCATGCAAATCACACTCAGAAATGCACACTCCGGAGATTTCCAAATCACTTCTTCCACAGTGGAGGGAACTTGTATGGAAGAACTCCTAATTTGGGTTTACTAAGATCTGTTGAGGCAAAGGAAGATTTTAAGCTACTTGAGGATGTGCATGTTGGGACATGTGGTCCACACATGAATGGTTTTGTCTTGGCTAAGAAGATACTCAGGGCAGGTTACTTCTGGATGACCATGGAGACGGATTGCATTCAATATGTCCACAAATGATTTCAATGTCAAGTGCATGCCGATATGATAAAAGTGTCGCCAAATGAGCTCAACGCAGCAAGCTCACCTTGGCCATTCGCCCCTTGGGGAATGGACGTTATTGGTCCGATTGAGCCCACTGCTTCAAACGGACACATGTTTATTCTGGTAGCCATTGATTACTTTATAAAATGGGTAGAAGCTACATCGTACAAAGCTGTAACCAGGAAAGTCGTTGCATATCTTGTCAAGGATCGTATTATCAGCCGATTTAGAGTTCCCGAGTCCATTATTACCGATAACGCCACCAATCTCAACAATGATCTGATGAAAGCTATGTGTGAATCTTTCAAAATCAAGCTCAAGAATTCCACAGCCTACAGACCTCAGATGAATGGAGTCGTACAAGCCGCCAACAACAGCATTAAGAAGATACTAAGGAAAATGGTAGAGAACCACAAACAGTGGCATGAGAAGTTACCCTTCGCTTTGTTGGGATACCGTACCACAGTTCGCACGTCAACCGAGGCAAACCCCTACATGTTATTTTATGGTACGAGGTTGTCATCCCAGCCGAGGTGGAAATTCCTTCTTTAAGAATCATACAGGAAGCTGAACTCAGCAATGTAGAATGGATAAAGAGTCGCTATGAACAATTGGCCCTTATCTATGGAAAGAGGATGAACACAGTATGCCATGGACAACTTTACTAGAACAGAATGACTAGAGCTTTCAACAAAAAAGTCAAACCAAGACAGTTCGCAGCAGGGCAGCTGGTATTGAAGAAAATCTTCCCGCATCAAGATGAAGCCAAAGGGAAATTCTCTCCCAACTAGCAAGGTCAGTACATGGTTCACAGGGTATTAACAAGAGGAGCACTCTTACTTGCAGAAATGGACGGCAAAGTATGTCCAAAACAAATCAATTCAAGCGTAGTCAAGAGATACATAGGTAGCCTTATGGGTTCGATCATATCATAATAAAATTTTCATTTTCCCCCAAGCTCAGAAACTAGGGCAGAATTTTGAGGAGGACCCTCAAAATTCCGGAGTAAGTCCAACCAACGCTATTGCACGCCAGTAATCATTTAAGAAACTGGGGCAGAATTTTGAGAAGGATTCTCAAAATTCCGAAAATGATTCAGCAAGGCTTATCATCCGCAAATTGTCAAAAGATTATCAACCAAACTGGGCAAAATTTTGAGGAGGACCCTCAAAATTTCCAACATGAGATAGTTGCAATGCCTTTGAGATGCGTTACAGTCACTAGTTCATCAAAACAACTTGATATATCAATACGTTTCTAAAACTACTCTATTTTATCAATAATTGCATATTTTCGAAAACTCTATTTCCATAATAGTTAGGTATTACCCAAGGGAACTCGAAAGGGCTTTCTTAATTAGAGCAAAGCAAGGATGGCGTATGAAGCACGAACTAGCCTCCCCTTACAAACTTACAATTTTCCTTTGAACGCAGGCCCATCCGACGTAACAATAACATCCACGTAGCAAGATCACTATCAATCAGGCCATCAGACACCGAATATATCTCCAACTAAGACATATACTACTCTTATTTGCTACGTGCTCTTTGCATGAGGCTAATCCTTGCCTCCATAACTGCATGAGGTTAATCCTTGCCTCCACAAATGCATGAGGCTAACCCTTGCCTCCCTGTTTGCATGAGTCTAATCCTTGACTCCATACTTGTATGAGGCTAATCCCTACCTCCCTACTTGCATGAGTCTAATCCTTGACTCCATACTTGCATGAGGCTAATTCCTGCCTCCCTATTTACATGAGTCAAATCCTTGACTCCACCCTGCATGAGGCTAATCCCTGCCTCCCTATTTGCATGAGTCTAATCCTTGACTCCATCCTGTATGAGGCTAATCCCTGACTCACTATTTACATGAGTCAAATCCTTGCCTCCATACTTACATGAGGCTAATCCCTGCCTCCCTACTTACATGAGTCTAATCCATGACTCCATACTTGTATAAGGCTAATCCATGCCTCCCTATTTGCATGAGGCTAATCCTTACCTCCATACTTGCATGAGTCTAATCCTTGCCTCCTTACTTGCATGAGGCTAATACCTGCCTCTATATTTATATGAGGCTAATCCCTGCCTCCACATTCTCATGGGACTAAGCATCGTCCCCCTCGGCACAAATATTAAGCTATCTCTAGAATTATCTATTTGCTTTTCAATCGGGCTAAGCTTTGCCCTCCATTTCACAAGACTAAGCCTTGTCTTGTTAACATCATATCATTGCATATCATGGGCTGAAATATCACCAATCTAATCAAAGGCTTCATAGTCTAAAAGTCATCATCCTCATAGCTGGAAGACACCATGCCATGGCCTGAGGATCTCTCAAATTTGTATATCAGTATTCAAAGGCGTCATGATTCGGAGGCACCATTTTCATGGCCTGAAAACATCATTTCATGGCCTATGAATATCTCATCAAACAATTCATGGCCCAGGACATCATGGTCGAAGGACGCCATCCCTAACCGTCCGAAGACAACTTTCATAGTCCAACGGGAACCTGCACCATGTTTAAATTTATGCACAGTATATGTTTGTATTACTTTATTTGCAGGTAACCCGGCGAGAAACGGCTATCCCAGCAGGAGCGATCCTGCTCCAGTTCTCTCAGCCATACCCAAACCTAACTATTCCCGTAAATAGTTCACTCACCCAGCCCTAGATGTTGCGTCCGTTCTTGAAATGACTTCATCGGTATACTTCGCCGACGAATCCGGAACTATGCATGGCCTGATTCCCGTAAGACCAGGGATATGTAAGCAACTCAGAAGCCGGAGTGCGGCCTAATCTCTCGGACCGTTTTGCTCGGTCAAAATTGGCCATCATTTCTTTACGAGAAAACTTTTTCATCCTTCTCGAGTAAAGAGGGGAAGCTGTTGATACCCAATTTTTCCCCAAAATATACTAAAATTGCATATATACATGCAATATCATGCATTAATAGCAATTGGTATTTTCTATAATTTTTCCTATATTTTAATTAATTTATCCAGCATTTTATTTCCAATAAGTAATTACAGAATTGCATCACAAGTGATTTCAAAAGCATTTCTTGATTTAATTTATTATTTATGGTCCTATTTAAACCAAATTATTCCATAATTAGTCAAATTGGCATATTTTGTCTATAATTGCAATAACTTTGCAATTATAGCCCAGACATATAATTTTGTACTATTCTTACCAAGAACTTAGTCATTATATTTTTAAAATACTAAATAATATTTTTGAGTTATTTTTTGTGCATGAAATTATTTTTTTGTAATTATTAGCTATTTTACAAATTATTTTAATTAATTTAATTGGGTATTTAACTAATAACCTATTGCATTTCAATTCTAGCCTAAATTGAACCAGCCCCAAACCTAATTAAATCAGCCCAATACCCCAAAGCCCAATCCACTATCCTACCCGACCTAATTTCCGTTTAATCTGCACCGTTGATCAATTTTGATCAACGGACCAGATCCTTCCTTACTATGATTAAACTAAAATGACTACCCCCCAAACCCTCATTCATATCCTCTCATTTGTTCTCATTCTCTCTGCAGTTACATCTCTCATCTCTCTCAAAATCCTCTCTGCTAAACCTAGCTCCTACTCGTCGGCCGTTGGTTCACTGGTAACCATGGTGGTCTCACCACCATCCCAAGCCCTATGGCTCTCTTCCTATGCCGTTTGTTGATGCCTGGAGGCCCTCAAGGGAACCAGAAGGTGATTCACTAACCTCTCATGGTTTCTATGCCGTTCTCAGGCCACCCTTGGCCGTCCGAGTAAGATCTTTATATTTTCCGGCTAGATCCATGGCTTCTAAGCCGGAATTTCTTTATCTCTGGTTTATCTCACTCTGAAACCCTAACTCATCTCTTGACCCTTCAGTTCTACCATATATCTGAGTATATTTTGAGTTATTCTTGCCGTTTTTCATGATAATCTCTCTGATTTTTGAAAATGCCTCTTCGTCTTCAAACTAGGGTTGGTAACCCCTTTTCAAATCGCTTTTTCTTCTGATTGTTGTTATCAATCTATGATTTTTACTATGTTTAAACGGTTTATTTAAGTTTTTCCTTTTATCTGATTCATTATGTTGAAAACACTAATTCGTGGTCTTAATCTAGGATTCTGAGAACCATCCTTGTTTATTTGTTCGTTTAATTTGTTTGTATGTCTGTTATTCATGAATATGTTCTATGTTTCTATGATTTTTTACCCTATTATGCTCATTAAGATTTCTGAGTTTGCTTTTTCCACCTATACTATGTTTGTTGTGTTTATTAACATAAATTTGTGTCAATTCATCTAATTAGTACTATTTTTTTCTAGTTGAATTCCTGACATTACGTGATTTTTACTTTACTATGCCTATTAGGGTTTTTGATTTTCATTCCTTCTTGCCTATGCTATGATTATTTTGTGTATTTCACAACAATTTGTGCTAATCCCCTTAATCATTACTACTCCTATTTGAATCCCTAATTTCCTATAATGGATACCTTTCACCAATATCTTGTGATGATTTCCTTACTGATTTTTAACCTCTAAATATCTTCTTGCCCTATTTTGTGGTTGATTATGCTGTCAAGTTGATTCTTAGACATTTTTCTTAATTAGAATTGTCGAACCTAGCCTCTATTAAATGCTCTGTACTATGCTTATTTCCTTATGTGTTGTATTCCAGTCTCATATGATCTCCTTCCTTATTTGTCTTTACCGTTTGAAGTTCACTCTCTTAATTAAGGGAGTACTTCTACTAATTTTATACTAATTGATACCTAGTTCCATAATTACTGCTTGACTTTGATTCTTACCTCATTATTCTACCTAGTTTTAAACTATATATATGCTCTCTCATTAACAAACACAGACACGAATATTTTTGGTTCAAACTCTCTCTCTCTCTCTCTTACTAAAAGCTCCCTACCCTCTTTTGTGATTACTTAATACTGTTCTAAGTTAGTCGGCTGCAAGCCAAGGCAAACTATTATGCTCTCATATTCTTCACTTTTTGTTTGCTGTGATTTTACTGGTATGTACTGATTTCAATTCAAGTTCCAAAACCAATATGTTTCTTTTATTACTTCAATTCCTCTTGTTTCTAGTATGTTTTTACTTATTGTTCTGTTGTTCAACTTGTAACTAATATGTTTACTTCATTGCTTCATCAGCATGCTGCTAAATGTGTCCCCTCCCTTAGACTCAACATGTTTATGAAGTGTTATCCCCCTTCTAGTGTACCCCAATATGACTCTCCCTAACTAATGTTCTATGCAAAGTAGTTGGCTATCTTTAAGTTACCTAATTCTGTATTAATTCTGAGGTTCCTTACCCCTTTAGCATGCTGTTGATTCTGTACTTAAGTGATCTTATAACTATGTGTTTACCTACGTGACCTATGTGTCCCCAAATCCCTTGACCCCCTATTTGTGGTTGTTGAACCTACTTTGGTTCTATGATCTCTGGCTGTGTATGAACTTGTTTTGGGGGTGCTGTGTTTGGACTATTATTTACCACTCCACTCTCTTTTCAAAAATATCTCTGATGTCTTTTACAAAACTATTTCAATCAAGTCCCTTTTCAAACTGTTTCCCTACTTAAATATTTTCCAGCACTCTCACATCTACTCTTAGGTTTTAGGTTCTGCCCCTCTAATTTGTGACTGCTTAGGGATCCTTATGAGATCCCTCTGAACTTTGATACATTAGAGTTGGCCCTTCTACAGTTCATTTACTCAACTATGACTATGAAATCTGGGTGTGAGCACTGCCCGAAATCCCTTGAGGTCCTTAAGAAACTCTGACACACCCGGATTATATGAAAGGCTATGAGGCAATCCGGTATTGGAAATTTTGGAAATCTGGGCCTATTGGTAGGCTCCCTATAGAGTAACTTCTTATTTTTCTTATCTACTTATGTAATGCATTCGATATTGGCCTGTAATAATTTGTAAACGAACATTAGGGTTTGGATAGTGAAAATAGGAGGGTAGCTATGCATGTTATAGATATCAAAAGGGTAGAAACCATGCTTTAGATATATATTTCCTGTATGTGCAATAGAATTCATGCCCAAAACATATCATGCATTAGAAACCATGCTCTTATGGCTCATGTATACTGTTTCAACATCTCATTTTTGACATTCTTGTCACTCAGAAATCCTGTTTTAGGATAAAGGGGCATTAAAAACAAAGACTGCTTCTCTTGCACACTTGATAGCATGCTCTATAATATTGTAACTTTTCTATGCATTTAGAAATCCTGCTATAGGAAATTCTGCAATCATGTCGTGCATATTAGAAATCTTTCTTTAGGAATTCTACATATAAATCACTCTACATTTATACGTGCATATTAGATACCATGCTTTAAGATCTCATTCGTACTTGCTCAGTCACACTTAGAGTAAACTACTGATTACGGAAGAGGTAAAAAAAGCAGCTTCACATTTGATTATCCTGTTTAAAATAAGCTGGTATTAATCCCTGCATTTTTATAGCACTTAGAACTGCATGTTGTTAGGTAAAATAACTCCTTCATTGTTCTAATGGTTCTGGTAACAATTTTGCATTCTCCTACGCCTAGGCAAGACTTAGGTAATCCAATTTCTCCTAAGATTGGAAACTGCCCCTTTGTGTGTACTCTTTATTGATTAATAGGCTTAAAATCAGTGGGCAAACTGATTAGGGCCCCTGCTTCTTTGTTATAAAATGAACCTGCATATCTAATGTGTTCTAATACCCACCTAGACATCATGTCTTAGGATACTATTGCCCTTATCTGTGTTTGAGTCGCCCTATTTATATGCCTTATCTGTGGAGGTAAACTGAGCCTCTTATTTGCTCTTTACTGTCTTATATGCTAAGGTCATAATTGTTCTTACCTGTCGCCTTAGTATTTTCTCCTTTAAACATTAGGGGGTCTGTCTAGAACTACCTATAGGTAGAGGTCCTAAATCTCCTTCAGGACCATTAAGAAGGGACGGGTAACAACATGCAATAGATATCGCTAACCAACACTCGCATTAATAACCACTAAGGGGGTGGGAAGGGTAGATATGGATTTGATTACTACGCGCTAATATCACGTGTAGCCCCTCATTGAGGAGTGTTTACCGGACATTGTGTAGGGTGATCCTATAGGCTAACCAACCTAGGACCCCTCCTTTCCCAAATTCCTTGTGTTTTTAACTTTCCTTTATGTATTCAACTTGTTCAAATCCTTTGTCTTATTATTTGAGTTATACAACGTCCAACGTGCTTTACTTGTAAACTATTTATTTGTTAATGGACTAATTCGTGAATATAAGTTTGGTCGGGACCAACCATTGTGGATCGAGAGGGGTGCCTAACACCTTCCCCTCAAGGTTATTTTGAGCCCTTACCCTAATCTCTGGTAATGCAAACAAATCCAAGAGTTAATCGCTCTTGGTGCCCTAACGCACCATAACCCGTTAGGTGGAGACTCTTCAAATACCCAATTCCCAAATGGAAATGAGTTATTACCCTTATGAATATTGAAACCCGACCATGAATGTCAAAACTCGGACTTCTCTCCGTGGAGGGAAAAAAGGTGCCTCGACATAAGGTTCTCAAAATCTTCCGAATTACGCTTTTGATCAAAAAGTCTACCAAACTACGTCCAAATGACCTGGAATTTTGCACACACATCTCAAATGACACAACAGACCTACTGCAACCCGCGGAATTCTTTTCCGAAACCTATGTCAAAATCTCACCTATCAACCGGAAATGCAAAAATTTCAAATTTGCCAATTCAAGCCTAAATCTACTCCGTATCTCCAAAGCAAATTCCGATCACGCTCCGAAGTCCCAAATCACCTCTTGAAGCTATCTGAACCAACAGAACTCACATCTGAGCCCTCTAACACATAAGTCAACATCCAGTTGACTTTTTTAACTTAAGCTTCCTCAAAAGAGACTAAGTGTCTCAACCCTAACCAAAACCTCTCCGAACCCGAACCAACCAACCCGATCACACATAAGACCGATAAACAAAGCAATAAAAAGCAGAAACGGGGGAAATGGAGAGGTAACTCATGAGACGACAGGCCAGGTCGTCACATCGTCCACCTCTTAAATAAACGTTCGTCCTCGAACAAGTCAAGAAACATACCTGAAACCTCAAACAAGTGAGGATATCTGCTCCACATCTCCCACTCAGTCTCCCAGGTAGCCTCCTCCACGGGCCGACCTCTCCACTGCACCTTTACTGAAGCTATATCTTTTGATCTCAACTTTCGAACTTGACGCTCCAAAGTAGCTGCTGGCTCCACATCATAAGTCAAATCACCATCTAACTGAACCGTGCTGAAATCCAGAACATGAGACGGATCCCCAATATACTTCCGGAGCATAGAAACATTAAATACAGGATGCACACTTGACAAGCTGGGTGGCAAAGCAAGCTAATAAGCCACATCCCCAATACTCCCGAAGCACCTCAAAAGGTCCAATGAACCGAGGACTCAATTTACCCTTCTTCCCAAATCTCATAACACCCTTCATGGTAAAACCTTCAACAGAACCTTCTCACCAACCATGTAGGACATATCCCGAACCTTTCTGTCAGCATAACTCTTTTGTCTTGACTGCGCTGTACGAAGCCTTTCCTGAATCACCTTCACCTTTTTTAAAGCATCCTGCACTAAGTCTGTCCCCAATAGCCTAGCCTTACCCCGCTCAAACCAACCAAGTGGAGATCTACACCGCCTCCCATACAAAGCCTCAATTGGAGCCATCTAAATACTTGATTGGTAGTTGTTGTTACAAACAAACTCTGGGAGAGGTAGAAACTGATCCCATGACCCTCCGAAATCAATGTCACAAGCACGCAACATGTCCTCCAATATTTGAATAGTGTGCTCGAATTGTCCGTCCGTCTGAGGGTGAAAAGTTGTGCTAAACTCAACCTGAGTACCCAACTCTCGCTGCACAGACCTCTAAAACTGTGAAGTAAAATGAGTGCCCCTATCTGAAATGATGGAAACTGGGACACCATGCAAACGAACATCTCGGATATAGATCTCTGCCAACCGCTCTGAAGAATAAGTAGTACACACAGGAATGAAGTGCGTGATCTTGGTCAGCCGATCCACAATCACCTAAATAGCATCGAACATCTTCAAAGTCCGTGGGAGCCCAACTACAAAGTCCATGGTGATCCGCTCCCACTTCCACTCTAGAATATCCATCCGCTGAAGCAAGCCACCCGATCTCTAATGCTCATATTTTACCTACTGACAATTGAGACACCGAGCCACAAATTCCACAATGTCCTTCTTCATTCACCTCCACCAATAATGTTGTCTCAGTTCCTGATACATCTTCGCGGCACCCGGATGAATGGAATACCACGAGCTATGGGCCTCCTCTAGAATCAACTCCCAAAGCCCATCTACATTGGGCACACATATCCGGCCCAGCATCCTTAACACCCCATCATCACCGATAGTCACATCTCTGGCATCATCATGCTAAACTTTATCCTTAAGGACAATCAAATGAGGATCATCATACTGGCGCTCTCTGATGCGATCATATAAGGAAGACTAAGAAATCACACAAGCTAATACCCGACTGGGCTCCTAAATATCTAACCTCACCAACCGATTGGCCAAGGCTTGAACATCAACTGCTAGAGGTCTCTCCCCAACTGGAATATATGTTAAACTCCCCATACTCACATCATTTCTACTCAAAGCATTGGCCACTACATTGGCCTTTCCCGGATGGTACAAAATAGTGATATCATAATCCTTTAGTAACTCCAACCATCTTCGCTGCCTCAAATTGAGATTGTTCTGCTTGAACAAGTGTTGGAGGCTACGATGATCAGTAAACACCTCACAAGACACACCATACAAATAATGCCTTCAAATCTTCAACGCGTGAACAATGGCAACCAACTCCAAATCATGGACGGGGTAGTTCTTCTCATGGGGCTTCAACTGACGAGAAGCATAAGCAATAACTCTACCCTCCTACATCAACACACACCCAATACCAACTCACAAAGCATCACAATACATGATACGTCAACTTGAAACTGATGGCAAAACTAACACTAGAGCTGTGGTGAAGGCTCTCTTGAGCTTCTGAAAGCTCTCCTCACACTCGTCCAACCACATGAATGGAGCACCCTTCTGAGTCAACTTGGTCAAAGGAGACGCGATAGATGAGAATCCATGAACAACCCAGCGGTAATAACCCGCCAACCCAAGAAAGCTACGAATCTCTATGGCTGAGGACAGTCTGGGCCAACTCTGAATCGCCTCTATCTTCTTCGGTTCAGCCTGAATACCCTCGCTGGACACCACATGCCCCAAGAAAGCCACTGAGCTAAGCCAAAACTCACACTTGGAGAATTTTTCATAAAGCTTCTCTTCCCTCAATCTCTGCAACACAACTCTCAAATGCTTCGCGTGCTCCTCCTGACTACGCGAATACACTAGAATATCATCAATAAAAACTATGACAAACGAGTCGAGATAAGGCCGAAACACACTGTTCATCAAATGTATGAACTTTGCTGGGGCATTGGTCAACCCAAAAAACATTACCAAGAACTCATAGTGACCATATCGGGTCCTAAAAGTTGTCTTAAGAATATCTAAGTCCCTGATCTTCAACTAGTGATAACCTGAACAGAGATAAATCTTGGAGAACACTCTCGCTCCTTGAAGCTGGTCGAATAAATCATCAATGCGAGGTAAGGGATACTTGTTCTTAACTATTACTTTGTTCAACTACCTATAATCAATACACATCCTAATCGTGCCATCCTTCTTCTTCACAAATAGAACTGGCACACCCCAAGGCAACACACTAGGCCGATTGAACCCCTTATCAAGGAGTTCCTTAAGCTGCTTCTTTAACTCCTTCAACTCCACTGGTGCCGTACGATACGGTGGAATAGAAATGGCCTGAGTGCCTGCCACCAATTCAATACAAAAATCAATATTCATGTCCGCTGGCATGCCCGACAGGTCTGCAGGAAACACATCGAAAAAATCCCTCACAACTAGAGCAGAATCAATATTGGAGTCTCTGTACCGACATCCCTTACAAAGGCTAGATATGAAAGACAACCCTTCCCAACCATACACTGGGCCTTCAACAATGAAATTACCCTACTGGGAACATAATCAGTCTCGCCACTCAATCCATGGCACACCCGGTATAGCTAATGTCACTATCTTAGCATGACACATAGATAGCCAATTCATCCCCAAAATAACATCGAAATCCACCATATATAACAACAAAAGATCCTCTCGGGTCTTCAGACCCCCAATAGTCACCACACACGATCGGTATACATGGTCTATAACAATAGTATCGCCCACCGGAGTAGATACATAAACGGGTGAAATAAGAGACTCACGGGGCGTATCCAAATAACGAGCAAAGTATGATGACACATAAGAATAAGTCGAACCAGGATCAAATAATATAGAGGCATCTCTATGGTAGATTGAGACAATATCTATAATAACAGCATCGGAAGCAAAAACATTGGGTTTAGCTGGAAGTGCATAGAAACGGGCCTGACCGCCACCTGATTGACCTCCCCCTCTAGGACGGCCTTTAACTGACTGTCCTCCACCCCTAGCTGACTAGGTGGGTGATGGTGAAGTAACTGGCGTTGAAGCCGATGACTGACTCCTCTGCTGATATGAACCCCTAAGACGACGAGGGCACTACCTCCACATATGACATATCTCTCCACACTCATAGCAACTCACGAGTGCTAGAAACGGGGACTGAAGGGAACCCCTAGCACCGGAATGAGTACCAGATGCACCTGGCATAGAAGAGCCCTAAACCGATGGAGCACGGGACGAACTCTAAGCTGGATGGCACTGGGTGATGAATGGCCCTGTTAAGAACTATGAGAACCATGACCCGATGGCGCCCCATGATAACCTGAGCAAGCTGCTTGAGCATGCCTGAATTGACGGCCTCTGTCGTGCTGAAACTGACCCCTCGAATGAGCACCTCCACAACTACCAAATCCTCGAGGCCTCTTGGCCTCCCTCTCATGGCGACGAAGTGACTCAATCTCACGAGCAATGTTTACAACCTCCTCAACAGTAGCACCAGACACCCTCTCCCAAGTCATGAGAATATGAAGCTGATAAGTGAGGCCATCAACAAACCTTATAATCCTCTATCTATCTGTCGGAATCAACCAAACAGCATGAGCTAACTCGGAGAACCTCATCTCATACTACGTCACAATAATCTCTCCCTGACGCAACCACTCGAATTGCCTGCGTAGCTCCTCTCTGCGAGACTGTGGCACATACTTCTCCAAAAAGAGAACGGATAACTGCTGCCAGGTATGGGGTGCTGCACCAACAAGTCTACGCCTCTCATAAGCCTCCCACCAAGTGAAGGCAGCTCTAGAAAACTGAAAAATTCTGAAAGCAACCCCGCTGGTCTCCAGAATACACGCTATGCGAAGAATCCTCTAACACTTGTCCACGAAACCCTGGGCATCCTCACCATCTGCACCACTGAAAGTTAGAGGCTGAAGTCTACCAAATGTCTCCAACCTGCGTTGTTCATCCTCAGGCATGGAAGGAGCTACATAGTCCTGAACATCTGCAACTGGCTGGGCTGGATGTGCCCCCAGTGTCTGAAGTCCCTGTATGACCTGCTCAGGTGTGCGTGCGGTGGGAGTCTTAGTGCCTCCCTTGGCCTGAGAAGTAGCTGCGGATGTAGTAACTAAAACCGCCTGAGCTAGTCCAGTGCATACTGATAGAATCTGAGCCAAGGCCTCTTGAAGACCTGGAATCAAAATAGGCACAGCTGGTGCTAGAGCTGGTGCTGCTGGAGTGCCCACAACTGGAAACTGGTCCTGAACTGGGGCGGCTAGTGGATCTGCAGGTGCTATCCTAGCTGTTGTGCGAGCCCCACCCCTGCCCCTACCATGACCACGACTATGTCCTCGGCCTCTAGTAGCCATAGTTGGTGGTAGTGGTGATCGTCCATCCTGACCGGTAGCGTGTGTCCTCACCATCAGTGAGAGAATACAATGACAAAAGTTTAGTACTCGGATCAACAGATTCGCACGACAAGAATTTCAAGAATATGGAGTTTTTCCTAAAGGTTCTGCAACCTCTCGAAGATAAATATAGACGACTTTGTACCGATCCGCGAGACTCTACTAAATCAGCTCGTGACTCGTGAGACCTATGTAACCTAGGCTTTGATACCAACTTGTCATAACCCGAAACCCGGATCCCGTCATAATGGCGCCTCGAGGTAGAAGACAAGGTCAGTTGACACAACACCCAATTCACTTTTTAAGCAAATTAAAATGACACAATTTAAGTCTTTAACATGATTAAATACCAAATTTGCAGTGAAAAGTGAGGCCATCAACAAACCTTATAATCCTCTATCTATCTGTCGGAATCAACCAAACAGCATGAGCTAACTCGGAGAACCTCATCTCATACTACGTCACAATAATCTCTCCCTGACGCAACCACTCGAATTGCCTGCGTAGCTCCTCTCTGCGAGACTGTGGCACATACTTTTCCAAAAAGAGAACGGATAACTGCTGCCAGGTATGGGGTGCTGCACCAACAGGTCTACGCCTCTCATAAGCCTCCCACCAAGTGAAGGCAGCTCTAGAAAACTGAAAAGTTCTGAAAGCAACCCCGTTGGTCTCCAGAATACACGCTATGCGAAGAATCCTCTAACACTTGTCCACGAAACCCTGGGCATCCTCACCATCTGCACCACTGAAAGTTAGAGGCTGAAGTCTACCAAATGTCTCCAACCTGCGTTGTTCGTCCTCTGGCATGGCAGGAGCTACATAGTCCTGAACATCTGCAACTGGCTGGGCTGGATGTGCCCCCAGTGTCTGAAGTCCCTGCATGACCTGCTCAGGTGTGCGAGCGGTGGGAGTCTTAGTGCCTCCCTTGGCTTGAGAAGTAGCTGCGGATGTAGTAACTGAAACCGCCTGAGCTAGGCCAGTGCATACTGATAGAATCTGAGCCAAGGCCTCTTGAAGACCTGGAATCAAAATGGGCACAGCTGGTGCTAGAGCTGGTGCTGCTGGAGCACCCACAACTGGAAACTGGTCCTGAACTGGGGCGGCTAGTGGATCTGCAGGTGCTATCCTAGCTGTTGTGCGAGCCCCACCCCTGCCCCTACCATGACCACGACTATGTCCTCAGCCTCTAGTAGCTATAGTTGGTGGTAGTGGTGATCGTCCATCCTGACCGGTAGCGCATGTCTAGACCATCTGTGAGAGAATACAATGACAAAAGTTTAGTACTCGGATCAACAGATTCGCACGACAAGAATTTCAAGAATATGGAGTTTTTCCTAAAGGTTCTGCAACCTCTCGAGGATAAATATAGACGACTCTGTACCGATCCGCGAGACTCTACTAAATCTGCTCATGACTCGTGAGACCTATGTAACCTAGGCTCTGATACCAACTTGTCATAACCCAAAACCCGGATCCCGTCATAATGGCGCCTCGAGGTAGAAGACAAGGTCAGTTGACACAACACCTAATTCACTTTTTAAGCAAATTAAAATGACACAATTTAAGTCTTTAACATGATTAAATACCAAATTTGCAGTGAAAAGTGAGGCCATCAACAAACCTTATAATCCTCTATCTATCTGTCGGAATCAACCAAACAGCATGAGCTAACTCGGAGAACCTCATCTCATACTACATCATAATAATCTCTCCCTGACGCAACCACTCGAATTGCCTGCGTAGCTACTCTCTGCGAGACTGTGGCACATACTTCTCCAAAAAGAGAACGGATAACTGCTGCCAGGTATGGGGTGCTGCACCAACGGATCTACACCTCTCATAAGCCTCCCACCAAGTGAAGGCAGCTCTAGAAAATTGAAAAGTTATGAAAGCAACCCCGCTGGTCTCCAGAATACACGCTATGCGAAGAATCCTCTAACACTTGTCCACGAAACCCTGGGCATCCTCACCATCTGCACCACTGAAAGTTAGATGCTGAAGTCTACCAAATGTCTCCAACCTGCGTTATTCGTCCTCTGGCATGGCAAGAGCTACATAGTCCTAAACATCTGCAACCGGCTGGGCTGGATGTGCCCCCGGTGTCTGAAGTCCCTGCATGACCTGCTCAGGTGTGCGAGCGGTGGGAGTCTTAGTGCCTCCCTTGGCCTGAGAAGTAGCTGCGGATGTAGTAACTGAAATCGCCTGAGCTAGGCCAGTGCATACTGATAGAATCTGAGCCAAGGCCTCTTGAAGACCTGGAATCAAAATGGGCACAGCTGGTGCTAGAGTTGGTGCTGTTGGAGCGCCCACAACTGGAAACTGGTCCTGAACTGGGGCGGATAGTGGATCTGCAGGTGCTGTCCTAGCTGTTGTGCGAGCCCCACCCTTGCCCCTACCATGACCACGACTATGTCCTCGGCCCTAGTAGCCATAGTTGGTGGTAGTGGTGATCGTCCATCCTGACCGGTAGCGCATGAACTCACCATCTGTGAGAGAATACAATGACAAAAGTTTAGTACTCGGATCAACAGATTCGCACGACAAGAATTTCAAGAATATGGAGTTTTTCCTAAAGGTTCTGCAACCTCTCGAGGATAAATATAGACGACTCTGTACCGATCCGCGAGACTCTACTAAATCTGCTCATGACTCGTGAGATCTATGTAACCTAGGCTCTGATACCAACTTGTCATAACCCGAAACCCGAATCCCGTCATAATGGCGCCTCGAGGTAGAAGACAAGGTCAGTCGACACAACACCCAATTCACTTTTAAGCAAATTAAAATGACACAATTGAAGACTTTAACATGATTAAATACCAAATTTGCAGTGAAACAGTACAAGTTACGGAAAAAACAACACAGTCCGACAATGGGGTGTCTCCAGTCATGAGAATCTAAGATAAGTTTAGGAATATAGAAAAGGGGCTACACAGTTTATTACAAAAATCTAGTACAAGGGAAAAAATAATGATAAGAGGGAGAAAACACTGGATTGCGAACGCCGAGCAGCTACCTAGTGGACTCCGGAAATCTGCTGGAAGCTATCAACCCTTGCTAGCAGGACCTGAAGTGCTTGAATCTGCACACAGGGTGCAGGGAGTAAAGTGAGTACTCCAACTCAGTGAGTAATAACAATAAATGAAGACTGAGCGATAAGAAATCACGTAAAAACACAACAACATGCCATAAAGAGGCAAAGTAAAACTAGTAAAGTGCAATAAAATAGTGAAATCTCATAAAAACACCTTAGTTCAGTTTAATCTTCTATAAAATACATTTCTAACAGTTAAACAAGTAATTGACAGGTAGCTAGAAGAGATAAACAATAGAAACAGCCCCTCGGGCACAATACCAACAGAATCAGCCCCTCGTGTAACAACATGAAACAACGTCAGCCCCTCGGGCTATATCTCATATCACAATGGGTACCCGCACTCACGAGGGGTATACAGACTCCGGGAGGGGCCCCTTACGGCCAAGCGCAATATCAAGCCATCTCGTGGTATAATAAATAGGCTCTCTGCCTCATATCAAGCCACCTCGTGGCATACAACTCAGGCCCTCGGGCTCATAATCATAATCAGTGTATCACTGTTGTGGCGTGCAACCCGACCCAAAGTATCCTCACAACACAGGCAACGGTAAAACATGATGCTCAACCCAAAATATCATTTAATGTATTAAAATATGGTAAACATGGCTGAGTTATGAAAACAGTGTAATATAACATGACTGAGCACAAATATAAAATCAAAACAGTGAGGAAATATCAATAAAAATATGGCATTCAGCCCAAAACATTATGATAGCAAACAGTTTTCAATCAAATACGCAGTAAAACAGTCATTCGGGATGGACTAAGTCACAATCCCCAATAGTGCACAACCCCATGCTCGTCATCTAGCGTGTGAGTCATCTCAATATAGCATAACGATGTGAAATTCAGGGTTTCATACCCTCAGGACACATTTAAAATCATTACTCACCTTAATCCGGTCTAAACTCTAGCCCGCGATGCCTTTGCCCCTCGAATCGGCCTCAACTCGCGTCGAATCTATCCAAAATCAGAATCACGACGTCAATATATTTAAGGGAATGAAGCCCATGCGAAAATAATCAATTTACAACATAAATCCCGAAATAAACCAAAACCCGACCCCTTGGGCCCAAATTTTGGAATTCGATAAAATTTACATCAATAGATTCCTTATCTCCCCACGTGTTCATACATATCAAAAGTCCCAAAATCCAACCACAAATGGCCCTCAAATCCTCAAGTCAAGGTATCCAATACCAAGCCCTAATCCCCAATTTTTAACCCTTAATTTCCAGTAATTTTAGGCCAAATCAGTGATATAATGCCTTAGGATCGATTATTAGGTTCAAAAATCTTACTTCCAGGCGTTATCCCTTGAATCCCTCTTCAAAATCTCCCAAAAATCTTCAAAACCGACTTGAAATGGTGAAGAACAACACAAAAATTGCGAAGGAATTCTTTTATACCTTCTGGCCCAGGCTTTTTGCACCTGCGGTCCAGTACTCGCTCATGCGCAACGGCTTCTGCGGTCCGAGCACTGCTTTTATGGTCATCACTTAAGTGGCCATTTACGCATCTGCGATGCTATTGCCCGCACCTGCGCTATCGCAAGTGCACTCCCTTACCGCTTTTGTGGTTCTAGGTGATCCTCCTCTTAGCCGCATCTGCGGCTCTCTCCACGCTTCTGCGAGCCCGCAAGTGTGGTTAAGACAGTAGACTTAGCTTCAGCTGCTACATCCAACTTCCAAACATTCTGCCAACCATCTGAAATCATCCCAAGACCCCCAGGACCTCAACTAAAAGCATAACCAAGTCCTATACCACTATCTCAAACTTATACCAAGCTTTAAAACACCTCAAACAACATCGAATCAACCAAAACACATCGGATTCAAGCCTAAGGTTCTCAAAATCTTCCGACTTACGCTTTTGATCAAAAAGTCTACTAAACCACGTCCGAATGACCTGGAATTTCGCACACACATCCCAAATAACACAACGGACATACTGCAACTCCCGAAATTCTGTTCCGACCCCTATATCAAAATCTCACCTATCAACCGGAAATGCCAAATTCTAATTTCGCTGATTCAAGACTAAATCTACTTCGTACCTCTAAAATACATTCTGATTATGCTCTTAAGTCCCAAATCACCTCCCGAAGCTATCCAAACCATCGGAACTCACATCCGAGCCCCCTATCACATAAGTCAACATCTGGTTGACTTTTCCAACTTAAGCTTCCGCAAAAGAGACTAAGTGTCTCAACCCTTACCAAAACCTCTTTGAACTCGAGTCAACCAACCTGATCATACATAGGACCGATAAAGAAAGCAATAAGAAGCAAAAATTGGGGAAACAGAGCGGTAACTCATGAGATGACTGGCCAGGTCATCACAATTTGTGAGGATGCTATTGCTAGGCCACAATGTGCCTAAATAAATGTCGTGGATGCTTCGAGTACTCACTTTGTTGTTGCTGCTACTTCCACCCCGGCTTCCCAGACCACTGATGTTGATGCCCTCCGCATACCGCGGAGGAGCCCTCCACCTTGACTTGAGGGAGTTTCTTCTCATCCTACTCTACCTTTTTTGTGTGCATTTGGGACAACGCACGGTTATAAGTGTGGGGTGGGGTTATTCATTTTATGTGGATGAATTTACTTTACTATTATAATGTTTTTTGCTTTTGATACTGTTGGGGCTGTAATATTCACTAAGTTAATAGCCTGTAATAATTAGTAAATTCATCTATATGTAGTAACTCTTAATCTCTTGTTGAGTCTATTTGTAGTAAGTAGCCTTATAATAGTTGAAAAAATAAGAAAATAGAGGACGTTTCCCGACGACAGACTACATGGACAGTTCTCTCGACGGATTAAGGTCCTTGGAAAACTACAAAAATATTTTCATTTGATTCTTGAAATTAGTGTTAGTATTAGGAAATTGACAGAAAAATAAAGAAAAGCACAAAAATATTTTATTTGCTTTGAGTAGTTAGTAAATTTAATCTATTAGGCAATAATCCCCCTTGGTTTTTCTTTGGCCATAGGTTCTTTTTCAAGGGATAAATTCTTGAACTGAGTATTAATTTTTCTTATTAGAGTAGTGTACAATATAAAGACTCATACTAAATTTGCACATGTTGTGACTTGTTTGATACCAACAAAGTTTGACCTGAGCATGTAAATTATAACTTTCTCCGTGAATTTGTGAGAACTATTTTTGCCTAGAAAAGTGGATTAGTTTTTTTGTGACGCTTAGGCTTATTTTCTTGACTACTGTGCTAACTGTCGTGTTGTGTGCATTAAAATCATTGCTTAACTCCGTACTTGCTTTGATTGAAAGTTGAAATGTAGACATCCTAAGTGAATCATGTTCCATTGTATGGTGAGTTTTTGTATAAGTTTCGTGTAGTATATTTGTGTCTAGAACTTGCCCGGTATGTGAGTTGAAGCGAAATCCTTGGTTTTGCTCAGTTTGAAAAATGATTTTAGGCCTTCTTTGATACTTTTGAATTGTAATGCTACCATAAATAAAATCATCCCTTGTTAACCATTTTGTGCATCTAGACCTTTTATTTGGCACTCACCTTACGAGCATATACCCTTGTGTTCTTAATTGAGACTTTTGATCATTTTACCTCTTAAACCACTTTAATTATAAAATGAGCACTACATGAAATAAGGAGGGGATTTGGGTGTCTTTTGAGTGGAACAAATGAGAAGGAAAAATGTGTACTTATTTTGTAAAATAATACATTGCTGGCGGAAATTGGAAAAAATAAATAAAGAGAAAAAAGAGAGAAAATTTGAAATAAGAAAAAGAAGGAAGAATAGAGATGAATAAATATCTTATTTTTGCTAGGGGAGTGTAAATGACAATAGTTCTTAAGAAAGAAGGGAACCTTGTTGGGAGTGATTTTAGTTGTGAAATTAAAGTTGGGATTGAAGAATTTGCGCTTAAAGTTGATTATGCGATGTGTTAAAGTGGTTAGGAGGGTGAACCACCATTCCTAAATATATCATACTCGTCCCATAGCCCATATTATAATCATGAAAAGTCCTAATTTGTTTTGGATCGGGCGAGCTTACATTAGTTGAGATTTACATTAAAGGTAAGAATATGGTACCTTTTGTACGCATGTCAATTTCTTTGAGAGAGTGAGTGAGTTTTTCTATTGTTTGAAGTACTTAAATTACGTATTTAAATTTTATTTGAGTGTGTGGACTATCTGTCTCTATTTTGTGGTGAGGACACATATTTGATGATGGATAGGTAACCTTATTAAGCTCTTCGGTCAGAGTGAGTAAGTTGGTCGGAAAGTAGTTATGCTAGGGAGCCAGTTTCTGAGGTTGAGATGTCCTGAAGTTGCTATTTGATTATTTTGAACTATTCACTATTGTGCTTGGCATGTTTTTAACATGGAGAATAAAGTCCAAGAATGCATATGCAAGGGGCTAATTTTTGGTATCAACCAAAGTTGTTCGATATATTGTAGGTTAATACTACTTTGCTCGAGGACGAACAAAGGTTTAAGTGTGGGGTGGTGATGTTGGGCATATTTTTATATGTTATAATATTACTTTACTCATATTTTAACCGTTTTTGGTGCTATTTGATCTTTAAAATGGCCAACATGTGTTAATTATTGGTTTTATGAATAATTAAGTTGCGTGTGATGATTTAGGATGTTTGGAATGCAAAAATAGGAAGAAAAGATGCTCTACCTATAGGAGATGAGTATGGATGCATCGAATCCAACCATGGAAAAAAGGCTAGTTGGTGCATCCTTAGAAGTGAAGTCGGGCCAAGGCATCCATCTTAGCATCCGCACCTGGGCACAACAGAGATCAAGGAACAAAGGGTGGATGCGAAGCATCCACCATAGCATGTGAAGCTGAGGAAGTGAAAGCTAAGTCGGATTAGGATTAGGAAAACTTTGGCCCATGACTTTTGTACGCAATATATAAGCCAAAAATGCCTCTTTTAGGTCATCTAACACATTGGGAAGCAGAGAAAAGCCATCACAAAGCTTGGAAACCACGGAATTCGTCTTGAGTTCTTACTTTTTCCTTATTTTATTGATTTTTATGTAGTCTTGGGAATTACTTGAGATTGTTACCATGAACATGTCTGGCCAAGAACCTTATTATTATGGGGTCATGGGTGCTACATGAATATTGACATTTGAAGTTTTAATTGACGAATTTGAATTTATTATATTGAGTTGTTTATTTAATTCTATTTTTAATTATTTTGCCGAGTAGCTAACAGTGAAATACTATCTACGAATCTAGAATTGAAATAGAAAGTAGAAATTCTAGATTGCATATAGAATTAAATAGAGCAAGTTCTTGAACCCGAGCATCGCAGAACGGATTTACAATTAGGATAGAAATATACCTAATTGCCTTGCTTGGTTAACATATAGGAAGTGTAAATGCATTTTTGTTAATCTTAATTCCATAGACATATAGGCATTAAGTTTTTTTGAATAGGCGAGTAAGAACTCGATAGATTCTTATGAGTAATATCAACCATGTCAATCAACAATCCAGATAAATCAATTAGTTATTTTAAGCCAAGAATGCAACATGATTGATAGCTAGCCTATGACCCTGGAATATCCTCTCCTGTTGATTGTTATCCGAAATTGCTTAAGTGTTGTGGTTGATTTCTAATTATTTCATTTCATGATAGTTTCTTAGGTAGTAAATTAGTCACTTACATATTTTGTGAAAAATCTCTTGAATTGATAAGTTGTTTGAGTTTGAATTAGTCAAAAGTCATTCATAAGTATTCGTGGGAACGATACACTACTCACTACTCTATTACTTGATAACCGCGTACACTTGCATTTGCGTTTGGCTGCAACATGCAGATACAAGTACTTCTGGACATGATGGTTGCTAGGTTTGGAGCTTCAGTTGCTCGGAGACATTTGATTTAGCCGCCTTGACATTCACAAACCTGGACGGTCCTTCTTTTAAGTTTTTTATCACTGTTATATCTTCCTAGATAGTTGTATTAGCAGTTAGACTATATTGTCATTTATATGCTCATGTACTCAGTGACACCAGAATTTTAGGGAATATTGTATTGAGTCACGTTATTGTTATATACGAGGTGTTTACTATAAAGCTTATTTCATTATGTTTTCAATTTTAAAGTGTGTGGTTATTTGTGACAGTCAACTTGCCTGGTACTGTGATAGTCACCATCAAATATTGTTGAGTTTGGTTCATGACAAGATAATCAACTTTTCCTACACAATGCTTAAGTTAGAATATTTGGGCTCTTGGAGACAAAGATTAAAAAGATCAAGGCTTTTAAAGTCTCTCTTAATCTTTGTAAAGGATGGTCAGTCACCACTACTTAAGATAAACATCCAAGTGGTAGAATATGAATATTTTGAAAACCAACAAAAATTAAGGTAAGCATTCTGATTGTAACTGAGCAAATTCATTGGTCAATTAAGCATATGTGGACAAATAAGTTGTTTAAGTATCATGAATACATGGGTATTATGATCGTGGAATGAGAATACAACTATGCGTCATAATTGAAGAGGTATAAAACAAACAAAGAGACCATGGGTCGTCATTGGATATTTTACCAATGTATTGCATGGGGATGAGAGAGTCTGAGAGTGGGAAGCTCAGTCACATTGGCAGATATTAGGGATTTCAAAAATTGTGTAGCAAAGTGTGAGCTTCATGAAAAGAAGTCTTAAGGTTCCTTCTATACGTGAAATAACAAACAAGGGGGACAAGATAGAGTTATGAGCAAAATTCATGGAGCTGTGGTCATTCTAGATTAGATCAACTTTCTACCTGATTGTAAGGTTCATTACATAAATGAAGGCTTGTTTGACTACTGCCCAACAATAATAAGATGGAAGAGTGACAATTAAAAGCAGCAGAGACCTTTTAAGTACTTTTATATGTGGAGTCTGTTAGATCTAGTTTTAATGGTGCAAATAATATATCTATGCAGGAAATCAATTACAGAAGAACAAGGAATCAAGAAGATACTACAAGATCGCTGAAGTCAATCTTGATGCTTAAAGAAAGAAAACAATCAGCAAACATTATGAATCAATCATCAAATATGGATGTCTAAGGAAAAAAATCAATCAACAAAGATTGCGGACAGCTACGATGGAAAGAATTAAGCAAGTCTAAATTTAAGGCATTAATCAAGGCTAGCATATTCGGAAGATCGAAGATCCTGTAAAGATTGCTAAGCGGCTAATTTTGGAAGGACCAACAATCAAGGAGTAAATCATCATCATAAACAATTGTTGAAGGAAGGATATCAAGGAAGAGCAACGACTAGCTATCTTATTCTTGGAAAGAATCAATCTCTTTCCAAGGATCAAATCTCTTGGTTGTCAAGCCTCATCAACAATCAATCTTCACCAAAGTATTTATTTAAACCTTAGACAATCATACTTTTATCGAACCAAAAAAACCCTCTCTTTGTTCTACTGTAAACAAGCATTGTAGTTCTCTAAGATCTACTGTGTAACAAGTTAGAGAAAAAAGGAGAGTACAACACTGGTGAGGGATTGTATCAAAAAGAAATGAGTGGTAGAGGAACTGAGTTATCAAGCCATTTCCACTGTACTCGAAGAAACGCATTTACTAAAGAGAACTCCCTTGCAACCCAAAAGGACTGGACTAGGATTCACATTGAATCTGAACTAGTATAAAATTCTGGTGTCTTTAATTCATGCACTTACTTTCTGTTATTATAATTGTTAGGTCATTACATCTAGTCGACTAATTGACAAACTAGTCAACTAATAAGAGATTAAGTTTAAAAATATACAATTCACCCCCTCCCCTTCTTGTACTTTCAAGACATGCATTCACGGTGCACTTTTGACCATTGGCTTAACAGCTTGTGAGAAAAGATCATGGCAAATCAAGTTATCATAGGAGCTCTCTTTCAGGAAGGAACTTCGCAAGTTAGACCATCATACTTCAATGGACAATATTTCTCCCATTGGAAAGTGCTGATGGAGATCTTTGCCAAGGCCTATGTGTCAAAGTTTGGAGATTCATCAAAAGGGGGAACTATCCCTTACCTGCTGCTACTCCACTACTTGCTGATCCTGAAGATATAGATTCATATACAAAAGAGCAAATGGAAGTGGTACAAGTTAACAATAAAGCGAGAAATTTTCTTCATAATGCTATAAGTGGTGAAGAATATGAGTAAATCTCAAGCTGTGACACAACCAAAGAAATGTGGGACAAGCTCGAGGTCACATATGAAGGAACCAGAAAAGTAAAGGAAACATATATCAACATGTTGGTTTATGATTACGAACTCTTCTCAATGAAAGAAGGAGAATCTATTAAAGAGATGTTTGCCAGATTTAGCAAAATAATTAGTGATTTAAAGGCATTTGGCAAACCTTATACCAGTGGTGATCAAGTTAGAAAAATTCTCAAACGTTTGTCAACCACTTGGCAGACCAAAGTAGTCACACTAGAATCTTAGGATCTAAACAAATTATCTTATGATGAGATACGAGGAGAACTCATAGCTTTTGAAAAGACGCATCTCAATATGACTAGTCAAGAAGATAAAAAGAAAATAGTTGCATTCAAGACCTCAACTGAAATAGCTAAAAATGAAATTGATGATGATCCTGAAGCTCTACAAGAAGAGATTGCTATGCTATCAAGAAACATTGATGGATTAATGAGAAGATTCTGGAATACAAAGAAAGGAAGAATTCCACCAAGACGATCCAGGCAATACAACGAACAAGACAAGAATGATGGAAAGTGCTAGAGTGTGAAAGATTTAGGCACATTAAAGCTGAGTGCCCAGAACTTAAAAGGAAGATCTCTAGAGGCTTTAACAAGAACAAATCCTTCGAAAGCAGGACTGATGAGGACAATTCAGACCACGAAGAGATAGCATATCTCTACTTCATGACTATTCTGGAAAATGAAATGAACAAATCCTCAGGATGATGGACAGATGAGGACACTTCAGATGAAGAAAATGAAAACTGTTTCATGGCATGAGGTGAAACAAGTGAGGTAAGATCTTATAACTGTGAAAGATGCAATGAATTGCAGGATATTCTTGATTTAACTTTGAAAGAGTCTCAAAAAATAATGAATGAGCTTAAGAGACTTACTAAAGAAGTTAAAGGCTAGAAATTCAAATATAAAGTATGTGAAATTGAAAAAGAAGTACATAAAGAAGAGTTTGAGGAATTGCAAATGCAACTCAATGGCATGCGCAAATCCACTAGTCACAATTCTGTTAGGTCAAACCAGACGACTTTCAATTCAACTGGAAAAGGACCAGCCAGTACTAAGTCAACTAGTACTAACACTAATGAAAGACCTAAAAGTGGGTCAGAAGTTACGTGTCATTACTGTAACAAAAGTGGGCATGAATATTCCTTTTTGTCGTTTTTGTAAAGCAAATGTTTCAAGATGGGTTTGGAAACCAAAAAATAATTCTTAATCTTGTAACACTAACCCTCCAGGACCCAGCCAAGCTTGGGTACCTAAAAGAAAGTAATCATTTTATTTTACAGTAACACCACAGAATAAGACGCAAAGGAAAATGGTATCTAGACAGTGCGTGTTCCAGTCATATGACAGGCGACAAAAAACTGTTCAAAGAAGTTACAAATATTGATGGAGGAAGTGTTAAGTTTGGGGATGACTCAAAAGGCAAAATAATTGGTACTGGAATAATTTCCTTCAATAACAACTGTGACATTACTGAATTTTATCATGTTGATGTCCTCAACTACACTCTTTTGAGCATAAGTCAACTTTACGACTTAGTAAATGAGGTAAATTTTAAGAAAACAGGTTGTGCTATTGAAGACGAATTAGTTAAAATAGTCCTTCTTGGAAAAAAAGTATGGAAATGTTTATATTCTTGATGGTTTTGAAAAGATAGATGGTCATATTTGCTTAACTTCTATGTCTGATGATCCATGGTTGTTGCATAGGAAACTTAGTCATGCTAGCATGCATTAGATAGAAAAATTCCAAACATGAGTTAGTTGTTGGTCTACCCAAACAAAATTTTTCTAGAACTCATATTTGTGATGCATGTCAAATGGGTAAGCAGACTAGAAACTCATTCAAAAATAAAGATATAGTATCTACTTCCAAACCTATGGAATTACCTCATATGGATTTATTTAGGCCTACTAGAACTGCTAATATAGGAGGAAAGAGGTATGCTTTTGTTATTATTGATGATTATTCACGTTTAACTCGGGTAATTTTCTTATCTCATAAGTATGAAGAATTAAGAAATTTTGAAGTTTTCTGCAAAAAGGTTGAAAGAGTAAAGAGATATCTGATCTCAACAATTCAGAGTGACCATGGAGGAGAATTTGAAAGTAGAGCATTTGAAAATTTCTGCAATGATCAGGGATACACACATAATTTCTCTGCACCACACTCACCACAACAGAATGGGGTTGTAGAAAGAAAGAACAAAACTCTCCAAGATATGGCAAGAATCATGTTATTAGATCATTCACTGCCAAATCACTTCTGGGCGGAATGTGTAAGTACAACATGTCACATTCTCAACTGATGCCTCATAAGGCCTATTCTGAATGTAACACCCCGTAAATTTGAATCAGTTGTGGATGCATTAAATGGGTATTAATGTTATGGTTATCAATTGGTTATGATATTAAGTGTATTAGGCATATCATAAGTAATTTGGGGTCCAAGGAGAGACCCAAGACTAAGCCAAGTTGGAAAATTACATGAAAGACTAAAAATCCAAATGGGTAAGCACAAGACCACACTTTGGATAAGCATAGCGACAGATATATAAGGTGTTATATGATGCAAAACATATCATATGAAAGATCTTCGAGTCTAGTTTCTAAATCTTCAAACAGTTTGTCATTTGGACTTTCCTACAAGACTTTATAACAAAATTACTAAAGGTCAACGGAGGACTGCACGGATGCGAAGCATCCGAGGCCGCGTCCGAAAAGAGGGACTGCCAGTGAAGTGCTGCCATAGCATCCAGGTCATCATCCGAGCTCCTGACAGGAGTGAAGTGGGGACGCGAAGCATCCGAGGCAGCATCCGAAATCTAGGCTTATAAACACAATTTCGGGATTCATTTTCCCCATTCTATTTGGACGACCCTTGGGGTTCTTCTCTACTCTCCCAAGACCTCCAACCCTCCCATCTTCAAGATAAGCAATCCCCATTATCTTGGTGTGAATTCCATCATTTCTACACTAGTATTGATGAAATCTATACATAAAATACTTAGATCTTCAATAAATTTCTTCAAGAACTCAAAGGAGGGTTTTGCAAAATTTCTTCCAAAAAGGTAATTCTACACCCTTAGATTTACATGTATGGATTTATTAAGGGAATATGAGTATGAATAAGTAATAGAACACTTGTTATGGTGATTGGAAGCCATAAGTTCCCAATTTAATTACATAACTATTGTAGAGATTAAAAAATGATTAATTGATGAAATTTTGTTGGTTGGGTATGGATGGATGGTTATATATGTGATGTTGGAAGTTATAAATTGGTTAATCAAGATGGTGGGATAAATTGTTGATGAATGGTGGTAGTTGGATGAACTAATTCTATGTTGATGAGATTTAGAAATTTACGCCTACAAGGTGTTTGATAATATGCCTAAATGGCTTAAGTTATGGAATTTGTTACTAATATTGATTCCATTGGATGTTGCTATTGTAGATTGAAGTTTCTTAGTATTGTGGATCGTTGTAGTATCACTAAGGGGTGAAATTTAGGTATGTGAGGCTAACTCTCTATGTTTGGGAATGTTAATGATTCTCCCCACACTACGTTTCTTTTACGATGTTACTAATTGCCTCTGAAATATAGTTCAGCCTAGTTCCTTTAATAGTTGTCGAACTTTTATTATTTAACTTCATAACTTGTTCATGACTTTCATTCTGAACGTTGTGAGCTCAGTGCGTATTCAATATAGACTTGGGTTTGATACCTACGAGTCTTAGTATAGATTACTCAGTATGCCATAACAGTTGAAGTTTCAGTGTTCATAATCAGTTCAATAATACATGTCTCAGTCTAGTCCTATTCAGTATTCCAATATTATGTAACTCAGTGTTATCCAGTATTCGAGTATTAGTGTGATTCAGTATTTCACTATCATGTATTGCAGTATAATTCTCAGTTCCTGATTTTAAATCCCTGAATGTCAAACACCTGTATTTGGGTCTGAGGCCGCAGTTAATGTTTTATGCATCTTTGGGCCTGAGGTCGCAGTTAATGCTTTATGCATCTTTGGTCCTGAGGCCGCAGTTTATGCTTTATGCATTTTAGGTGTGAGGCTGCAGTTATGTTTCACATACTTGGGCCTGAGGCCGCCATTTGTGCATAGATATATTGGGCCTGAGGCCGCAGTTTAATATACAAGTAAACAGGTTGTTCATCATTCAGAAGAGGGAGTATTCATATCCTTACTTCCTTTGTTCAGTTCACTTATCAGTTATCATTTCAGATATCAATTATCAATTCTCTGTTATCAGCTTAGTTTCACTTTCAGCATTTATAATTCTTTCTTTAAGTTGCTTTACATACCAGTGCAATTCAAATGTAATGACATCCCCTTTGCTCGGGGCCTGCATCTCACGATGCAGGTAATGATTTTACAGGTTCATGATTCAGAGAGTTAGGATTCTCGTACTAGCTATTTGGTGATTCCAGTTCTTTTGGGGCATTATCATTACTACAGTCTTCAGCATTTTCAGACAGTCAATGTTTTCAGTACAAATTAGAGGCTTCAAAGACTAGAATAACAGCTAGACAGAGTCGCAAGCTTTTCATATTAAGCTATGTTGACTACAAATATGTTGCAAAATTGTATTAGTATTTCCGCACTTTGACTTTTGTCATTCAGACTTTCAGTACATCAGTATGTGTTAGTTTATCTTCTGCATTTAGTATGTTATGATATCACATGTTGATTCAGCCAGCCAGTTGGTTCGCTCGGTCACATATAGTCTGGCACTGAGTGTCGTGTTACATCCAGGCCTAGGTTCGGGGCGTGACAAAGCTTGGTATCTGAGCGCTAGGTTCAAGTGTCCTAGGGAGTCTATGAATCTGTGTCTAGTGGAGGTTCCTTTATATGTGTGTGTCGGCCACTCATATAAATGGTTAACTACCAAGACATCCAGGATTGTCTCATTTCTTTCTACTCTAGATCGTGCCATGAATCTTAGAGCAATAGTTAACCTTCTTTTCCTATCGAATTCCAAACGTATTGGATGCCCAAGCAATGCGCAGGATGAACCTAAGGTCCTAGAGAGGATAATTGCCCATTGTAGTATAATTATGGAGTACAGGTTGGTAAATATGAGAGTTGATAGGATGTTAAAAGTAGGGTGCAATGGATAGTAGTGTAGATTACAGCATAACCTTATCAGAAAGTACAAAAACAGTTATCATGTCTTATGGTTATCGGTATACCTCAATTACCAGTTATATAGTCTTTCAGTTAGCAAGTTTATGGTTATTTAGTATGCCAGTTATCAGTTATTCAGTTACTAGATCTCCAATTTTTAGTGTATCAAAATTCTGGTGACTGGTGAGTAGACAGTGATGCCTATGGGTGCTAAAAGAAAATGTAAGTAACAGTGATTATAGCGAAATCTTCGCATGTTTTAGGGATTAAGACCCAAGACTCACTAGGTGGTGCATGAAGTGATTTATCATATGTGTGTGGTAATGTATCTATATGTTAGACCCCACGGTTTAACAGGTTAAGAGTTCAACCGTAGCGGGCATAAAATTGATCACTATAGTTTTGGACAGAAAAGAGACTAAGGGAAAAATTCCTAGCAGTCAGAAATGTTCGATATTACCAGAGATGTATTTTTATTACGACTCATGCATATGACTAAGAAGATATGGTGTACGAAAATGAGAACATATAGCAACCGATATTAAATTTTAGGGAATGATTTTAAGTTGTTTATATTTATTCATACTAGAACTAGAAAGTACCACCTTTGTAAGTTACGATAAGAAGTATGTAGTACTGTGAGAAAAAGGATATGACAGTTCCCCTTAGGTTATGTGACTAAGTGTTTACCCCAAACATTTATAGTTTGATATGATTTTGAAGTGTATTGAAATTTTGGGGTTAGATATTCCAATTTTATTTAATACAGATGAAATTTCCTCAAGTGCGATCCACGTACATAGTACAAAAGAAAGATTGTGTGCGACCGTAGAATATGGTCGGATGGTGAGGTAAGTTAGAAATAACCTTATGCTTCACTTTAGTTATTCAACGCGGAACAAGAAAACATGATGTTTTTTCAGCAGAGAATAGTAAATAAGTATAGAGTAAATACAATGAATTAGCAATTTCAGTAGAGCTAGTAGAGGTAAGATTTGATTCACTTATCCAGATTAACACTAGTGAGTGGGTAACAGTTTGAAATACCAAATTCATGTTAGAACCCAAAGAGTTTAAGTTAAACTCAAAGTACAATGGCAGTGGGAAAAAATCATCTAACAGTGAGAGAGCAAGGTATAGAATAATAGCCTTTAGGAACTATCAAAATATGATTCCTCCAAGATTGACAGTGTGAGCAGAGTTAAATTATTAAGATTGTGTATGATAGGTGTGGATACATTAGCTTTTCGTTATGTGAATAATTTAGTTTTTCCTAGCTCATAAGTAAGTTGGGAGATGAGTCGTCATTGACGTAGAGTACAAAGAATTGCAGAAAATAAAGAAGGTTATTTGGATCCCAACAAAAATAGAAGGATCCACAAGTAAAAGACCTTTTGTCTAAGGGGTGAAGCAAAAAATTTCAGTAAGTCCAGTTAGAGATTTGAAACCTGAATAGTTAGCATGGATATGAAAAAGAAAATCATTTCAGCAATGAGGGAAAATTGTGTAATTACCACAAGAAATATGTCTAGCATGTTTAAGAAACACAAAGTGAGTAGAATAACCACCGAGCTTAGTTATTGATGATAAAGTGATCACAGAAAAGCTATAAAATCATGCCTAGTTATGTATTACGAGGGTAGTGCCATTGCACGAGACTCTAATATTCTGAGTAGTGGTCAGTGACTTAGCTCACAACAATACTATAAGTGTTTTTAGGAAGTGCTTAAGAAGATAATCAAGTGTGGGAAGTATAGCTCATGAATGAGGTAGACAAGAGAACTATGTTGAAAGAAGTTCACTGCTTAGCCAAGGTAGGATTTCAACTTTCGGATACCAAAGATAGTGGAGTTATTGTCTAGAACAAGACATGTTCCTCCTTAGTAGCCGAAGTGAAGGAGAAACGGTTTGATGATCCCTACTTGTTGTAGCTGAAATAGGGGATTCACATGCATAAGATGATGGCTTTTGAACAAGGGGGGGATGATGGTACTTTGAGGTACCAGGATAGATTGTGTGTTCCAACCATAGATGGACATAGCGAAGGAGGAAGATGTTATAAGCCCATAATTTTTGGTATTCTATCCACCTATGTTTCCCAAAGATGTATCATGATCTTAAGGATATTTAGTGGTGGAACAACATGAAAAGAGACTTGTAAACTTTGTGGACAAGTGTTTGAATTGTCAGCAAGTGAAAGTCGAGCAGCAGAAAATCAAGTGTTTATCTCAGAACACATACATCCTTTAGTGGAGATGGTAAATATGGACCTTATAATAGGATTATCTCACTCATTTTGAAAGCATGATTTTTATGGGCGAAGGTGTAGATTGCCAATTAGTTGGTTCGAAGTTGGCGAAGCGGAGTTGTTGAGACCAAATTCGGTCAATCAGTCTATGGAGAAAGTCAAGCTGATTCAAGAGCATTTGTAGACAGCTTAGAGTTGCCAAAATTCCTATTTGAACATGCAACATATAGACCTAGAGTTTCAAGTTGATGATTGGGTGTTTCAAAAAGTTTCGCCTATGAAAGGTGTTATAAGATTTGGGAAGAAAGGAAAGCTCAATCCCAGATACATCAGGCCATATAGGATCCTATGAAGAATCAGGAAAGTAGCCTACGATTTAGAGTTTTCACCAGAATTGGCGGTTGTACACCAGTATTTCACGTGTCATGTTATAACATTCAAGTTTCTAGTATTCAAATCTCATGTTAGAACATTCAAGTCAGTTCAGTACTCAGATACTTATGTCTGTCCAACACTTAAATATGCATGCCAGCTTATTACTAGATATTGATGTGAGTTCAGTGATCAGATATTCACGTTAGTTCAACACTCGATTATTCGTGCCAGTTCAGTATTCATATATCCACGTTAGTACAGAATTCACGTACCCATAACAAACAAGTATTCATGTATATGTATCATATTATGCGTATTATTATGCCCTATAGATATAGTGTTATGCTATGTTAGCTGGTAGGTATTTTGGAGAAATATCGAAGGTATCTAACCTTCTCATTCAGACCTTAGAATACAATCTCCATGTTTTCTAGTGTTTAGTCAATTTAGCAGCCATTCAGTCTAGTACCTATGCAATTCAGTATCTCGTCAGCTCAGTAATCTTGTATTCATTCAGTTTAGTATGAAAGTGTAAACAAAAGTTCATGTTCCCACCAGACCCACTTAAGTTTCGAAGTTAGCCGAAGATACAGCCAGGACAATCATTCGAGGACGAATGATCCCAATGGGAGATAATGTAACACCTAGTAAATTTGAATCAGTTGTGGATGCATTAAATGAGTATTAATGTGATGGTTATCAATTGGTTATGATAATAAGTGTACTAGTCATATCATAAGTGATTTAGGGTCCAAGGGGAGACCCAAGTCTAAGCCAAGTTGGAAACTAACATGAAAGACAAAAATTCCAAATGGGTAAGCACAAGACCACACTTTGGATAAGCATATAGACATATATATAAGGTGTTATGTGATGAACAACTTATCAAATTAAATATCTTCGAGTCTAGTTTTTAAATCTTCAAATCGTTTGTCATTTGGACTTTCCTACAAGAATTTATGAAGAAATTACCAAAGGCTAGCGGAGGACTGTGCGGATGCGAAGCATCCGAGGCTACGTCCGAAAAGAGGGACTGGCAGTGAAGTGCTGCCATAGCATCCAGGTCAGCATCCGAGCTCTTGAGAGGAGTGAAGTTGGGATGCGAAGCATCCGAGGCCGCATCCGAAATCTGGGCTTATAAACACAATTTCGGGATTCATTTTCCCCATTCTATTTGGACGACCCTTGGGGTTCTTCTCCACTCTCTCTAGACCTCCAACCCCTCCCATCTTCAAGGTAATCAATCCCTATTATCTTGGTGTGAATTCCATCATTTGTACACTAGTATTGATGAAATCTACACATAAAATACTTAGATTTTCAAGAAATATCTTCAAGAACTCAAAGGAGGGTTTTGCAGGATTTCTTCTAAAAAGGTAATCCTACACCCTTAGACTTACATGTATGGATTTACTAATGGAATATGAGTATAAATAAGTAATAGAACTCTTGTTATGGTGATTGGAAGCCATAAGTTCCCAATTTAATTACATAACTATTGTAGAGATTGAAAGATGATTAATTGATGGAATTTTGTTGGTTGGGTGTGGATGGATGGTCATATATGTGATGTTGGAAGTTATAAATTGGTTAATCATGATGGTGGGATAAATTGTTGATGAATGGTGGTAGTTGGATGAACTAATTATATGGTGATGAGATGTAGAGATTTACGCCTACAAGGTGTTTGATAATATGCCTAAATGGCTTAAGTTATGGAATTTGTTACTAATATTGGTTCCATTGGATGTTGCTATTGTAGATTGAAGTTTCTTAGTATTGTGGATCATTGTATTATCAATAAGGGACGAAATGATGTATGTGAGGCTAACTCTCTATGTTTGGGAATGTTAATGATTCTCCCCACACTACGTTTCTTTTACTATGTTACTAATTGCCTCTGAAATATAGTTCAACCTAGTTCCTTGAATAGTTGTAGAACTTCTATTCTTTAGCTTCATAACTTGTCCATGACTTTCATTATTAATTTTATGAGCTCAATGAGTATTCAATATAGACTTGGGTTTTGTACCTCCAAGTCATAGTATAGATTACTCAGTATGTCATACAGTTGAAGTTTCAATGTTCATAATCAGTTCAAGAATACATGTCTCAATCTAGTCCTATTCCGTATTCCAATACTATGTAACTCAATGTCATCTAGTATTCCAGTATCATGTAACTTAGTGTGATTCCGTATTTCACTATCATGTATTGCAGTATACGTCTCAGTTCCTGATTTTAAATCCCTGAATATCGAACAACTGTATTTGATCCTGAGGCCGCAGTTAATGCTTTATGCATCTTTGGGCCTGAGGCTGCAGTTTATGCTTTATGCATTTTTGGGCCTGAGGCCGCAGTTATGTGTATGTATACTTGGGTCCGCGAACGCCGTTTGTGCACAAATATATTAGGCCTGAGGCCGCAGTTTAATATACAAGTAAACAGGTTGTTCATCATTTAGAAGAGGGAGTATTCATATCCTTACTTCCTTTGTTCAGTTCAGTTATCAGTTATCAATTATCAATTATCAATTATCAATCATCAATTCTCAGTTATCAACTTAGTTTTAGTTTCAACATTTAAATTATTTCTTTTAGTTGTTTTACATACCAGTGCAATTCAAATGTACTAACGTCCTTTTTACCCGGGGACTGCATCTCACAATGCAGGTAATGATTTTACAGGTTCATGATTCAAAGCGCTAGGATTCTCGTATCAGTTATTTGGTGATCCCTAGTCATTTCGAGGCATTATCATTACTACAGTCTTCAGCATTTTTAGACAGTTAGTATTTTCAGTACAAATTAGAGGCTTCATAGACTAGAATAACAACTAGATAGAGTTGCAGGATTTTCATATTAAGCTATGTTGACTACAAATATATTTCAAAATTGTATTAGTATTTCTGCACTTTGACTTTTGTCATTCAAACTTTCAGTATAGCAGCATGTGTTAGTTTATCTTCTGCATTTAGTATGTTATGATATCACATGTTTATTCAGCCAGCCAGTTGGTTCGCTCGGTCATATGTAGCCAGGCACTGAGTGTCGTGTTACGTTCAGGCCCAGGTTCGGGGTGTGACACTGAAGAAGACTCCATATGAATTATGGAAAGGTAAACGTCCCAATATTAGTAACTTCCATCCCTTCGGAAGTAAGTGCTTTATCCATAATAACGATAAGGATAATATTGGAAAATTTGATCCAAGAAGTGACAAAGGTATTTTTCTGGGCTGCTCATTAAATACTAGATCTTTTAGAGTCTATAATAAATGCACATTATGTGTGGAAGAATCGGTACATGTTAGATTCAATGAAAATAATCCCTTGGTCGAGAAAGGAATTACTACAGGAGATGAAGATCAAGCTCAAGAAATTCAGGAGACAAGCAAATCTCAGGAGTCGACTGATACATCTGCTGCGATAGAGTCAACTGGTGAAATCAGTAGTAGTGTACCAGATGAACCAATCGAGTCACTTGCCAATGTAGTGCGTCCAAATGAATGGAGAAGCGAGCATGAATATCCTCAAAAATTCATTATAGGGGATCCAAATAAAGGAATGAAAACTAGGGGAGCTCTCAAAAAGAAAGCAAATGTTGCATTAATCTCTCAGATTGAGCCAAAGAAGATAGAGGAAGCTCTAAAAGATTCAAGTTAGGGTCAAGCTATACAGGAAGAGTTAGATTAGTTCAGTAAGAATCAAGTTTGGAATCTGATACCCAAACCTGAAATGTTTCTGTAATTGGAACAAAATGGGTTTTCAGAAATAAATTGGATGAGGATGAAAATGTCGTAAGAAATAAAGCCAGACTATTTGCTCAGGGGTACTTACAACAGGAAGGAGTTGGCTATGATGAAACCTTCGCTCTAGTAGCTCGTTTGGAATCCATACGAATTCTTCTGGCATACACATCATTTAAAGGATTTAGGTTGTTTCAAATGGATGTTAAAAGTGCCTTTTTGAACGGATTTATTGAGGAAGAAGTATATGTGAAACAACCACCTGGGTTTGTAGATTCAAAGTTCCCATACCATGTATACAAGCTCACTAAGGCGATGCATGGGCTAAGGCAAGCTCCACGTGCTTGGTATGATAGACTTAGTTCCTTTTTTGTTGATCATGGCTTCACAAGAGGTAAAATGGACACTACATTGTTTATTAGAAGATCATCGGAAGGTAACCTCATTATTCAGATTTATATTTATGATATTATATTTGGTAGTGCTAAACCTCTTATGTGCAAGGATTTTTCAAATCTATTGAAAAGCGAATTCGAAATGAGCATGATGGGAGAGCTAACATTCTTCCTTGGACTACAATTCAACAATTTGAATAAGGAACCTTTATATATTAAACCAAATACACAAAAGAATTGATTCAAAAATTTGGTATGAGCAATGCAAAATCTATTAGCACACCAATAAGCCCTTTCACAAATCTAGACAAAGATGAACAAGGAATCCCTGTTGATGAAACTAAATATCGTGGAATGATTGGATCACTGCTATACCTGACAGCAAGTCGACTGGATATTATGTTTAGTGTATGTAAATGTGCCAGGTTTCAGTGAGCTCCTAAGGAATCCCATTTGACCGCATTAAAAAGAATCATTCGATATCTTATTAGGTATCTCATGGACTATGTTATCCTCGCTCTAACTCTTTTAAATTAGAAGGTCTTTCAGATGCTGTCCTTGTAGGTGATAAGGACGATTGAAAAAGCACAAGGGATACATGTCAATTACTGAGAAAGGCATTGTTATCCTTGAACAGTAAAAAAAAATAAGCATCAGTTGCATTGTCTACTACTGAAGCTGAATACAATATCATTGGATAATGCTGCACACAACTACTGTGGATGTCTCATCAACTGGGTGACTGTGAACTTTTGTTTAAGCCTATACAAATTTTTTTGTGATAATTCAAGTGCTATTTGTCTTTCCAAAAATCTCGTGCATCATTCGAGAGCAAAGCATATAGATATCAATAATCATTTTATTGGAGATCATGTTCTTAAGGGAAACATAGAAATATCTTTTGTTCGAACTACTGATCAGTTAGCTGATATTTTTACTAAGCCTTTATTAGAGGAGAGATTTTGTGATTTTTGCGAAAGTTACTTGGCATCACTTGCTTTACTAATTGTTGCGCGCCCTTTTCCCTTCGCGAAAATTGGGTTTATGACATTTTGGTATGGGACAACTCTTTCCTTTTGGGAAAGGGGTTTGCACTTTTGAAGAGTCGCCACCTAACTATTTAAGGTGTGTTAGGACACCTATGGGGGTTCATTTATAACTACGTTTGATAATCAGAGACAAGGTAAGGGATTGAAATTATCCTAAGGGGAAGGTGTTAGGCACCCCTTAGGATTCACTAGTGTGGTTCCCGGCCAAATAATTTTTTATAAATTTGTACAATTAGCAAATAGACAAGTAAGGCTCACATAATAGGTGATTTAAGTTTTTATACACAGGTATTTGAGAAACAATTAATGAAAAAGCAAGACTTTTTGAAAAGAATTACAATCTAAGCATAAAAGGGGGAGGAGGGTCCTAGGTTTATTTATAATATGGATAACATGAATGCAATACCCGGTATGACACTCCTCAAAGAGGGGCTACATGTGACATTAATGCACCGGTTATCATATAAATATCTACCCTTTCCCGACCCGTGAATGTAATTAAAGTAAGGGTTGGTCTCGACCCCCTATTGCATGCTATTACCCATCGCTTCCTATCAAACCCGGAGGAATTTAGGACTTCTATCCTATGAGAGAGGTTCTAGGTAGACCCTTAGGTTTAAAGTCAAAATGCTAGGCGACAAAAAAGAACACATAGGACTGGATTTAGAGGGAAAAACACAAAGAAGCAGATAGAAGGCTCAGGTATACCTCCACAAGTAATGCACATAAACAGCACGGCTCATACACAAATAAGGTCCACATTTTAACTAAGAATCCTAAAGCATGGCATCTAAGTGACAACAACAGAATTAGATTTATCACATGACTCAGATAAGAAGTTTGAATCAGGCTTGCCTACTGATTTTAACAATTGATAGTTAAACACTAATCACAGCTACGATTCTTGTTTTATTTAAGTGATTGCCTAAGGCTTGCCTAGGCGTAAAGTAATATGCAGCAGTTACTCAAAATTATTAAAATAGTTTGGAGATTGTTTTTTTACCTAAAACGTGTTTTCCTAAATATTGCAAAGATATGCAATGATTATTACCAGATTGTTTAAAGCAGGATGAGACCGTTGATACTCATTTTCATGCATCAGTAGTTTAACTAAGCGTAGCTGAGTGAGTATGAACGAGAACCTAATCATGGTATCTAACAATTTATATGCAAGATTCCTGAAGTAGGATTTCTAAATGCACAGCATGATTGCAGAATTTCCTAAGAGCAGGATTTCTAAATGCATAGCATAATTGCAGAATTTCCTAAGAGCAGGAATTCTAAATGCACAACATTATTGCAGAATTTCCTAGGAGTAGGATTTCCAAATGCACAACATGATTGCAGAATTTCCTAAGAGCAGGATTTCTAAATGCATAGCATGATTGCAGAAGTTCCTAAGAGTAGGATTTCTAAATGATTGCAGAATTTCTCAAGAGCAGGATTTCTAATGCATGTATGAATCCTAAGCATGGTTTCTATTGTGCAATTAGAAATATAAACCAAATAACATGTTTTTTACCGTTAATAACTATAACATGCATATTTATCCCATCCTTTTCACTAGCCACCCCAATACATGTTTACAATAGATTTTTACAGACCAACATCGAAATGAAATACATAAGTAGAAATGAAAACTAGGAAGTTACACCATAGGGAGCCTGATTAGGACTTCCTCCCTGAGTTTTGCAGTAAATCACCTCAAGTGCCAAGATTGTTCCATAGCCTTCGGATATCTGGGTATGTCAGAGTTCCCTAAGGACCTCAAGGGATCCTGAGCAGTGCTCACACCTAGATTTAATAGCCAAGACAGAGTAGGTGCGGTGTGGAAAGGCCATCTTTTATGTGTCCAAGTTCAGAGGGAGCTCAAGGGTCCTAAGGCAAGGCTCACACAAAAGGGGGTAGAACCTAGTGGTCTAAGAGTATAGTGAAAGTGCAGGACATATGTTAGAAAGGATTTTTGTTTAAAAACTGGACTAAAAGGTCCATTTTGAAAGCAATTAGTAACAGAGATGGTTGAAAGAAGTTGTATCATTAAGAGAGGGTTCAAACACTTTAGGGTAAGAACATACACAGCAAGTGAATGAATTCAGTAATCACACATGGGGTAAAAAAGGGTTTGGGGATACATATATATTGACTACAGACACCTAACCCCTATAGGAGTATTAGGACTAGTAGGGACATGCTCAGAGATGGTTGGACACTGGCATAATCATAAACCAGTCATGAACACATAGAGGAGGGATAGGGGATTTCGGATTCACAAAATGGTAAGAGCACAGAATACAATCGTTCAGTCATGCTTAAGTCACATGAATTTAAAGGAGAGGGGGATCATATCAACATGCTTGGATGCAAACTTCACAACAAAAACCACAAGTAAAAGCAGACCATTAATAAAAGAAACCAAAACAGGAATAGAAACATGTTGTTGTTAAGGATTTAACTTAAACTAGGACATACCAATTAAGGAAGTAGTGTAGAAATTAAAGCAAGTGGAGTTCCACAGTCTAGCCTTGGCTTTCAGCTGACTAGACAAGCAGTTAGCACAAGTAGTAGAGAGAGAGGAGAGAGTTTTTATGTGTGTTTTTTTGAACTTATTGTTCATGTGTTAAGACTGTTGAAGAGATTCGTTTATATAGTAGTTTGAAAACTGGTTAAAATAAGGCAAGAATAAATTCTTCAGTAATTATAGAACTCAGTATAAAGCATTGGTTCGAATCTCCATTTGATTAAGGGAGTCATTGGGAATGGTAAAGAGCAAGTGAAAAATAAGGAAATAAATCATACACGGCTGGAGTATAACAGAAAAGGAAAGATTTCAAAAATAGTACCATTATAGAACATGTAATTAAGGCTAGGTTCAGAAAGTTTTCAAACTAAGGAGACAATCAGTAGCAATGCAGACAAGGCAAGGAGAATTAATTAAGGTAAGCAACTAATCAAATTAAGTGAAAAGGTAGGGGTCGAGATTCAGTAGCATAGAGTAGGGCCAAATTCATAAAGCTCTGATTAAGGCCACAACTTAGTAGAAAAAATAAGTATCATAGTAAAATAGGATAAGGAAATCAGTCAACTTAACAGACGGGGCAAAGCTTTCAGGGTTTTTGAAAGAAAATTTTCAATCACCATCGATTAAGGAAACCAGACTTGATCAAAAGGGAGTCATGACTCTATACTTTCAATATATAAATAGAGGAGGTCCACAGATATAGCAAGAAAAACATATTTGAAGCATAGTCATGGAAAGAAGAAAAAGATGAACAAACAAAGTGAGCATAATCATACAAAAGTGACATAAGTAGGCTAGGGATTTAGGAAAACATATTCAAAGAAGAGTAATCACAGGACTCAAGTAAGCAGGCTAACACACAGACACGAAGTAGAGAAAGCATGCTAACACTTAGATAAGCAAAGTAAGTAAAATTATAGAAACAAAGTAAAGAAAATCTTAATAAAGGCATTTTAACAGAGTCAAGTTAAAAGCAGTATGAGCACAAAAATTGGTCAAAACAAACAAGGGAAAGGGTTTAATCATAACGAAATCAGTCAGAACATGCGTAAAAGAACTCCAAGAAATCCTAGTTTTAGAAAAAGAATGATTAAAATCGAAATAGTTAGTTAAAACCGGATATTTTTAGAGGAAAATGCTTAATAATACTTGAATCATCTCAGATCTATAAAGACATGAGAAGAATCGAGCAGTAGCAAACTAGGGTTTCAAAAAAATAGCAGAGATAAAGAGAATCAGTTAAAAACTCATGGATATACCTAAATCTAAGACAGATCTAAAGAAAAGTGAAAAATCTTAAGAGTTAGGGTTTCAGAGAACCCAGAGACGATGATAAAACCTTAGAATGCTACCGATTTTAGCCGGAAAAGTCATGGATCTGACTCGAACAGCCATGGATGGCCGAAAAATGGCATGAAAGACCGTGGATAGGCTCTTGGAGGGTTTTGAACAAGATCTGGACTAGATATCTTCGAGATCCCTCCATGAAATCACAAAAAACAAGCAACCAGGAGATGTAGGAGACAAGAATATGTCTCGAATAGCCATGGGAATCCATGGATCGAGTGAGGATCGAAGGGATTAGGGCTAGTTTTGGGTGGTGGCGGCTAGGGTTAGGACTGGGTCTCAGAGATATGGAGAGGATTTGGGGATTCTAGGGCGGCTGTTTGGTAAGAATGAATTAGGTTAGGGTCGTTCAGGTTAAAAATAGTAAAAAGTAACGTGGACCGTTGATCTGGAAGATCAACGGTCGAGACTAGAAAGGGTAGGTGGGGTTCCGGTTTTGGGTATGTGATAAAAGGGTGTGGGTCGGGTTTTAATTGTAAAACTGGGCTGGGGATTGGGGTCCTGATTTGGCTATAATTGAAAGCCAATTTGGCTATGGTTTAAATAGCTAGTTTTTCCCTATTTAATTTATAAAAATAGTAAATAATTTCTGAAAAATATTTCGAAATGCTAAAATGATTTACAATACATAGTTGGTAGTTTAAAAATACAAGATCCAATTTTTATTCATATAAAACACAATTAGACCTTAAAAGGGCTAATATTGTGATTGTGTGCAATTTAGCTTTAAAAATATTAAATGTAATTATAAAAATATGTAAAAATTATGGAAATAATTATTGGGGATTTTATGGATAAAAAGGGAGAAAATAAATCAATTTTAAAATCTTTAAATTATGAAAAAATAAAACCCTTGGACATGCTTATATATGCATATATATGCTATTTTGAAGGTATTTTGCATATTAAAAATATATAGTGAAAAATTGGGTATCAACAGCTGCCCCTCTTTACCCGGGAAGGATAAAAGTGCTTTCAGGTAAAGAAATGGTGGCCAATTTTGACCGAACGAAAAGGTTTGAAGAGGTTTAGGCCGCACCCTGGCTTCTGAGTTTCCTACATATCTCTGGTTTTAAAGGAATCAGGTCGTATGTAGTTCAGGATCCAACGGTGGAGCATACCGATGAAGCAGTTTCAAGAACGGACGCAATATCTAGGGCTTGGTGAGTGGGCGATTTACGGGGATGGTTAGGTTTGATATGGCCGCGGGAACTGGAGCGAGATCACTCCTACCGAGATGGTCGTTGCTCGCCGATTTACCCAATTAGAAACAATACAAGCGTATATTGTGTATAAATTTAAACATGATGCAAATTCCTATTGGACCATGAATGTTGTCTTCGGACGGGGGGAGTGATGTCCTTAGACTATGATGTCCTGGTCCATGAAATGATGTTCTCGGGCTATGAGGATGGTGCCTCCGAACCATGACGCCTTTGAATAATGATATGCAAAAGATTGAAAGAGATCCTCAGGCCATGACATGGTGTTCTCGGGCTATGAAGATGGTGCCTCCGAACGATGATGCCTTTGGACGAGTTGGCGAAATTTCAGCCCATGAAGGATGCAGTGTATGATGCGGACAAGACATAGCTTAGTCTTGCAAATTAAAGGGCAGAGCTTAGCCCGTAAGAAAAGTGAGATAAATAGTGCTTGGGATAACGCTTAGTTTCGAAGAAAATTGGAGGAAGAGCTTAGCTTTGTAAGGCATAATGATAGACTTATGCAAAGATGTGAATGCAGATAGAGGTAGAGCTTAAACTCGGAAGGTAGAATGGTAGCCTTGTGCAGATTGGAAGGAAGAATAGTAGCCTTATGCATTGCATATGCAGATGGAGGTAGAGCTTAACCTCGGAAGGCATAGTGGTAGCCTTATGCAAGTTGGAAGGCAGAATAGTAACCTTATGCAATGCAGATGTAGATGAGGACATCGTTTAGTCTCGGAAGGCAGAAAGTAGCCTTATGCAATGCAGATGCAGGTGGAGGTAGAGCTTAACCTTGGAAGGAAGAATGGTAGCCTTATGCAATGTAGATGCAGGTGGAGGTAGAGCTTAACCTCGGAAGGAAGAATGGTAGCCTTATGCAAGAATGCAGATGGAGACAGCGTTTAGTATCGGAACGCAGAATAATAGTCTTATGTAATGCAGATGCAGGTAGAGGTAGAGCTTAACCTCAGAAGGAAGAATGGTAGCCTTATGCTATGCAGATGTAGGTGGAGGTAGAGCTTAACCTCGGAAGGCATAATGATAGCCTTATGCAAGAATGCAGATGGAGACAGCATTTAGTCTCGGAAGGCAGAATAGTAGCCTTATGAAATGCAGATGCAGGTGGAGCTAGATCTTAACCTCGAAAGACAGAATGGTACACTTGTGCAAGAATGCAGATTGAGATAGCATTTAGTCTCGAAAGGCAGAATAGTAGTCTTATACAAGAAATAAAATAACAAATGATAGTAGAGTTTTCTTAGCTGATAGCAGATTGCAGCATTGTGATTATTGGGAGCATTGTGACATATGGGACATCACTGTGTGTGCAGATAGCAAATGTTGGAAAGTGCAATGGTTTAAAGAGTCGTATTCTTGAACAATGTTTGTTCCATGGGCGTACAATATATTTAATGATTTCGCAATCCTAGTGCCTGCATTCAAAGAAAAATCGTGAGTTTTACAGGGGGAAGGTTAGTTCGTATCCCCGCTGGCTTTGCTTGACTCGTTCGGCTCTGATTTGGTGATAGTGTCTGCATTATTGGGGTAGCATTGCTAAACAAAGTAGTTTCAATAATAATCATGCGTGATTTTGTAAAAGTATGACATAAATGTATAATTAAAAATAGCTTTTAGATGAACCGCTGACTGTGACGTAGCTCGAGACATTGCAACCTCTCCTGCTGCAGAATTTTGAGGGTCCTCCTCAAATTCTATCCCAGTTTGATGGGTTGATGTTTTTGATTGTTGCTTGTGCGGCGATCGGCTGAAATTACTTAGGAATTTTGAGGGTCCTATTCAAAATTTTGCCCCAGTTTCCAATTACGGGGGAAAATGAAATTTTTATTGAATAATGATCGAATCCATAGGGCTGCCTACGTATCTCCTCTTAAACGGGAATCAGGTCAGGCATAGTTCAATTTACATCATATAAGGAAAGCATAAAGATTATACATAGTAATGCTTAACTGCATCTGAATTGATCGGCTTTGGCCAGACTTCTCCGTCCATCTCTACAAGTATGAGGGCTCCTCCTATCAAAACCCGATGACCCATGTATAGACTCTGCCAGTTGGGAGAGAACTTCCCTTTGGCTTCATCTTGATGAGGAAAAATTTCCTTAACGTAGTTGCCCCGGTGTGAAATGTCTTGGCTTGACTCTTTTGTTGAAGGCTCTGGACATTCTGTTCTGGTAAAGTTGACCATAACAAACTGCATTCACTCTCTTTCCTTCTATAAGGGCTAGTTGCTCATAACGACTTTTCACCCACTCTGTGTTAACGAGCTCAACTTCTTGTATGATCCTTAGGGAATGAATTTCTACCTCAGCGGGAATGACAGCCTCTGTACCGTAAACCAGCATATAGGGGGTTGCCCCGGTTGATGTTCGGACTTTGGTACGATACCCCAAAAGAGCAAATGATAACTTCTCGTGGTACTGTTTATGTTTCTCTATCATTTTCCTCAATATCTTCTTGATATTCTTGTTGGCGGCTTCTACAACTCCATTCATCTGAGGCTTAGCCTATGGAATTCTTGTGTTTGATCATGAAAGTTTCACACATAGCTTTGATTAAGTCGTTGTTGAGGTTGGAGCCATTATCAGTAATGATTAATTCTGGAATTCTGAATCGACAAATAATGCGGTCGCGGACAAAGTCTGCCATGACTTTCTTAGTCATTGCTTTGTAAGATGCTGCTTCGACCCATTTGGTCAAATAGTAGATGGCTACCAGGATAAACCTGTGTCCATTGGAAATGGCAGGCTCAACTGGTTTAATAATGTCCATTCCCCAGGCGGCGAACGGCCACGGTGAGCTTGTTGTGTGAAGATCGCTTGGAGGTACCTTTATCATGTCTGCATGTATCTGATAGCGGTGGCATTTCCGGATATACTACATACAGTCTGTTTCCATAGTAATCCATAAGTAACCAGCCCGGAGTACCTTCTTTGCTAAGACAAAGTCGTTCATATATGGGCCACAGGTCCCAGCATGAATTTCCTTTAGTAGCCTGGATGCTTCCTTTGTATCGACACATCTCAAATAATCCCAAATCGGGAGTCCTCCTATACAGGATTCCTCCGCTGTGAAAGAAGTAGTTGGACAATCTCTGAAGTGTGCGGTTTCTGAGTAGGATTAGCAAGCTTCGGGTACTCTCCTTTTGCCAAATATTCCTTGATATCATGAAACCAGGGCTTTACGCCTACTTCCTCTTCAATATAGGCACAGTAAGCTGGCTGATTGTGGACTTTCACCGGAATATGATCAATGAAATTCTTGTCGAGATGTTGTATCATAGATGATAGGGTAGCCAATGCATCGGCGAACTCATTCTGGATTCTGGGGACATGCTGGAATTCCGTCTTCGTGAACCTCTTTCTCAATTACTGTACATAATGTAGATATAGGATTATCTTGGAGTTCTTAGTTGTCTATTCTCCTCGTACCTGATGTATAAGTAAGTCTGAATCTCCAATTACTAGCAGCTCTTAAACGTTCATGTCAATGGCCATTTTGAACCCCAAGATGTAGGCTTCATACTCGGCCATATTGTTGGTGCAGGGGAACCTAAATTTGGCAAACACCGGATAATGCTGACCGGTTTCTGATATTAGGACTACTCCTATGCCAACTCCTTTGAAGTTTGCTGCTCCATCGAAGAACATTATCCAATCGTCATAGGATTCTGCAATGTCTTCTCCTATGAATGATACCTCTTCATTAGGAAAATACATTTTCAGGGGTTCGTATCCTTTATCCACAGGGTTTTAAGTAAGGTGGTCTATCAGTGCTTGTCCCTTGACCACTTTCTAAGTTATGTAAATAATGTCAAACTCACTCAACAAGATTTTCCACTTGGATAGCTTGCCAGTGGGCATGGGCTTCTGAAAGATGTACATCAAAGGATCCATCCTTGATATGAGATATGTAGTATTGGCGCAGAAGTAATGTCTCAGCTTCTGCACTACCCAAGGTAAAGCACAATAGGTACGTTCTAATAGAGAATATCGGGCCTCTTACGGGGTGAACTTCTTACTAAGATAATAAATGGCTTGCTACTTCCTCCCTATTTCATCTTGCTTCCCCAGAACGCAACCGAAAGCTCCATCTAACACTGCAAGGTAGAGTAATATGGGTCTACCTGGCTCGAGCGGGACTAAGATTGGTGGTGTTGACATGTACTCCTTGATTTTGTCGAAGACCTTTTGGTAATCATCAGTCCATTTGGTGGCGGCGTACTTCTTCAACATCTTAAAGATTGGCTCATAGATAACTATAGATTGTGCTATGAATCGGCTGATGTAGTTATGCCTTCCCAAGAAACTCATCACATCCTTCTTGTTCTTTGGCGGTGGCAGTTCCTGAATAGCTTTGACTTTCGATGGATCCAGTTCTATTCCTCGTCGCCTCATAATAAACCCAAGCAATTTCCTAGAAGGAACTCCAAATGCGCACTTTGCGGGCTTCAGTTTCAGGTTGTATCTCTGCAGTCTATTGAAGAACTTCCTCGGATTTTCTATGTGGTCAGTGGCCTTCTTGGATTTGATATAACATCATCCACATATACCTTTATCTCCTTGTGTATCATATCGTGGAAGATGGTAGTCATGGCCCTCATGTAGGTGGCCCCTGCATTCTTCAGGTCGAATGGCATCGTCTTGTAACAGTACACTCCCCACGGCGTAATGAAAGCCGTTTTCTCAGCATCTTTCTCATACATCCAAATCTAATGATAACTAGTGAAGCAATCTATGAATGATTATAACTCATGCTTGGTGCAATTGTCAATCAGGATGTGTATATTTGGCAAAGGGAAGTCGTCTTTCGGACTGGTCCGGTTGAGATCCTGGTAGTCTAAACAGACTCAGACCTTCCCATCCTTCTTTGGCACTTGCACAATGTTGGCCAACCATGTCGGGTATTCTACTACCCTGAGAACCTTAGCTTTGATCTGCTTGATGACTTCTTCCTTGATTTTCAAACTCATATCAAGCTTGAACTATCTAAGCTTTTGCTTTACCGATGGACACATTGGATGGGTTGGCAGTATGTGAGCCACAATAGACATACTCAGACCATTCATGTCATGATACGACCAGGCGAATATGTCCTCATACTCCTTTAGAAATTCTGAGTTGATTCGTGTTTCAGTTAACGTTTTTTGCATCCCCCAGATTGACAATTTCGGTCTCATCCAGGTTGAACTTAGGTCTGTTCTCAAAGTTCTCAACTTCTTTGACAATCTCGTCAGGTATGTCATCTTCCTCTGAATCAATGTCCGTCTGTTGTGTTGTCTTATTACATGTCACAATCATTGGTTCATCAAGACAAGTAATAGTAATGTTGTATATATAAATTAATGAGAGAAAACGATAGCAATAAGTATTGATTCATGAGAAAAGTCAAAATGCTTTTGATAAATTGAATAATTATTTTGAACATTGAAGATCTTATTATAGAAATTGAAAAATGCGAAAAGGAAACAGTGAATAATGTTTGTTTTAGCCTTGCTACCCTGAGGCTCGTTGGGCTTTGGTTGTCATGATAGTCCAGTTCTTGAGATGTGACCTTTTTCTCACATCCTATATGGAAGGGCCTTCCTCCACCTCCTCCTCGAGAATAACGCAACAATCCATATCATTATCCTCTAGAAAAAAGTTCGTCACTGCTGCAAGTGCCTCTTCTTCATTTGACCTATAAATAATGTGAGCCTATTGGAAAGTCGGCTCCAGATGCGGTATTGGCTGCTCTAGTGGGCAGCAAGGACCGCACCATGGTGGCGACCAGTTATTAAATTCTTCCCAGGTGTATTCATATCCCAAACCGAAGGTAGTGTCATGTTTCTTGAGTTGTATGGATTTAGAGATTCCTTGGAGGTTCTTGCCAAGCCCTTTGCTAGGTTCGTACCCGCTCCAACTCAGTATACTCTCGATTTTGTTATCCCACCATTTGTCTTTGTCGATATCATTGACCTGCTCAATATGGTGGTAAGTTTCTCCACCCAGCTTCCTTCTTCCCTCAATTGCTGGAATGGTCTGGTGACTGTATATAGGGTTGCTACTGTCGTTGTGAATGATCACTTCCTGGTGATTTCATTAAAACTTTACTACCTAATGCAGCATTAATGCTACGGCCCCAACAACATGAATCCACAGTCGTCCTAGCAGCAAGTTGTAAGACGCTGGTATATCTATCACCTAGAAATCAACCTCGAACCAGGTTGGTCCCATCTGCAGGCATAGACTAATCTCTCCAATGGTGGACCTCTAAGAACTATCTAAGGCTTTCACATTGATTGTTCCATCCTTTATCTCATGCAACCCTTTACCCAACTTCTTGAGTGTTACCAGCGGACAAATGTTAAGACTGGAACCTCCATCGATTACGATTCTGGTGATGAAATAATCTTCACATTGCATGGTGATGTGCAGTGCCTTGTTGTGCCCCAGCCCTTCAGGTGGCAGCTCGTCTTCATGAAAGGTGATATTATGGCTTTCTAGGACTTGTCCTACCATATTGGTCATTTCCCCGCTGGTGATGTTACTGTGTACGTATGCTTCATTTAGCACCATTAACAAAGCATTCTTGTGCGTCTCAGAATTTTGCAACAAAGAGAGAATGGATATTTGTGCTGGCATCTTGTTCAACTGGTCGATGACCGAATATTCCTTAGACTGTATTTTCCTCCAAAGGTCATCCGAACTTGTCTCAATGAGGGCGGCCGATTGGAGGCCTGATTACTTGAATCTACCAGATGTTCAGGAGTATAGACTCTACCAGTTCTTGTCATACCCTGTGTTGCGATAATTTTTTCAAACTTGACCTTACCCTTCTTTCTCGCCTCGGCTGTATAGTCCTATGGTGTAGCATTTGTATAGAATGGTGACATGGTTGACATCTCCACTGGGATCGGTGCGGCTATCCTCACTTTGAATGGAACATGTTCCTTGGGTGGCAAGACTGCAACCTCAAATGGTGCGGGTGCATATGCCGGAGACACAAATTCAACCTTAATTGGTGCCGGTGACATTGCGGGTGGCGCTGCTTCAAACTCAAAAGGTATAGACATATTCACCTCAGCATCCTCGAATGGTTGGATCTAGACTATGACTAGATTGAGAGTAATTGTTGGTTTTTTTGGGTCATCACCTTCTACGATCAAACCGATTGATCCCTCGGGATCCCAGTCATCTTCTATTCCAATCATGTGGATACCTCCACCCTTATGGTCTAGCAGAGGGTTGTTGCGGATATTCAGAGCGGGTTCATTTTCCACAATGATCTTGTTATCAATCAAAGACTGTATCTTATCTTTCAAGGAGCGACATTCATCGATGGTGTGCCCTTTCATGCTGGAGTGGTATGCACAGGACTTGTTTTGGTTAACCAACTGAGAAGGATTCTCCAGGGTTGCACAAGGGATGGGGTGACATAACCAATAGCTTTGAGCTTATCATACAACTGGTCGATGGGTTCAACGATGGAGGTATATTGTTTTGGAGGTCTGCGATCAAAATTAGGTTAGGGTCTAGAGAAATTTTGGCGTGTAGGGGGCGATTGATAATGGGATGGTTGAGCATTATACGTTTGGTGGACATGAGCAGGTTGGGAGTATCTGGGTGAGGTAGGTTGGCATGTATGAGGTGGAGGTGACTGATAAGTTGGTGGCGGAGCTTAGTACGAGGGTGAGGGTGCTTGGTAATTTGGGGTTGGTTGGTATGTGAGTGGAGGTGTTGGGTAAGCTTGGTATTTGAGGGGAGACTTGGTCCTTTGTGCAACCATCATGGCCCCTACGTCCCTTTTCTTGGACACACCACCGGACTTTAAAGGCTTATTTGCAGCTTGGAAGGCCTCAAAATTTGTAACCATACCACTTTTAATATCTTCTTCAATTTTTTCACCCAACTTGATAATGTCAGAGAACTTGTCGTTCCCAATCATCATCAGCCATTCATAATATTGCGGGTCCTGAGTCCGGACAAAGAACTTGTTCATTTGCTCATCTTCTAAGGCAGGTCTGACCTTAGCAGCTTCGGACCTCCAGTGAGTAGCATACTCGCGAAACGTCTCTGTGGTCTTCTTCTTCAAATTTTGGATATAGAACACGTCTGGTGCGTTCTCTGTATTAAACCTAAATCTATCCATAAAGTTAGACGCCATGCCTACCCAGCTTGACCACTTCTTGGGATCCTGGCTGATGTACCAAGACAATGCATCTCCTTTCAAACTCCTCATGAACAACTTCATGCAGATCCTTTCATCTAACCAGCTTGTCACAATATGTTCTCAGATGGACCCTTGGATCACCCATACCATCAAACATTTAATAGTTTCCTGATCCGGACCTGATCAAAATCTTCCTGGAATTTCAATAGTTTCTTTTCAAGTTGTGACACATTCTCGTTAGGAACCTGAATACCCTGGCCATTAGTGGCATCTACCCGTTCAGCTATTTTTACCTTCCTGATGTTGTTTAAATCTTTCATTTTGACTTTGTTCTTGCCTTTAATGGGACTAAGAGGATGAGTGGGTGGAGGGCCCCTGGACCTTGTGAAGTAAGATGATGATGCCAGAGTGCACGAACTAACCTTTGGGGAGGGGAATAATAAAAACGAAAATAAAAATAAAAGGTAACTAAGTCAGTGAGGATTATAAAAAGTATTTCAATATTTAAGCACATAGTGCGGGAATGTAAAGCGAGTCCTAATTTGGGAACCTCTTTGTGCCTGAGGTAGGCCTAGCGACAAATTGATTTCGAGAACTTAGAATTCTAAATGCCTCATTTTATTGATAGAAATAGACGAATCCCAAAACGGCACTAAATAAACAAGAAATAAAAGTCACTAATGGCCATTGGCCTTATTATCTACTTGGTCCTAGAAGGACCTTCCCCAGACTCGGCATCTCTAGCTCCTTCAAACAGCTTCCCTAATTTACGAAGTCCTAGCAACAGGTATGATCTGGCTAGATGTCCACCTTTGGTCCCTTCAGCCTTTCGACAATCTTCAACCCTTTTGAGAAATTTCTCCTCTAGTTCTACTATGCCCCGCTCCAAGTATCCTAGCCTTTTGTTGGCACTTGTATCTCGTGATGTTAGCTCTCGCATTCACAGGTCCTTTTGCGCAGCTGGTTGTACTTGACTTGCGCCTCGGCTTTTTCATCTACAATCCTGTGACCTTGAATGAACCCTGGCTGGCCTATACCATCCTGATTGTCTTCCAACCAACCATAATAGAAAGGGGTACAACCGACATGATATCTGTCTGGGTCGATGGTGTCTTTCCCCATTACGATCTTCCAGTGCCACATGTGCTGGGCTTGGTACTTGTGGGGACTATCATCATTTTGGAAGTCAGCTCGAAAATGGCTCATCATGTCGACCCTGGGTATGACTTGCTTCCTACCTGCATGCTTCATAACTCGAAGAGGGACGTTATGTTCCTCTTAGACCAATCAGTATCAAGAAAGGTGCATCTATGGATCGGGCGATGAACTCCTCTGTCGGAAACCACTTGAACATCCATTGAACCTGCCCTTCAGTCAGATTATCAAAGAGCTCAACCCATTCTTTGGCATTCTCAGGCTGAGCGAACATGTCGGGGATGTAAATTCATTCGCTTTGGATGGTGGAAAGTGATGTGGTCATCCCAGGCTCTTTGCTGAATTTCTTGTCGGTATTCGCCCTTTTGGAGATGTTCCATGAGCCAAAGATGAAGTAGTAGATTGCAGCATTCAAAGTGTCTCGCTCCTCATTGATACTTCTCTAGGGATCGGTATATATCTGCGATGATCATGGGTACAATGCTGAACGTCTGCCCACCAATCCCCTCCATTAGGGTCTTGGTTACCACTGTCAGCCTAGTATGGATTCTCTCTTTCTTCATTGGAAACACGATCAGACCTAGGAAGCAAAACATGAGGACGAACACCCTATGATGAATATGTCCCAAGGACGTGATCGCATACTCGTTAGGGTAGGTACGGTATGATTTGTTGTGATCGTACTTTTAATACATGTAGTCAAAAGGGATGTACGATTCCTTTAGGCATACCAATTCAGCATTCTTCTTCAAACCCATCATTTTTAGGATCCCTTGCATGTGCGGTTCTCAGGTATTAGCAAAATCGGAGTTTCCCACACTAGACCAGCCAGCCCTCTTATCTCCTCTAACAAAGGCGTCATTTTGATGTCCCCAAAGCGGAACATGGCCCTTTAACAATCCCAAAATAAGGTCGCAGCTTCTATTATCATGTTGTTAGGCTGGACCTCCAGGAGGGATGGTAGATTACCCAGATATTTTCTAATGAGGGTTTTGTCACTAGAATGTAAATCTTTCCACCAGCTTAGCAATCTTGGGTGGATGTTGGTGACCATGCCGAATCTAGGGACTTCGTGCCTCATATTTTTGCAAGACAAACAAGGTTAGGACCTTACCCCCACCAGACTCGACTATTTAATATGAATAATTAGCATGAAGCATTTAGTTCTCCAAATAAATGCACAAAACTTGATGATGTCCGTTTGGGTTTAGGGAAACCCAGTGGACTTTTGGACAAGGCTATCTTAAAGGATCATTATGTGGACAACATAACTGACCCGGTAGGTTTGACCATGATGCATGCACAATTTAAACAAAGTAAGGTTTCTATGGGGTTTTAGACTGGTGCCCTTGAGCGGACAACTCAAGGGGGAAGGCACGGAGCTGTCGACTGCACTGCTGATCAACTAGTTTTACTGCAAATATGTCTTTCTAAATTTAGGGGGTAATGATATAGGAAGGGTGAAACCACTCATCAAGCATTGCTATAGTATTTGTTTGGCATGAGTGGAGTATGATGTTGAGCATGATTATGCAATAATTAAAAGCATGTTGACATGTATTTGCACATTAAGAAAGCGATAAATACATCAGTTTCATTATTTAAAGCAGTTATAAAGGAAGAAAACAAGAAAGATATGTCAGTTTTGCGTTCGAAAAAGAAATTAAATGCTTAAAGGAATTAAACAAATAATTGCACATAGGGAGGGGTATAAATTCACAAAAAATGGTATGAGATGGTAAAAGCCTAAATATCCCAACAGAGTTGCCATGCTGTCGCACCCCCTTTTCCCTATGCAGAAATTGGGTTTATGACATTTTGGTATGTGACAACTCTTTCCTTTTGGGAAAGGGGTTTGAATTTTTGAAGAGTCACCGCCTAATGATTTAAGGTGCGTTAGGACACCTATGGGGGTTCATTTATAACTACATTTGATAACCAAAGACAAGGTAAGGGCTTTAAATTATCCTAAGGGAAAGGTTTAGGCACCCCTCAGGATCCACTAGTGTAGTTCCTGGCCAAACATTGTACAATTAGCAAATAGACAAGTAGGGCTCACATAATAGGGGATTTAAGGTTTGATACACAAGTGTTTGAGAAACAATTAATGAAAAATCAAGACTTTTTGAAAAGAATTACAATCTAAGCATAAAGGGGGGGGTGGGGGGACCCTTTCCCGCCCCGTGAAGGTAATTAAAGCTAGGGTTGGTCTCGAACCCCTATTGCATGTTGTTACTCGTCCCTTCCTATCAGTCCCCGGGGAATTTAGGACTTCTATCCTATGAGGGAGGTTCTAGACAGACTCTTAGGTTTAATGGCAAAATGCTAGGCGATAAATAAGAACACATAGGACTGCATTTAGAGGGGAAAACATAGAGAAGTAGATAGAAGGCTCAGGTATACCTCCACAAGTAATGCACTTAGACAGCATGGCTCATACACAGATAAGGTCCACATTTTAACTCAAAATCCTAAAGCATGGTATCTAAGTGACAATAGCAGAATTAGATTTATCACATGACTCAGATAAGAAGTCTGAATCAGGCTTGCCTACTGATTTTAACAGTTGATAGTTAAACACTAATCACAGAGATGGTTCTGGTTTTATTTAAGTGATTGCCTAAGGCTTGCCTAGGCGTAAAGTAATATGCAGTAGTTACTCAGAATTATTAAAATAGTTTAGAGATTGGTTTTTACCTTAAACATGATGTTCTAAATATTGCAAAGATATACAGGGATTATTACCAGTTTGTTTAAAGCAAGATGAGACCGTTGATACTCCTTTTCATGCACCAATAGTTTAACTAAGCGTAGCTGAGTGAGTATGTACGAGAACCTAATCATGGTATCTAACAATTTATATGCAGGATTCCTGAAGCAGGATTTCTAAATGCACAGCATGATTGCAGAATTTCCTAAGAGCAGGATTTCTAAATGCACAGCATGATTGTAGAAGTTCCTAAGAGCAAGATTTCTAAATGATTGCAGAATTTCTTAAGAGCAGGATTTGTAATGCATGTATGAATCCTAAGCATGGTTTCTATTGCGCAATTAGAAATATAAACCTAATAACATGTTTTCTACCCTTAATAATTATAGCATGCATAATTATCCCATCCCTTTTCACTAGATACGCCAATACTTGTTTACAATAGATTATTACAGACCAACATTGAAATGAAATACATAAGTAGAAATGAAAAATAGGAAGTTCCACCATAGGGGGCCTGATTAAGACTTCCTCCGTGAGTTATGCAATAAATCACCTCAAGTGCCATGATTGTTCCATAGCCTTCTCATATTTGGGTATGTTAGAATTCTCTAAGGACCTCAAGGAATCCCGGGAAGTGCTCACACCCAGATTTCGCAGCCAAGACAGAGTAAGTGCAGTATAGAAAGGCTAGCTTTTATGTGTCCAAGTTCAGAGGGAGCTCAAGGGTCCCAAGGCAAGGCTCACAAAAAAGGGGCCAGAACCTAGTGGTCTAAGAGTATAGTGAAAGAGCATGACACATGTTTGAAAGGGGTTTTGTTTAAAAATTGGAATAAAAGGTCCATTTTGCAAGCAATTAGTAATAGAGATGGTTGAAAGAAGTTGTATCAGTAAGATAAGATTCAAACACTTCAGGGTAAGACAACACACAGCAAGTGAATGAATTCAGTAATCACACATGGGGTAAAAAGGGGTTTGGGGATGCATATATATTGACTACAGAAACCTGACCCCAATAGGAGTATTAGAATGGCTAGGGACATGCTCAGAGATGGTTGGACACTGGCATAATCACAAACTAGTCATGAACACATAGAGGAGGGATAGGGGATTTGGGATTTACAAAATGGTAAGAGCAAAGAATACAATCGTTTAGGCATGCTTATGTCACATGAATCTAAAGGGGAGGGGGATCATATCAGCATGCTTGGATGCAAACTTCACAATAAAAACCACAAGTAAAAGCACGCCATTAATAAAAGAAACCAAAATAGGAATAGAAACATGTTGTCGTTGAGGCTTTAACTTAAAATAGGACATACTAGTTAAGGAAGCAAAGTGCAAAAAGTAAAGAAAGTAGAGTTCCACAGTCTAGCCTTGGCTTTCAGCAGAGAGAGAGGAGAGAGTTTATATGTGTGTGTGTTTTTCTTAACTATTGTTCATGTGATAAGATGGTAAAAGAAAGTCATTTATATAGTAGTTTGAAAACTTGTTAAAATACGGAAAGAATAAATTCTTCAATAATTATAGAAGTCAGCATAAAGAATTGGGTTGAATCTCCCTTTGATTAAGGGAGTCTGTGGGAATGGTAAAGAGCATGTGACAAATAAGGAGAGAAATCATACATGTCTGGAGTATAATAGATAAGGAAAGATTTCAAAAATAGTACCAGTATAGAACAGGTAATTAAGGCTAGGTTCAAAAAGTTTTCAAACTAAGGAGACAATTAGTAGCAATGCAAACAAAGTGTGACGACCCAGCCAGTCGTCTCATGAGTTACCACTCTGTTTTCCCCTATTTTTGCTTTATCATGCTTTGTTTATCTGTATTATGTGGTATCAGGTTGGTCGGATCAAGTTCGGAAAGGATTTGGTAAGGTTTCAGACACTTAGTCTCTTTAGAGCGAGTTTAAGTAGGAGAAGTCAATCAGAGGTTGATTTAGGTGTTAGAGGGCTCATATGTGAGTTTCGATGGTTCGGTTAGCTTTTATAGGTGATTTGTGACTTAGGAGCGTGATCGGAATGAATTTTGGAGGTTCGTAGTAGATTTATGCTTGAATTAGCGAAGTTGATATTTTGGCGATTTCTGGTTGGTAGGAGAGATTTTGATATATGCGTCATAATGGGATTCTGAGAGTTGTAGTAGTTGTATTGTGTCATTTGGGATGTGTGTGCAAAATTTCAGGTTATTCAAACATGATTTGGTTGGGTTTTTGATCAAAAGCGGAATTTGGAAGATTTTAGAAAATTTGGCTTGAATTTGATGTGTTTTGGTTGATTTGATGTTGTTTGAGGTGTTTTGAAGATTGGTACAAGTTTTAATAAGGTATTAGGATATGTTTGTGCTTTTTGTTGAGGTCCCGGGGGCCTCGGGGTGATTTCGGATGGTTAACGGAGAAGTTGGAATTTTGTTGCAGCTACTGAATTTGCTGCTTCTGGTATTTTTGCACCTGCAGATTGGGGACTGCAGGTGCGATACCGCAGGAGAGATAAGTGGAAAGTGGAAAGTGTTGAGGGAGTCAGGAGCTGCAGAAGCGGTGGGATGGACCGCATCTGCGATGTCGCAGATGCGGATGAGGGATCGTAGAAGCAGAAAATCGTAAGTTAAGTGATTTCCGTAGAAGCGGAGGAATAACTGCAAATGCGGAACCGTAGAAGCGGGTATTGGGCCGCAGTTGCAAAAAGTTCTAGGCAGAAAGTATAAATTGTGGCCTTCGCGAATTTTGAGCTATTTCACCATTTTTATCTCGGCTTTGGAGCTTTTTGGACGATTTAAGAGAGGGATTTCAAAGGAACTTCATTGAGGCAAGGAATTTGGACCTAAAACTCACTCCTATGCTATTATTTCACAAATTAGAGCTAGAAATTATGGAAATTAAGGGTGAAAATTGGGGAAACTAGGGCTTTGGAACTTAGACCTTTAATTGGGTAGTTGAAGGACAATTTGGGGTTGGACTTGAGAACTTTTGATATGTATGAACTCGTGGGAAGATAAGGAATCTATTGATGTAAAAATTATTGAATCCCGAGATGTGGGCACGGGGGTCGAGTTTTGGTAAATTCGGGATTTGTGCCATTTATTGATTGTTTTCGCTTGGGCTTCGTTCCCTTAGCATATTTTGACATCCTCGTTCTACTTTTGGATAGATTCGACTCGAGTGGAGGCTGATTCGAGTGGAAAAGGCGTCTCTAGCTAGAGATTTGACCGGTTCGAGGTGAGTAATTATTGTAAATGATGTTCTGAGGGTTTGAAACCCCGTATTACACATTGTAGCGCTATATTGAGGTGAGACACACACTTGATGACGAGCGTGGGGTCATTCACTATTGGGAGATTGGGACTTAGTCCATCCCGATTGATGATTTTACCGCGTATTTGACTGAAATCTATTTGCTATCATCATTATTTGGGTTGAATGCCACATTTGGGCTGAATGCCAACTATTTGAACCCTTCGGGGATTTATACTAGCATTTCCTCACTATTTTGACTTTATACTTAAACTCAGTCATGTTATATTTCACTATTTTCTTACTCAGCCATGTTTACTCTATTTTAAACACATTAATTGATATTTTCAAAGATATTTTGGGCTGAGAAACCTGTTTTACTACTGCCCGAGTGGCTTGTGAGGATTTTTGACTGAGTAAGGCTGAGGGCCTAAGTTGTGAGGAAACTTTTGATATTGATTATGAGGCCGAGGGCCTGAGATATGTACACCACGAGGTGGCTTGATTGATATGAGGCCGAGGTCCTAGTGATGATGCCACGAGGTGGCTTGATATTGTGCTTGAGCCGTAAGGAGCCCCTCCAGGAGTCTGTACACCACCAGTGAGCGTGGGTACCCATTGTGATGTGAGATTGAGCCCGAGGGGCTTGTATTGTTCTATGTGACTGCCCGAGGGGCTGGTACTGTTTTGAGATGTTGCTCGAAGTGCGAATTTGTTAATACTGTGCCCGAGGGGCGAGCCTTTATGTGTTTATTTTTTATAATTGACTGCCAATTACCTACTTAATTATTGAAAAAGGCTTTTCATGAAACTACATTTGAGTTGAAGAATTTTACCCATCTTTCACTGATTTACTGATTTTAAACGGTTTTACTGCTTCATTATAGAATGTTTTGTGCCTTACGTGATTTCATGTTTTCAGTATTTATTTACATTTGTTACTCACTGATTTGGAGTACTCACTTTACTCCCTGCACCCCTGTGTGCAGATTCAGGCATTGCTGATCCTGCTAGTGTGAGTTGAGAGCTCCTACCGGACATTCGGAGTTCACGAGGTAGCTGATTGATGTCCGCAGACCCGTGTTTCTCCCTCTTTATCATTTCTATTAGTGATCAGACAATTGTAATAGTTTATAGACTTATCGGATTTGTAGTAAGATTTATAGATGCTCATGGCTAGTGACACCCCGGTATCAGACTATGTTGGGTTGCTCTTCCGTGTATTTATGATATTATCTGCTGCTTTGAACTATTTTATCATGTTTCAACTATTTCTCAAATGCTTAATCGTTAATAAATTGGAAAATGGGAAGTGTCGGTTGGCCTTGTCTTCACAAGAGGTGCCATTATGATCGGGTTCGGGTTTGGGGTCATGACAAGTTGGTATCAGAGCCTAGGTTACATAGGTCTCACGAGTCATGAGCAGGTTTAGTAGAGTCTCACGGATCGGTACGGAGACGTCTGTATTTATCCTCGAGAGGTTGTAGAACCTTTAGGAAAAACTTCATATTCTTGAAATTGTTGTCATGCGAATTCGTTGATCCGAGTGCTAAACTTATGTTGTTCTATTCTCTCACAGATGGTGAGGACACGTGCTACTAGTCAAGGTGGACGACCACCAGTAACCCTAGTTGTGGCCACCAGAGGCCGAGCACACGGCTGTGGTCATGGTAGTGGCAGAGCAGCTAGGGAAGCACCTGCAGATGCACCAGCTGCCCCAGTTCAGGATCAGGTCCCAATTATGGACGCTCCTACAGTACCAGCTCAGTCACCAGCTGTGCCCATTGTGATTCTGGGACTTCAAGAGGCCATGGCTCAGATCTTATTAGTTTACACTGGCCTAGCTCTGGTGATTTTAGCCACTACAACCGCAGCTACTTCTCGGGCCAGGGGAGGCAATCAGACTTTCGCCTCTCGCACACCTGAGCAGGTCATGCAAGGACTTCAGATGTCGGGGACACATCCATCCCAGTCGGTTGCAGTAGCTTAGGACTATGTAGTTCCTACTATGCCTGAGGATGAGTAGTGTAGGTTGGAGAGGTTTGGTAGACTGCAGCCTCCAACCTTCAGTGGTGCAGAGAGCGAGGATGCCTAGGGTTTCTTAGATAAGTGACAGAGGATGCTTCGTACAAATGGTATTTTGGAGACTAGCGGGGTCACTTTCACTACTTATCAGTTTTTGGGAGCTGCCTTTACATGGTGGGAGGCTTTTGAGAGGCGTAAGACTGTTGGTGCAGCACCCCTTACCTGGCAACAGTTCTCCGTTCTCTTTCTGGAGAAATATGTGTCGTAGTCCCGTAGAGAGGAGTTGCTTAGGGAGTTTGAGTGGTTGCGTCAGGGAGAGATGACGGTGATGCAGTAGGAGATGAGGTTTTTCGAGTTAGCTCGTCATGCTATTTAGATGGTTCCGACGGATAGAGAGAGGATTAGGAGGTTTGTGGATGGACTCACTTATCATCTTCGTATTCTCATGACCAGGGAGAGGATGTCTGGTGATACTTTTGAGGAGGTTGTGGACATTGCTTGTGAGATTGAGTCAGTTCGTTGCTAGGAACGAGATGAGAGGGAGACCAAGAGGCCTCGAAGATCTGGTAGTTATAGTGGTACTCCTTCGAGAGGTCAGTTTTAGCACGGCAGAGGCCGTCCATTCAGGCATGCTCAGCTAGCTTGCCTAGGTTATCGTGGGGCATCATCGGGTGATGGTTCTTACAGTTCACATCAAGACCAGTCATCACTTAGTTCCCTTCCAGCTCAGAGTTTGTCCCGTGCTCCATCAGCTCAGGGCTCTTCTATGCCGAGTGCATCTGCTAGTCAGTCCGATGCAAGGGGTTCCCTTCAGTCCCCTTCTCTAGCACCTGGGAGTTGTTTTGAGTGTGGTGAGATGGATCATATGTGGAGGCAGTACCCTCATCATCTTGCGAGTTCATCTCAGCAGAGGGGTCAGTCATCATCTTCAGTGCCAGTTACTTCACCACCACCCGCCCAACCAGCTAAGGGTGGTGGTTAGTCAGCTAGGGGTCGCCCTAGATGGGGAGGTCGATCAGGTGGCGGTCAGACCCTTTTGTATGAACTTCCAAGCAGACTCGATATTATTGCTTCAGATGTTGTTATTATAGATATTGTTTCCGTCTTCCATAGAGATGCCTCTCTATTATTTGATCCCGGTTCCACCTTTTCTTATGTGTCATCATACTTTGCTCGTTATTTGGGTACGCCCCGTGAGTTTCTTGCTTCACTTGTTCCTGTATCTACCCCGGTGGATGATACTATTGTTGTAGACCGTGTGTACCGGTCATGTGTGGTGGCTATTGGGGGTCTAAAGACCCATGTGGATCTTTTAGTATTGTGTATGGTGGATTTTGATATCATTTTGGGCATGGATTGGCTATTATGGACTATCATGCTAAGACAGTCACATTGGCTATATCGGGTGTGCCACAGATCGAATGGCGAGGTGTGATTGATTACGTTCCCAGTAGAGTGATCTCATTCTTGAAAGCCCAGCGTATGTTGGGAAGGGTTGTCTTTCGTATCTAGCTTTTGTGAGGGATGTCGGAGCTGAGACTCCCGGTATTGATTCTGTCCTAGTTGTGAGGGATTTTCACGATGTGTTTCCTACAGACCTGACGGGCATGCCACCGAACAGGGATATTGATTTTGGTATTGACCTGGTGTCGGGTACTCAGCCTATTTTTATTCCACTGTATCGTATGGCACCTGCGGAGTTGATGGAATTAAAAGAATAGCTTCAGGGCTCCTTGATGAAGGGTTCATTCGGCCTAATGTGTCACCTTAGGGTGCGCCGGTTCTATTTGTGAAGAAGAAGGATGGCTTATGAGAATGTGCATTGGTTATAGGGAAATGAACAAGGTAACAATTAAGAACAAGTATCATTTTCCTCGCATTGATGATTTATTCGACCAGCTTAAGGGAGCGAGAGTGTTCTCCAAGATTGATTTCCGTTCAGGTTATCACCAATTGAAGATCAGAGATTTGGATATACTTAAGACAACTTTCAGGACCCGATATGGTCATTATGAGTTCTTGGTGATGTCTTATGGGCTGACCAATGCCCCAGCAATGTTCATGTATTTGATGAATAGTGTGTTTCGGCCTTATATCGGCTCGTTTGTTATAGTCTTCATTGATGATATTATGGTATATTCGCGTAGTTAGGAGGAGCATGGGGAGCATTTGAGAGTTGTGTTGCAGAGATTGAGGGAGGAGAAGCTTTATGCAAAATTCTCCAAGTGTGAGTTTTGGCACAGTTCAGTGGCTTTCTTGGGGCACGTGGTGTTCAGCGAGGGTATTCAGGTTGATTCGAAGAAAATAGAAGCAATTTAGAGTTGGCCTAGACCGTCCTCAGCCACAGAGATTCGCAGTTTTCTTGGTTTGGCGGGTTATTATCGCCTGTTTGTACAAGGATTCTTATCTATCGCATCACCCTTGACCAAGTTGACTCAGAAGGGTGCTTCATTTGTATGGTCGGACGAGTGTGAGGAGAGCTTTCAGAAGCTCAAGACAGCTTTGGCCACAACTCTAGTGTTAGTTTTGCCATCAGCATCAGGTTCATATACCATGTATTGTGATGCTTCGAGAGTTGGTATTGGTTGTGTTTTGATGAAGGAGGGTAGAGTTATTTCTTATTCTTCTCGTCAGATGAAGCCGCATTAGAAGAATTACCTCATTCATGACTTGGAGTTGGCTGCCATAGTTCAGGCATTGAAAATTTGGAGGCATTACTTGTATGGTGTGTCTTGTGAGGTGTTTAGTGATCATCGTAGCCTCTGGCAATTGTTCAAATAGAAGGATCTAAATTTGAGGCAGCGGAGATAGTTGGAGTTGCTTAAGGATTATGATATCACTATATTGTACCATCTGGGAAAGGCCAATGTGGTGGCTAATGCCTTGAGCCGAAAGGCGGTGAGTATGTGGAGTTTGGCATATATTCTAGTTGGGGAGAGACCTCTTGCAGTCGATGTTCAGGCCTTGGCCAATCGGTTCATGAGATTAGATGTTTCGGAGCCCAGTCGGGTACTGGATTGTGTGGTTTCTTAGTCTTCCTTATATGATCGCATCAGAGAGCGCCGGTATGATGATCTGCATTTTCTTGTCCTTAAGGACAGAGTTCAGCATGATGATGCTAGAGATGTGACCATTGGTGATGATGGGATGTTGAGGATGCAGAGCCATATTTGTATGCCCAATGTGGATGGGCTTCCGGAGTTGATCCTTGAGGAGGCCCACAGCTCGCGGTATTTCATTCATACGGGTACCGCGAAGATGTATCAGGGTCTAAGGCAGCACTATTGGTGGTAAAGAATGAAGAAAGACATTGTGTGATTTATAGCTCGGTGTCTCAATTGTAAGCAGGTGAAATATGAGCATCAGAGACCGGGCATCTTGCTTCAGCAGATGGTTATTCCTGAGAGGAAGTGGGAGAGGATCACTATGGACTTTGTTGTTGGACTTCCACAGACTTTGAGAAAGTTCGATGCTATTTGGGTGATTGTGGATCGGCTGACCAAGTTCGCGCACTTCATTCCTGTATGTACTACCTATTCTTCAGAGCAGTTGGCAGAGATCTATATCTGGGAGATTGTTCGTTTGCATGGTGTCCCCATTTCCATCATTTCAGATAGGGGCACTCAGTTTACTTCGCAGTTTTGGAGGTCTGTGCAACGAGAGTTGGATACTCAGGTTGAGTTGAGCATAACTTTTCACCTTCAGACGGATGGGCAGTCCGAGCGCACTATTCAAATATTAGAGGACATGTTGCATGTTGTGTCATTGATTTCGGAGGGTCGTCGGATCAGTTTTTGTCGCTTCCAGAGTTTGGTTATAACAACAGCTACCAGTCGAGTATTTATATGGCTCCATATGAGGCTTTGTATAGAAGGCAGTATAGATCTTCAGTTGGTTGGTTCAAGCCCCGTGAGGCTAGACTATTGGGGACAGGCTTGGTGCAGGATGCCTTAGAGAAGGTAAAGGTGATTCGGGAGAGGCTTCTTACAGCGCAGTCAAGGAAAAAGAGCTATGCTAATAGGAAGGTTTGGGATGTGTCATGCATGGTTGGCGAGAAGGTTCTGTTGAAGGTTTTACCCATGAAGGGTGTCATGAGATTTGGAAAGAAAGGTAAATTGAGTCCTCGGTTCATTGGGCCTTTTGAGGTGCTTCGGAGGATTGAGGAGGTGGCTTATGAGCTTGCTTAGCCACCCAGCTTATCGAGTGTGCATCTAGTATTTGATGTTTCTATGATCCAGAAGTATATTGGGGATCCGTCTCATGTTCTGGATTACAGCACGATTCAGTTGGATGATGATTTGACTTACGATGTGGTGCCAGTAGCTATTTTGGGTCGTTAGGTTCGAAAGTTGAGGTCAAAGGATATAGCTTCAGTGAAAGTGCAGTGGAGAGGTCGGCCCATGAAGGAGTCTACCTTGGAGACCGAGCAAGAGATGCGGAGCCGATTCACCTATTTGAGGCTTCAGGTATGTTTCTTGATTCGTTCGCGGACGAACGTTTGTTTAAGTTGGGGAGGATGTGATGACCCAGCCAGTCATCTCATGAGTTACCGCTCCGTTTTCCTATTTTTGCTTCTTCATGCTTTGTTTATCCAAGTTATGTGGTATTAGGTTGGTCGGATCGAGTTCGGAAAGGATTTGGTAAGGTTTTGGACAATTAGTCTCTTTCGAGCGAGTTTAAGTTGGAAAAGTCAATCAAATGTTGACTTAGGTGTTAGAGGGCTCAGATGTGAGTTCTGATGGTTAGGTTAGCTTCGGGAGGTGATTTGTGACTTAGGAGCGTGATTGGAATGAATTTTGGAGGTTCGTAGTAGATTTAGGAAATCAGTCAGCTTAACAGACGGGGCGAAGCATTTAGGGTTTTTGAAAGAAAATTTTCAATCACCATCGATTAAGGAAACCAGATTTGACCAAAAGGGAGTTATGACTCTATACTTTCAACATATAAAAAGAGGAGGTCCATAGATGTAGCAAGAAAAACATATTTGAAGCATAGTCACAGAAAGAAACAAAAGATGAACAAACAAAGTGATCATAGTCATACAAAAGCGACATAAGTAGGCTAGGGATTTAGGAAAACATATTCAAAGCAGAATAATCACAGGACTCAAGTAAGCAGGCTAACACAGACACGAAGTAGAGAAAGCATGCTAACACTCAGAGAAGCAAAGTAAGGAAAATTATAGAAACAAAGTAAAGAAAATCTTTAAAAAAAAGGCTTTTTAACACAGTCAAGTTAAAAGCAGTAAGAGCATAAAAATCGGTCAAAACAAATAAGGGAGAGGGTTTAATCATAATGAAATCAGTCAAAACATGCGTAACAGAACTCCGAGAAACCCTAGTTTTAGAAAAAGAATGATTAAAATCGAAATAGTTAGTTAAAACCAGAGATTTTTAGAGGAAAATGATTAATAATACTTGAATCATCTCGAATCTATAAAGATCTGAGAAGAATCAAGCAGTAGCAAACTAGGGTTTTAAAAAAATAGTAAAGATAAAGAGAATCGGTTAAAAACTCATAGATATACCTAGATCTAAGACAGATCTAAGAAAAGTGAAAAATCTTAAGAGTTATCAGAGAACCCAGAGAATATGAGAAAACCTTAGAACGTTACCGACTTTAGCCGGAAAAGTCATGGATCTGACTCGAACAGCCATAGATGGCCGGAAAATGGCATGAAAGACCATAGATAGGCTCTTAGAGGGGTTTGAACAAGATCCGGACTAGATCTCTTCGAGATCCCTCCATGAAATCACAATAACAAGCAACCGGGAGACGTAGGAGACAAGTATATGTCTCGAACAGCCATGGGAATCCATGGATCGAGTGAGGATTGAAGGGATTAGGGCTAGTTTTGGGTGGCGGCGGCTAGGGTTAAGACTAGGTCTCAGAGAGACGGAGAGGATTTGGGGATTCTAGAGCGGCTGTTTGGTAATAATGAATTAGGTTAGGGGATCGTTTAGGGTAAAAATGGTAAGAAGTAACGTGGACCGTTGATCTGGGAGATCAACGGTCGAGATTAGAAAGGGTAGGTGGGGTTCCGGATTTGGGTATGGGTTAAAGGGTGTGGGTCGGGTTATAATTGTAAAATTGGGCTGGGAATTGGGGTCCTGATTTGGCTATAATTGAAAGCCAATTTGGCTATGATTTAAATAGCCAATTTGGCTATGATTTAAATAGCCAATTTTCCTGATTTGGCTATAAATTGAAAGCCAATTTCTGTAAAGATTGCTAAGCGGCTAATTTCAAAAGGACCAACAATCAAGGAGTAAATCTTCATCATAAACAATTGTTGAAGGAAGGATATCAAGGAAGAGCAATGGCTAGCTATCTTATTCTTAGAAAGAATCAATCTCTTTCCAAGGATCAAATCTCTTGGGTTGTCAAGCCTCATCAACAATCAAACTTCACCAAAGTATTTATATCCGGCTTTAAACCTTAGACAATCATACTTTGATCGAACCAAAAAACCCTCTCTTTGTACTACTGCAAACAAACATAGTAGTTCTCTAAGATCTGCTATGTAACAAGTCAGAGAAAAAAGGAGAGTGCAACACTGGTGATGCATTGTATCAAAAGAAACGAGTGTTAGAGGAACTGAGTTATTAAATCATTTCTACTGTACTCGGAGAAATGCATTTACTAAAGAGAACTCCCTTGCAACCAAAGGGGACTAGACTAGGATTCACATTGAATCTGAACCAGTATAAAATTCTGGTGTCTTTAATTCCTGCACTTACTTTCTGTATCTTACTTTCTGTTATTAGAACTGTTAGGTCATTATATCTAGTCGACTAATTGATAAACTAGTCAACTAATAAGAAATTAAGTTTAAAAATATACAATTCACCCCCCTCTTGTACTGTTAGAGTCTGGATATACAATTTACAACGAAAGTAAAGAGTAGCTGGGAAAAACAATTTAAGGGCACCAAAATCTTCTAGGCAGTAGGTGATAAATAGGCTTTGGACCTAACTCAACCCCAAAATCTAGCTCAAGAGGGGAGGATTGCCCAAATTCATATGAGGAGACCACTCATCCCCTTTCATTGTCGATGTGGAACTCAACAACCCCTCTCACACCCAGAACTGGACATCTGGAGCGTGGACAATTATGGGCCCAACATCGGAAGATCGGGATGGGGCCTGCTCTGATACCATTATAAATGGACCTTGGGCATAATTCAACCCCAAAAGCTAGCTCAAGAGGTGAGGATTGTCCAAGTCCATATAAGGAGACCACTCATCCCCTTCATTGTTGATGTGGGACTCAACAATAGGGAAACTAAACAGATTAAAAGGGGTACTTTGAAAAATTACGAGAGAGAATTTTAGCGAAGTAGAGGTAAAGGAAATTCAGTAGAAGATTCAGTTTGATCCTCAAAACTATAATCTCATTCAGGATGAAATCAGCATGGCGGAGGAATGTAGACACTGGCAAAAATCTAGAGAACAGTTCTTAATGCAGAAAAGCAAAATAAATTGGATTCAGATGGGGATTAAAATGCAAAAATTTCACAGTTTTATGAAGGCCGGAAGGACTGCTAATAGAGAATACACAATAAACAATATTGATGGAGTTGAATATGACAAACCAAAGAATATAGTATAGACATTTATAAGATTTTACATAGAGCTTTTGGGAACATCAGCTACAGATAGAACACGTGAGTGGTGTGAGAAGAGGAACTACACTTATGGGGGATCAGAGATATATATATTGATAGATATGGTAACTGCAAAAGAGATAAAACAACCAGTATGGTCTATCTCAAGAACGAAACTCCAGGATTGGACAACGATGACAGTCAATTATATAAAGATAGTTGGGAGATTATAGGCAAGTATGTAGTGGACTATGTAATAGAATTCTTTCATACAGAATGATATTAAAAGATTTAAACAACATAATTATCAGCCTAAAACTAAAGGTACCCATGTTGAAACTGTTGGAGATTATAGGCCAATTTCATACTGCAACAAAATATATGTAAAGTTTTATGCAATTGGGTGAAGAAGGTACTGTCGGAACAGTGACGGATCCAGAACTTTAAAGTGATGGGTGCTCACCAATAAAAAATCCGAAAAAAGAGGAAAAAAAGAATTTAGTTGTGGATGTTCACTCTATATTTATCTAGCTATTTTTATATTTGCTCATGTAAATTTACTAAATCTGGTTAAAAGTAATGGGTGCTCAAGCACCCACAAGTGTCCATGTACATCCGCCACTGTGCCGGATATAATATCCCCTAACCAAAGTGCTTTTGTTAAAGGTTATACAATAGGAAAGTTGTAACCATAAGTTGTATGATCAAGATAGATTTGAAGAAAGCACATGATAGTGAGGAATGAAAATTTGTAGAAGAGATGCAACTTGCCTTAAATTTTTCTACTAAATTCATAAGATGGATTATAGTGTATAACTACTACCAGATACACCATAATAGTGAATGCAGGAACATATGGTGACATAAAACAGAAAAGAAGCCTAAGACAAGGAGACCCAATATCCTCATGGCTGTTTGTTATATGCATGGGGCATTTGTCAAGAAATATGGAGCTTGTAACCGAACAAGAGGTTTCTCATATCACCCTAAATATAAGTGCATCAAACTAACATATTTATGGTTTGCAAATGATGTGTTACTCTTTTGCAAAGGTGAGTTTCCAGGCAGTGATGCTTCTAATCATGGAGCTCAAAACAACTCTCGGATGTGTCTAGCCTAACTACACATTGTTCAAAATCTAATGTGTTCAGTATTAACATGGAAAGGCAAGCATGGAAACCCTATGTAACTGACAAGGTACATACAAGAGAAATTGCCTTTTAAATACCTTGGAGTACCTAGTTCACCAAGAAAACTATCTATGGTTGATTGTAAAGAATTAGTAGAAAAAATCACAAATAGGATTAGAGGATGGGGGACGCAAATATACAATAATAAGCGAATACAAATGGAAAATGGGAGATTAGACTTATCGCATGAGAGGAGATGGGTGTAGAATTCATGCAACATCCCCAAACACAACCACATATGCTGGATTGTTGCTCATGAGACTGCTGACATTGAAGAGAATGCAGAATTTTGACTTCTGTCAAGACACAATATGCAGAACTTGTGGTGATTATAAGAAAACAGAGGACCACCTATATTTTGAATGTTTTTGTCTAGAACTTGTTTTAAGGAGATCATGCAGTGATGGGAATAGGAACTAAGACAACAAATCTTTTTGGAACATGGAAGAGAGTGTACAAAACAGTAAAAGCGAGGCTATGTAGGAAATTTGCTATAACTATTTTTGCAGCACTAGTTTATGCAATCTAGAGGGCAAAGAACCAAGCTGTATGGAACCAATGTGTGATGAATCCACAGCAGATTTGCAAACAGACAAGGGAGAGTGTAAAGACAAATTACACAGAGCTAGGAGAAAGAGAAGTAGACATTAGTTTAGATAGAGGATTTATATAGACAGGAAAGAATTAACTACTAACGTGTAAGTTGGTAGTTAAAATTTTGTTTGTTTATTTCTTTGAGACCAGACGAGATAAGAATTTTATTATTTGTTTTAGTAGGTGATTAATAAGAATTTCTTTTTCACCAAAAAAAGAAGTTGTTATAAGTTTTGCCACTCGTACCCTACTTAGTACCAAACCAAATGTGCACATGAGGGATATATGTGGAGCGTTTTCAATTGTGCCCAGTTCTAGTTTTGGATCAATTCCGATAGGGTAGTGCACATTAGTTAACATTTGACAATAGATTAGAGTTAGTTTAATGGCCATTTTTCATATTTAGGATTGTTTTCACTTTATCACGAAAAAACAAGGACTGAATATGGTTCCATTATTATGATTTTGGTGTGTATTTACTTGTACAGGGAAGACTCTTTCTATATCAAACATGGGAGACAAACGCATGTGTTTACCCAGAAAACAGTACAGTTGAATTTATACGTGGTTTATAAACAAGCTGATCAATTTGATTCCAAAATAATAAATAAATTAAATAAAAATACAAGGCTTAGCATTGAAATCGAGATAAGACACCAGATAACTTGGTTTCGGGAGCAGAACTTTTGAAGGCAGTAATAACAGTATTAATAAGCAAGAAATAAAATATTATTGAGCTTTTGAATAGTATATAGCATAAGTTTGTCAGAAAATTTACCTCCCCTACAATGGTTCTTGAATTCTCTATTTATAGTGGCACCTAAGGAACATGGTCCTAGCATCAAGCCACTTTTAAATGACAATGATGGGGGCCATTGAAGAATGTACAACGACAGGCCATGAATTCCATATTTTATACAACGGACTATGTATTTAATATTGTAGGATATTTGTCATTGAATATTATCGGGTGACAAGCACTCATTTCTCTTCACGAGCAACATCCCCTTTGGGGGGTCTCCCGATGCTAATTGAGACTGCTACCCCGGTCTTGACATCCACCGTTCTTGCTTTTCGCCTATCTTAAGTTCCACGTGTCATTTTATTATATGAGAATTTAATATGGACCGATTTTATCCTATAAGGATAGTCCCCCTGCTTTTCGGTGGCACATCCTTGTATCATCGGGAAGTTGGTAAAGATACCTTCCTTAGCGGAAAATTTACTAACTCCCTCTGAAGAGTTTCTAACGCTTGATTAGACGCACGTCTCTCTGCATTGAATGTCCCGAACATGCTTCATCCCACAATTTAGCAATACGTTTGCCGGTTCTCGAGGTAATCATGGCTACGATTTTAGTCGTCAATTCCTTTACTTATATACTTCAATCTTCTATTTTTTCACTTCATAATTTTTCAAACTCTTTTTACTCAAAGTCACTCTTATTTTTAACCTCCTTCTTTAGAGAAACCCTTACTTCCTTCTGCCAACTATGGCCTCTTCTTCAAAAATCTCCAGTTATTCAAAGAACAAAGAAAGCACTGATGATGCTGCTCCTCCGACAGTGAGTACCATTATCCTCAAAAAAGATTACTACATCAAAGGAATTCGAAGAGAAGTTCTCTTCTACTAACTTCCGCGCATGGGTTGTTGGTGTATACCCTACTCCTATCCATCCTTCTAGCATCCCTACTAAGATTGTTGTTGCCATGATTTGAATATCATCACTCATGACTTAGTGGAGCGGGTAACCTTCACTAATAAGGGTTTTACGTAAGTTTACACGTACCCCATCACTTTGGGCCCGTTCTCATTGAGTGGGGAACTTGACTCTGTAATCTTGGATTTTGCATCCGCTATAGTGTTTGTTTGGCACAGATAAGCCCTTTTGTGTGGCGGATTGTAGCTTGCCTTCGGCAGTTATGCCAGGATACGGGAGAAGGGCTCTCCCTGGCTTGATTGATGAGTGATAGAATATAAGGGTCTACCAAACTCTATAGAGAACCAGGTTCTCTATCAGGTCCAATAGTACACACACATACATCAGTAATTAAATGGCAAGAGGAATTTTGCATGGAAAATTCCCGGTTCAACGGGATTAAAAATCACGACCTACCCTTGTAAGATTTCAACTTCACTACTGAGAAACTTTTAGATTACAACCTATGTAACCTAGGAATTAACCTCTTAATCCCTCACTAACTTGTAATATACCAATTACAAGCCACTTTGCAATAACTCTATTACAAAGACTTTGACAACATGACTAACTCTAGCCAAGACTCAAACGCACTAGTTTAAGGTTTACAATTGGGTTCCTATAGAATGCTTCTAAACAAGTTAGATAGGAATTACAATTAAAGAACTATTACAAAGTTACAACTTAACTAAGGACATACAATACCTCTATGTGGGAACTGGTCCATAGTTGTTTTGTTCTTTGTTCTTGAAGCACTTGCTTACTGGATAGTCACGTTGAATAATCTTTTCAAATGTTCAAGTAAGTTGTTTTATCTCTCTTGCATGCATATATACATATGTGACATCACTTATAATGATGCAAGCAAGGTATGTGAAAAGTATTCCCTGAAAGGTTGACTGCAGCACTATTCTGCACAGTAGCGTGTGTAGGCAACAACTTTTCAATTGGAAAGTTGACTTTGTGCAGTCTCCTTGGGAACTGGTAGGGACCTGGTCCCTCAGTTTTTCCTTCCACTATTGAAGAGTTGGATAATATTCTCGGTCGAATCCCTCATGTGAACTTGAGATCTTGTGAATGTGTAATAGGTTCCCTATCTGGTTCTGGATAGTAAGTTTGTTAGATCATCAAAACATAAAGTAAAGTACTGGTAACCTATCAATTTCCCCCTTTTTGATAATGACAAACTTATAATCCTAGAAAGAGCCAGTAAGACTTTAAGTTCCCCCTGAAGCTCTGCATTCCCCCTTAATGAGTGCAATTTTTTTCCCCTTTTGGCATCATAAAAGGATAAGAATCAGTGAAGAAAGAAGGAAGTCTAGTTATAAGTTAACTCATGCCACATATGTGCACACAATCATGATTAGGAATAGAGCATAACAACACAGTACAAACAACAATAAGGAAAAAGCTTGTATTAACAAAGTTTTGGATTTTACAGCAGGAGCAGAATCAATATTACTACCACATACACACAGTAGAACAAACAAATAGAAGTATTACACAATATCATCAGAAGAATTGACACGGAGAGACTGGACACTGAGGTGAAAGAATCTAAGAGACATTGGGATGAGAAGGTTTTGAAGGAGAGGAGATTGTTTGGAGGACTAGATCCATACGAGCATTTTCTGACATTTTCTCATTGAGAAGTTTTTCTTTCAGGTCCTCCACTTGTTTCTTGAGATCAGTATTATCCTTAGTCAGGCTAGCAACCTCTTCATTCTGAGAATGACTGGAACCAGCTGCCTCTTGCAGTTGACTTATCTGAGTCTCAAGGATAGCATTTCATGCTTGCAATTGCCTTATCTCAGCAGTAGCACTGTTTTGAGCATTGATCAACTGAGAAATAGTTGAAATGCTTGCAACCCCTCCAAGTTTTTCTATCCACTCAAATTCTTCAAGAGTGCCTTTCGAGAAAGTTTACTTTCTGCCACCCAGTTTAACTGATCCGAGAGGAACCTTGAAGTGTTTGAAGATCTTGGTAAGAAGAAACCCATATAGCAGCCCATGATTACTATCTTTAAACTCAGCCACTTTGTTCATGTGCTCTATCATGATCCTAGGCAAATGGATGGTAGTAAAGTCATCCAGTGCTTCCATGAGGAACAGGTCTACACGAGTGGTGATGGATCGTCGCTCAGCTCAAGGAAGCAGCACTTTATTTACCATTTCCAATATCAATTGGTAAACAGGAAGAAGGGCCTTCTTCTAAACTCGTTCCCCCTGCTAAATCACTCTGTCCTTCAAGATTGCATTTCTAAAGTTCTGAGTACGCACTCCTTGAACACTAGATAACCCTTCAGTGGGCATATCAAGAATACATCCAAGCAAGGAAACGTCCAATACCATATCAACACCATTTACCAAGGCACAAATGCGACCATCCTTAACTTTGTACAAGTCGGCATAAAAGCTTTGAACTTCTTCCTCATATACCCAAAGCAGCATCACTTGTGAACAAGTTTGTCCATTGTTGGAAATCACAGATTTCAACAAGTTGTCTCATACCAGCCCTCTCCAAAACATCAGAGGTGAATGTACGCCCCCATAGTACCTTTTGACTTCTCAATCTTTCTTTCCAAGCGCCTTCCGGATCATCAGCCTTGGACTTTTTTGAGGAACCAGGTTTACCAGTATTATCAGCCTTTCTCTTAGTAGTCTTACGGACACCCTTCTTCTTGTTATCAGACTTTTCAGCTGAGTCTTTCCCCATAGTCTTAGTGGCAGCAGCATCAGTAATCCAAGTCCGACATTTCAAAGATGCAGAAGATCTCCTTTTTGGTTTGAGAAGACCATGCTTTTGTAACATCTTCCTAGTCAACGTACTAGGTTCCTCCTCTTCTTCTTTCATCCACACTCATAACTGGAACTAACTCCTTGTTTACATCTTTGTCATCTTTCACTAATTGTTTCCTCCTTGATTTAGTCTGACTATTCTTAAGAGCAGACTCAAGAGCCTCCTTCTTTTGAAACCTTATTGTGGGTCGCTTAGAAGTGGGCGCTTCCCCAACAGCTACTCTTCACCCAGGCAGACTTGCGATTGGTAATTCATCATAATCTTCTTCACTATTCTCCTTTTGATTGGCAGATGCATGACCTGTCTCAGGAATGATTACATTCATAGGCTTAACGTCTAAATGAGGAGCGAGAGCAGGGTCAGTAATGACCTAGGGTTCCTGAACGAAAGGCGAATCATGTCCTTCAACAGGTTCCCCAATAGTACTTCCCTGTGTTGAAGAATCAACAAGCACACGCTCACTATACTCCTCAACAATTTTTGATGTTTCTCCCTCAGTCTTAAGACCATCCTCGTTTCATCCACCAAAAACCCCTTTATTTGTGATGGACAACATATTTTTGATTGCTTCATTTTTTTGCAGATTCATGATAGGCTCAAGAGAAGCCGGAGAGGCACTGGTGGACTGAGGTTTGGGAGCAGTCTCTGTTTAGTCGATGAACTTATTTCCCTCAACTTGGTCTACTTTTAAGTTTTCATCTGTAGGAGAACTTGAGAATATTTGATTTCCTTCATTCTCATCATTATGCATGACATCCCTCTTTTCTGGAGAGGTGAAAGATGAGCTCTAGGCAGCACCTCCTGCGAGAGTTGATGTTGGGTAACTCTTGAGAGAGCAGGAACTTGAATAAGTAGGAGAGGAGATAAAGGGTAAGAGTGACTGTATTCTAGGGCTTTAGTCATTAGTAGCATGAGGAGGAGAGACTGGTGCTGGTGTTTCGACTAGGAGGACTCGATAGTACTAGAGATCGATTGATCTTCAGCCATGGTGAGAGAAGGAGAAGATTTGGTGACCTGAAGAGAGAGTAAACAGGGAACAGGTTTGGAAGTGTTGGTGTGTGAAGTATGGTGACAGAGATGGATGTATTTATGATGATAGATGGATTGGTTAGAAAAAGGGTGGTAGGTCTTAGGGAGATGGGTCAGTCTTATAGTTGGAGAGGCGTTTGGGTTCAAAAGATGCAAACTAAACACTAATATGCTGATGATGTGACACTTTGTTTTGATTGTTTAGAATTGTGCATGAGAGAACATAGAAACTACTAACTTGTGTAAGGAGAACCAGGTTCTCTAACTGATCTCTTGTATGTAAGCTTTGCCCTTTTTACCAGTGTACAACTTCAAATGCTTATTTGTTCTGTAATCATCAAGCGTGTCTACTTGTAACAATATAGAGATGAGTTAGACTTTACTAGAAAACACCTTTTAGCTAAGTTTACGTGATCCTTTCTTTCATAGCCAATCATTGAGGTACCGGGTTCTCAATTTTGTTTTATCAACACCAATGTCAGGCGATTTTGCTCGAAATGTTCTCTGCTCAAGGCCTTGGAAAATATATGTGCAATTTGGTCTTTAGTGCTGCAGAATTTCATACATATAAGCCCTTTCTCAATATTGTCAATAAGGAAATGGTAACGTATATCAATGTGTTTTGTCTTCTTATGCTGAACTGGATTTTTTGCCATATTGAGTGTACTAGTATTATCACATAAGAGAGGCACATTGTCTAAGAATACTCCAAAATCTTCTAATTATTGCTTGATCCATAAAAGTTGAGCACAGCAAGAGGTAGCTGCTACATATTTAGCTTCTGCAGTTGAAAGCGCCACAGAATATTGCTTCCTTGTATCCCATGAGATTAAGAAGGATCCCTGGAAGTGTGCCATCCTAGAAGTGCTTTTCCTATCCACCGGATATCCAGCATAAACAATGTCAGCATACCCAATAAGATCAAAGCTATCTCCTGAAGGATAATAGACGACCAGGTCCTGTGTTCCCTTGAGATATCTCAGTATTCACTTGGCTGCCTTCAGATGAGATTCCTTTGGATTGGATTTAAACCTTGCTTAGAGACCCACGCTAAAAACAATGTCGGGCCTGCTTGCAGTGAGATACAATAGTGACCCTATGATTCCTTTATACATGGTCTTGTTTACAGGGGAACCAGGTTCATCCATGTCTAGACGAGTAGTTGTTATGCGTGTCGATAACCTGAGGCTTCCATATCAAACCTTTTCAGTAGCTCCTTGATGTACTTTTTCTGACTTATCAATGTTCCCTTCTTAGATTTCTTCACTTGAAGTCATAGGAAGAAATTCAGTTCTCCCATCATACTCATCTCAAATTCACTCTCCATGAGTTTAGCAAATTTTTCGCAGAGAGAGTCAGTTGTGGCTCCAAAAATGATATCATCGACATACACCTGAATAATGAGTAGGTTCCTTCCTTGTTTATTCAATAAAAGAGTGTTGTCAATCTTCCCTCTTGCAAATCCATTTTCCAGAAGGAACTTTGACAATCTTTCATACCAAGCCCTGGGAACCTATTTTAATCCGTACTATGCCTTATCTAGTTTAAACACATGATCAGGGTGTTCGTGACACTCAAAACTAGGGGGCTTCTTGACATACACTTCTTCTATTAGATAGTCATTTAGAAATTCACTTTTGACATCCATTTGGAATAGAGTGAACTCCATATGAGATGCAAAGGCAATCATAATTCTAATGGCTTCCATTCGAGCTACAGGAGCGAATGTTTCATCATAATTAATCCCTTCTTCCTGATTATAGCCTTGAACCACAAGTCTTGCCTTGTTTCTTGTTGTATTTCCAAACTTATCCAACTTGTTTCTGAATACCCACCTAGTTCCTACAATGGTTCGATTAGCAGGTCGAGGAACCAAATGTCATACCTTGTTCCTTTTAAATTGATGCATCTCTTCTTACATGGCTGTGATCTAATCTGCATCTTTTAGCGCGTCTTTTATATTTTTGGGCTCTATTTGGGAAAGAAAAGCAGAGAAGTTAAGTGAGTTCCTTTATTTTGATCTGGTTTGAACTTCTGAGTCAAGAGAAGTGATTATGTTGTCAAGAGGATGTGAACTTTTGAACCTCCAATTTGGTGCCTGAGTCTCATTGGTAGAGGAACCAAGAAAATCTGACTGGGATTCTTGAGAATTTCGTACTTCACAGAGTGGGGTTCCTTGAACTGCATCAACAATTCTATTTTCAGCTTCAGTTGTTGTAATCAAGGGACTAGGTTTCTCTGCAATTGATAGAGATGTATTTGCATCTTTTTCACTGGAATCTTTGACATAGCTCATTATGTTTGCCTTTCCATTTGCTATGTCAATTACTTCACCTGGCACAGATAAGGGATCTCCATCTTGATCAGCCTGTCTGTCTTTTTCACAAGAGAGGTGAGCTTCATCAAAGATCACATGAATGATTTCTTCTACACATCGAGTCCTTTGGTTGTAGACCTTGTAAGCTTTGCTTTGAGATGAGTATCCCAGGAAGATTCAGCTTCATCAAAGATCACATGAATGTTTTCTTCTATACATTGAATCCTTTTATTGTAGATAAGCTTTGCTTTGAGATGAGTATCCCAGGAAGATTCCTTCATCACTTTTGGTATCGAACGTCCCAAGAGCTTCCTTTCCATTGTTATGAACAAAGCATTTACACCCCAAAAGTTCTTAGATGTGTCAGCTTAGGCTTCCTTCCATTTAACAGTTCATATGGGGTTTTGTTCAGAAGGGACTGGATCATGCACCTGTTCACCAAATAGCACGCAGTATTGACACCTTCTACCCAGAAATATTTTGTGATCCTACTGTCAATTAGCATTGTTCTTGCCATGTCTTCAAGAGTTCTATTCTTATTCTCCAGAACACAATTTTGTTGAGGTGTTCTTAGAGCAGAAAAATTGTGAGTGATGCCATTTTCAATGCAGAATTCATTGAACTTGGCATTGTCAAACTCTGTCCTATGATCAGACCCAATGCATGCTACTTTGTTACCCATCTTCACTTGGATCTTTTTGAAAAGGCAACAAACAATTCAAAGTTTTCATCCTTGGTCCTGAGGAACAGGGTCCAGGTTAATCTCGAATAGTCATCGAATATTACAAAAATGTACTTCTTTTCTCCTCTGTTTGGCACTCCCATAGGTCCTCATAGATCCATGTGAAGGAGATCAAGTGGTCTTGCGGTGCTGACTTCCTTTTTGGGCTTGAACGAAGATCTGACTTTCTTCCTTTGTACACATGCATCACACACTTTGTGATCCTTGAATCTTGATTTGGGCAGACCATGAACCAGGTCCTTCCTTACTAATTTGTTCAACAGCGAGAAGCTTGCATGACCTAGCCTCTTGTGCCATAGCTCAGTATCATCATCAACAATGCTTAGGCAGCTTAGGTCACCATTCTTCAGCGACTCAAAAGTCAACTACATAGATATTCTTGTATCTTTTTGCCACTAGGACCACCTCACCTGTAACCAGGTTCATCACTGTGCAGATTTTTGACCCAAACTCGACCTTGTTTTCCTTGTCACGGATTTGGGAAAAGCTTAGAAAGCTGTACTTCAAGATGTTCACGAAGTACACATTTTCAATTGAGTGATAGAGAGACTTCCCAATCCTTCCAGCTCCCAGAATATACCCCTTCTTGCCATTCCCAAAGGATACACTCCCTCATTGCAGGTCCTTTAGTGAAAGGTAATCATTTGTACTTTCAGTCATATGCTTTGAACAGCCACTATCCATGTACCATTGTAGGCTTCTTCCTTTCACTATTCCATGCACAATAAGGGATCTTTTGGTCCATGCAGGCACTATGCGTTTTTTAAATGAGGGACCAGGTTCTCAACTAGTAGTTACTTTTTCAGCAAAGTCTTTTTTTTTCTGCTATGACTGACATCTGGACTTATAGTTTTCTTTGAGGTGCCCATTGTTACTGCAGTGGGTGTAAACCCAATTGTCAGGTATAGTAACGTACTTGCTATGAGGGTTGTAAGGGATCTTTTCCCTTTGAAACCCAATCCCCTACCTGTTTCCCCCATTGTTGGAGTACATGGCAGTGATAGCATCAGAGGACCAGGTCCACTTGAATAATTTTTCAAGATCACTCTTCACTCTACCTAGGTCTTCATGAAGTTGTTTTTTTCTCAAGCTCAACAAACATTCTATACTGCATTATTTTTAACTCATTTTAAAGCTTAATGTATGCCTCGCTTCCAACTTCCTTTCCTTTTTGACAATTTTCATCCCTACTTTCAATTTTAGTTTTCCCATTGGTTTCCTTTAAGTCTATTACTACCACTAGGAGGTCATATCTTTCTTGTTCTACATTTTCAATCCTTTTCATTAAGACATTTATTTCCTTCTTCAGGTTCTCAATTGACTCTCTTAGATCGACTACAACTATTACTAGGTCATCTCTAGACTGTTCTGCTTCTCCAAGTTCAACTTTTATGACATCTCTGTCATTTACAAGACTATGATAAGCGTGGATTAGCACATTTGCGAAAGACATCAGTTTCTTAGAAAAATAAGATTTAAGACTTCTTTGAACATCCAGAAAATTTACCTCATCATCATCGTCAGACTGAGCCATCACAGCAAAAATTGAATCATACTCAGTTAATTCACTTTCTACTGCCATCATAGAGTTGTCACCTAGTTCATCATCTTCTCCAGATTCACTTGATGAATCACCCCATGCATCAAGAGCTTGTCTCACAATATTATCAGCGACGTTTTTTCTATTGAAGCGTCTATCAGGAACTAGGTTCCTTTTGGTTGCTTATCAGAGTTGTACTTGTACTAATCCTGCTTTAGGAGAGGGCAATCCTTGATGAAATGTCCTAGATTGCAACATTTATGATAGAGATCATAATTCTTTGGCTTCTTATTAGGTATGCCATATCACCATCTTCTGGAATCTTCTTGTTAGATATGCCATATCACCATCTTCACTTGTTAGATATTCCACATCACCATCTTCACCACTTGACTCGTTGTTTTCTATTTTGAGGACCAGGTTCTTATCCTTCTTGGGCTCCCTTCTTTCACTGTCTTCTTTTTCATCTCATATGTTTTCAGATTGCCAACAAGTTTATCAATAGTTAGCTCCTGCAAGTCTTTTGCCTCTGTAATGGCATTCACTTTGCTTTACCAAGAACTGGGTAGCACGCTTAGGATGTTTCTAACTAGCTTGTTTCTTGGAATAGTTTCACCAAGAGACTAAAGCTCATTAATGATGGAGGTGAACCGGTATGCATTTCTTGGATAGATTCATTGTCTTGAATCCTGAAGAGCTCGTATTGAGTTGTGAGCATGTCAATTTTGGATTGCTTGACCTCTGTTGTTCATTCATAAGCTATTTGCAGGGCTTCCCAGATTTCTTTGGCTGACTTACGTGCTGATATCCTGTTGTATTCATCTAGTCTAATACCACATACCAGAATTTTTTTAGCATAAAAGTTCTTCTCTATGGCCTTTTATCTGCACCGTTGAATTCTTTCCTTGTCTTAGAAATGGCTACTGGTGGGTCGCCAAGGTTTTTGGTAGGAAAAAATGGTCCATCACATATGGCATTCCATAGCTTAGAATCTTCAACCATGATTAAGTCATGCATTCCAGTTTTCCACTATCCATAATATTGTCCATTGAACCTAGGTGGTCTATAAGTAGATTGGCCTTCTTCGAAGTTTGGAGGAGCAGCCATGAGGATCCTTTCTAGGTGTTAACCTAATAGAAAGGACCGGCTTTGATACCACTTGATAGAATATAAGAGTCCACCAAACCCTATAGAGAACCATTTTCTCTATCAGATCAAACAGTACACACGCACACAACGGTAATTAAATGGCAAGAGGAATTTTATGTGGAAAATTCCTAGATCAACGGAAATAAAAATCACGACCTACCCTTGAAGGATTTCAACTTCACTACTGAGCAACTTTTAGATTACAACCTATGCAACCTAGGAATTAACCTTTTAATCCTCACTAACTTGTAATACACCTATTATAAGCCATTTGCAATAACTCTATTACAAAGACTTTGACAACATGACTAACTATAGCCAAGACTTAAACACACTGGTTTAAGGTATACAAATGGGTTCCTACAGAATGCCGTTAAACAAACTAGATAGGAATTACAATTAAACAAAGTTACAACTCAACTAAGGACATACCATAACTCTATGTGGGAACTGGTCCGTAGTTGTTTTATTCTTTGTTCTTGAAGCATTAGCTTACTGGATAATCACGTTGAATAAGCGTGTCAAATGTTCAAGTAAGTTGTTTTACCTCCCTTGCATGCATATATGCTTATGTGACATCACTTATAGTGATGCAAGCAAGGTAGGTGAAAAGTATTTCTGGAAGGTTGACTGCAACACTATTCTACACAGTAGCGTGTGTAGGCAACAACTTTTCAACTGGAAAGTTTACTTTGTGCAGTCTCCTCGGGAACTGGTAGAGACATGGTCCCTCAGTTGTTCCTTCCACTATTGAAGAGTTGGATCATGTTCCCGGTTGAATCCCATCGTGGGATCTTGTGAACTTGAGGTCTTGTGAATGTGTAATAGGTTCCCTATCTGGTTCTGGATAGTAAGTTTGTTAAATCATCAAAATATAAAGTAAAGTACTTGTAACCAATCAATGAGCCTTTATTCCCCCAAGATATTTCGTGGGAGAATGATAATCTTCAGCAAATGTGGTCACCATGCTTTGCTCACCAGTATGGATGATGACAACGACCGTGGATGGATGTAGCGGTTCGTTGTAGTTGCCACCAAGGATATCATCCCGGCCACAACTTCATCCTTTCCTGAATCATGGAGCCGTACATGTAGGTTCAACATATGTCTTTTATCTAATTAATGATTGTTTGTGTAGTTATTGATCATTCTCTTCTCATTATTTCAGCAACTCAGTGGACACCACCAAGGGTTGAAGGCTTGGACTAGTGGGTCAAGAATATTTTGGACATAACCACGCCTGAGACCTGCCGGCGGAAAGAACTGGCCCTCAAATATAGGTGGAAGACCAAAAGTCATAGTAAGTTGATTTTCAAACTTCTCTTGTTCCTTAACTCACATATAAGAAAACTAGCTAACTTTTCCTTTTTGTGATTGAGGTCTTCCATAGGTCTCTTTTACCGTTCTTGAGGAGGATGTTTTGGCTGATCTCGCAGATGCGGCGAGGTTGTTGCAGGAGGCCTTCACCCTAACAGGTGTCGTCGGACCTACTTCTGGTGTGGGTGCAACCTCTTGGAGTCCCCAGTACGAGAACAAGCAATAAAAAAGTGGATGTTCCTCTATGATCGAGGGCAAAAATAAGAAGGTAAAAAGCGCCATGCCCGAGCCACTCGTAGACACCGTGGTGATCGGCGATAATGGAGGAGCTCGTGGTAGGGCTTCTCTACATAGAAGAATACGACCTTTAACAATTCAACAAATTGCTCAATCTGTTGAACTCATTACCCCAACCGAGGATGAAGCCCATGCGATCTACGGTGAGAGTGACTTAGTAGAAGATGCCAACTCTCGCTTACGCCCTCAGCTTCATCTCCTTTTTTTCCAATCATGCCTTTTCCGCCAGCAGCTGCTACATCATCTCCACCGGTTGTAGACGCCGAGAGGAGGATCTTTATCCTCCCAGTCCATATTCCATGGGAATTTGGGGCATAACTACTTGCCCCTCTTCGAAGATCCTCGGAGAATAAGAAGAATTTTCCTCTCGATCTCTACCGGGTGCCATCTAATGTACCGGCCGGCGGAACTTGTCAGTTACCTGAAGCCTCTCGCTTTAGAGAAAGATAAGAATAACATACAGTCTCTCTCGGAAGATTGTATGGTAAACAATGCCATGCACAATGGAACAGATATATGATCTTTGTTCCCTTTGCCATTCCTTCTATCTCTACTATGACGGGATTCTTAATTTGAACTTTCGCTTTGCAGGCTAACTTCCTTTCTTCTGAGGGCCTTCAGAGGTTGATCTTTGATTAAATAAACTCCCATCCAAGTGGGACTTCAAATTTATGCTCGCCTACCTTGTCATGACCCAAACCTATGGGCCGCAACGAGTACCCGGTACCTTACTTAAACGAGTACCAATATAATATATCTTTCTTATTGTACTTTCATTGGCAAATGGGCCAAACGAGCTATCATGGGCTAACTAGAATAAACATAGGGGAGTATTTAGTGTGGAACGACCCAACCTGATATAGCAACTTATACATGTGATATACGGGCCTATAAGGCCAACATGATGATTTGTAAACTCAAAACATAGGGAGCAAGGCCATACAAGCATTCGTATACATGACATATGTCTAAAGCCTCTAAGAGTACATACCTAACATAAAGGTTGGTACATGGCCCCGCCATACCAAACAATACGAGTCTAAATCATACTGACCAAATGAGCGTCTCCGGAGTAAATAGAGCATACCAGCCTCTTCCGCTGAGCTGATAGCCTACTTGGAGGACTCTCGACCTGTCTATCGGGACCTGTGGGCATGAAATGCAGCATCCCTAGGCAAAAGCGCCGTTAGTACAAATAATGTACCGAGTATTTAAGGAATGAAAATCAGTAAATAATAGAAATGAGAGAAACATGGAGTAAAAGACTCGACATGTAAGTCTGAACAACTTTATGAATCTATTAATATTTTGAATGTCATGAATATGCGTATAAAAGTCATACCATGCATGGGTATATGCGTTCATAATATTATCAAGCCACTGAGGGCATCCCATCATATCATCTCGGCCATTGTAGGCAACTCATCAACATATACTAGTTGATCAGGTAGTGGAGCATATATAACGCCATAACCATTTCCCATATATATATATATATATATACGTGTATATAATGTCATCTGGTCATGGGTCCATGTAAATGAATGCAATGCATGATAAGTACGTCAATAAAATCTTTCGGAGTGCCATAAGACCATTTTACCTTTGGGTCCATGGAAGTTGTGCATTTGCTCGTTTCGTTTGTATCGTTTGGATCATGCCAAAAAGAAAGAAGGGAAAACCTTAAAATACCTGGAGTAGGGAAAAATCCGTATGATATTCTTTAAAAGATTGCACCGTACTCCTTTAGAGTTTCAAAATCTCACGTTGCTACGGTGCTAAGAAATCTCGGTGGAATCTGAAGATGGTGCTGCACTACTCATATGAAACAAACACCAAACAAAGATATTTTAGTCAAAAACTTTCTCACCGTTGTCTACTTCAACCTGACGTTTAAGTTCCCATTTGAGCATGCATGGTATGTCTTGTCAAATATTTTGTAGTATCCTTTTGAATTTGTAGTGATGGACACCCAAACATTTAAATAAAGATGCTTTATTTATTTAGAAAAATATGTATGAGGTAAAAATCAGAGGGTCCGATTTTATAGTCATTATGACGCTTCTTAAGCACGTCTCCAAAGGCTCGAGACAATGGTCGAGGTTCAACCCCGAGGGGTTATCAACGTTTGACCTCTGGAAAATGCAGATCGGTAGTTGTGATTGAAAAATAGGAAGTTCCCAAGGCACTTGATTTAGGATGACCAAGTCTGTTAGGCTAGTATTAGCCCGTACAGTGGCATTAAATGGTTGTACCAGCCATATACCGTTGTAATAAATGCATTTGTACTATGTTGGGATTCCCCCTCATATATAAAGGGTACCCTTGGCATTTTGTAGAAATATATTCAATATAAGAACAAGAACTTTCTCTGCTCTCTAACCTAAACACATTCTCCCTTGATTCTATTACTTACATTTATCGCTTACATTTATTGTATTTCTTTAATTGTTCTTCATTTATTACTCGTTATTGATATTAAAGAGCCTCATCAAATCTCTCAAAACTTTTAGTCCTTCATCGACTATCCACAGCTTAGTATCTAGATCGACCTCGAGGCCCCGTATAATCTGGCTCGAGGCCTCGATTATCAACCACTCGGTTTGCTTAAACATACTGCTTTCAAAGTTCTTATCTCATTTTCTAGTCTCACACTTAGCATCTACTGCTTAACAACTAGAATAAAAATAAATCACGTATGTTTAGAACCATAAAATCAAATCTAATTGAAATTACCATTTTCAAGGTAAACAGTTTGGCGCCCACCATGGGATAAAATAATAGTGGTTGTTTTCTTGCTGGTTTACTACATAATGCAAGTTATTCTTCACACTTTTTCTTGTCCAAGAATCTTTGATTTCAGGTCAAAATGTCTAACTCAGTAAACGCACATGAAAACAACAGTCTTGAGGACCATGGAGAGAATGGTGTAGCGGTTCCAAGTATTGGTGTACCACCACGAAACCCTGAGGATGAACCAGAACCAATTCCCGTAGATGTGGTCTTGCACAACGCCCAACACGTTGACATAAGCTCCCACACCAACAAGAGTATACACCAAGAAAACCAAGAAGCTCAGGAAATCCCAGCGCGAGAGGAGCAAGAGGTTAGCCTTTACGTTATTTTTGAGATGTTACAGGCACAACAGCTGGCGATTGATCAACTGCAAAGCCACCAAAAAACTCCAAGCACAGCAGCACCGGAAACAGCTCATAGAGCCAAACAGGTACCAGAAAGATCGAGTAACAACGGGTCAGCAGCCAACCCCGCTATTATGAAGATGCTCGAGGACCTCACAAAGAGGATTGAATCGAGCGAAAAAATGATAGAAGCTAACGACAAAAAGGTGGAGACCTACAATTCAAGGGTCGACTTGATCCCGAGCGCACCCCTGATCCTGAAGGGTGTTGATTCAAGGAAATTCGTACAAAAGCCATTCCCGTCAAATGCTGCTCCAAAGCCGATCCCGAAGAAATTCAGAATGCCCGACCTTCTGAAGTACAACGGAACCTCAGACCCAACGAGCATGGCACTGCTTACACTTGTGCTGTGAAGGGCAACGGACTGAGGGACGACGAGATCAAATACATCCTGCTAAAAAAGTTCGGAGAAACACTTTTGAAAGGGGCCATGATATGGTATCACAACCTAGCTCCGAATTCGATAGACTCATTTGCCATGATGGAAGACTCTTTCATAAAGGCAAATGATGGTGCCATCAAGGTGGCTACAAGGAAATCCAACGTCTTCCAAATCAAACAAAGAGAAAATGAGATGCTGTGGGAGTTCGTATCTCGCTTCCAAATGGAGCGAATGGAGTAACCATTGGTCTCCGATGACTGTGCAGTGCAGGCCTTCACCAAAGGTTTGAATGAACGAAGCTCGGTGGCTGTGAAGTAGCTGAAGCAGAATTTGGTCGAAGATTAGGGTCGAGGACGACCAACTAGGAGCCCCCTCAGTCTTGGTATATCCAAGCAGTCTCCTGGCGAAGGAGCCAAAGCCAAACAAGGAAAGGTACCAACTATACACCGAAGATATGAGAGATGCCCCAAGGCGTTGTAAGCACGTGATTTTTGCCCTATTTGAGAATTACTCCCAAGAAATTCAAAAATAAAATGATTTTTCTTTGGTGTGCAATTTTGTGATATTTTGAAGAATTATTTGTATTTGTCTGTGCGTGTTTATTCGCTAAATTAATAAAAAAAATACAAAAATATGTCGCATTTTGCATGTAGTATTTAATTCTACAATTGTTAGTAATTAAAATTGTTTTACAAAAATTAAAAATTACAAAAATAGGCATCGTTTGCATTTTTAGCATTTAATGTCCAAATATACAATTTTATGCTTAATTAATACTTAATTGTGCGTTAATTGTTATTGGGAGTTAATTTGCGCTTTTATAACTTAATTTAGTTCTTAATAATAGTTTAAGTATTTTTATAATTTAGTTTTAGAAAAAATAAAAGAAGAAAAGAGAGCGAAAATATAAAGAAAGTCGGAATTAGGCCTCTTCTTCAATTTCAAGACATAGGCCCAAAAAATGGCCCAATCTTCCCTACGACCCAGTCCATTTAGAACTGGGTCGACCCAGTCCATAACCCAAAAGACCCAATACCCCTATCTTGCATTTCAAAGACACAAAACAAAACAAAAAAAAAAACCAAAAACCCTAAAAATGACCTAAGTCATCCGCCCCCCCTATCATTCTTCTTCTTCTTTTCTTCTTTCTTCTCCAAACTCTAAAACACACATCCATGGCTGCCATGGCTAAGCTCCAGCAGCTTAATCTCCTTCGACACAAGCGCACACACCACCAAGAAGCCCATCTTCTCCATGTCAAGCTCAAAAGGCTCGTCCATGGCTGCGTCTTCGTCGTCAACCCATCGCCATGTTTGTTGCTTTTTCTTGCTGCCTCTGCGTCGTCCATGGCTTCCCGAACTGCTGCTCCATTTTCTCCATAAGCTGCTGAACGCAGCAGCAGTAGACGACCAGCTGCTGCCCGTGTCCAGCTGCGACGAGCAGCTATGGCTGTCCGCGATGCTGCCGCTGCTCCTCCTTCCTCCGCCGCTGCTTCTACTTCTTCTTCGTCTTCGTCGTCCTTCGTTCGAGCTTTGGTCGAGGCTTGGACAGATTTGTTTACAATCAAAGTTCGTCGTTGATTCATCTCCGGTTAGTTGTTTTTGAGTTTTATTTTTGTTCATATTTTGTTTGATATTTTCCGGATCCAAAATCGTTAAATGATTTAATCCTTGTTTTGTTCGTTGTTCATCTTTGAAATAATTTTCTATTGTGTTCATGTTGTTTGTTAAATTAATTTTCAGATTTCAAAATAGAAGTTTAATTAGTTGTTTTCATGTTTATTTCATGTTTGTATTATTGTTTAAGTAAGTATTTGTTAGTTTGATGTTTGTTAGATTCAAATTGAAATTTAATCAACTATTTCTTCAATTTGTTTCATGTGTTTATGTATTGTTAGAAATTGTTAATATTGTTAAGTTCAAGTTTAAGTTCATAATTGTTTCTTCGTCGATCTTGTTATTTGTTTAAAGAATTTAGTTGTATTAAAGGAATATATTGTTTTAATCGTTTAATCCATCATGTTTGTTGTCTTAAAATAGATTCATTCATGTTCATACTTTGTTTGGATGATCTTGAATCCGAATTTTGTATAGTTTGATTTCTTGTTTACCATTTATGATTATTGCTTGAATTGTTCTCATAATCTTGTTTTAAGTTTAATATAAGAATTGTTTGTTGTAATGTTGTTAGAGTTGATTTTAAGTTCAATATGATTGAATTTAGAAATCTTCATACTTTGATTGTTGTTGTTGTTGAATCCGAAAATAGGATTGTTTGTTGCTAAAATATTGTTCAATCAAATTTTAGTTGTTCTTTGTTGTTCAATTCGTGTTCATGTGATTTGTTGTTGAAATGTTGTTAAAATCGTGTTCATGTGATATTGTTGTTATGATGTTCATCCATGTTCATATTGTTGTTTGAACATTGTTAGAAATTGATCATATTGTCTATATTTTGGTTAAGTTTGATTAATTGATGTGTTATAGCTGATGGGTAGTTTGGTAAATTTGTAGTACGTTTAGGGGTAGTTTGGTAATTTCAGTTAGGTCGGAAGGGGTAGTTTAGGAATTGTACATTTTGAAATTGTTTATTTGAAGCATGGGGGACAAAATGAAATGGGGTGGGTTGTGATATGATTATTTAATATAAAGGGGGGACAAGATGACATACCCCAAAATGATCGAAGGACAAATCGAGGTCAGAATCCTCGGGGACTCGTGAGCAGAGCCGGATTCGACAGACACACATGATGGTTAGAGGTACCCCACCTGTCGGAATACAACTTCAATGTTGACATTTCAGACATCATATCTGTTATCAGTAAAATCAGAGACACCAGGTGGCCAAGACATGTACTATCAGATCCATCGCAGAGGAACCCCAACTAAGTGTATGAATTTCATGGCACACACGATCATAGGACAGAAGACTGCAGACAGTTCCGAGAAGAAATAGCCCGGCTACTCAGCAAAGGGCACCTCCGAGAGTTCATTAGCGACCGAGCCAAAATAAGTTGCGGGAAAGAGAGGCGAATAGGAAGAATGAAACAGATGAGCCGCAACATGTCATCCTTATGATCGTTAGAGGAATCGACATCCTGCAGGAACCCATTGTCAAAAACAAATATCCATCACAGGGAGAAGCGAACTCGGGGTTACATACCCGAAGATGCTCTAACCCAGCGACGAGGAAATCGAGACCCTATCTCAACCCCATAACGATGCCTTGGTAATTTCTTTTCTTGTGAATACATTTCAAATTAAACGTGTGCTTGTGGATCCAAGTAGCTCATCCAACATTATCAGGTCGAGGGTGATGGAGCAGCTCGGACTGCTTGACCAGATCGTGCCCGCCTCTCGAGTCCTCAATGGATTCAACATGGCGAGCGAAACAATGAAAGGGGAATTCACCCTCCCGGTCAATGTGGACAACACCACCCAAAATGTCAAATTCCATGTCATAGAAAGAGACATGAGGTACACTGCCTTGCTCGGAAGGCCATGGATATACTACATGAGAGTAGTACCATCAACCCTTCATCAAATAGCGAAGTTTCCAACGAAGGACAGAATATAAACCATGTATGGGGAACAACATACAGTGAAGGAAATGTTCGTTGTTCACGATGTGGCACTGGCATCAACGCCTTCAACATCAAAGGAGAGAAAGGATAAGCAAACATTGAAGTAGCAATCACGAGACACATTCTCAGCTACACCCGAATAAAACAAGCAAAGGACTGTGTCGCGTCCCTGAAGCAAATGTTTGAAGCATATCGAGCTTTAAAGTGCCATCACCACTAAGGTATAACCATCTCCCTTTTTATTTACATCTTACACTAACCTTTGTGTAGGTGCCCGATCAGAACTATCAAAGCGTTGTCCAGCTCGAAGACCTTAGGTTTCAAACCATACGTTACAATCTTTTCCTTCGATCGGGTTTTATCCCAAGAAGGGTTTTACAGGCAAGTTTATTAACAAGGCAACATCTATATGCTACCTAAGGAGAATTTCACAAGTGTTCAAGGCTTCTTTTTAATCAACCTCGAACACTGGGGGCATCCCCCCAGAAGATCACCTTCTCGAAGAAGTCAACATGAGCTAAAAAGGGTCTCAATAGGAAAATGATTTATCGGGCCAAACGGTTGAATGAACCATGTCCGCATAGAATAATTGAGCCCTTGACGGGAAAAACATGTATAATTGTACCAAGTAATCAAATAATATTTCCCCTCCATCAAAACACTTGGCACTTCAAAGAAGTATGCTCCAGAGCCAGAAATTTCCCGAACAACAGGGACTGACGCCAAAAGCTCGAGCCCACATGACCTCCGGGTCGGAAACTATGAACTCGTAAGCCCTTGACGGCAAAAACATGTATACATGTACCAAGTAATGAAAGAATATTTCCCCTACATTAAAAGGCTTTGCGCTTTAAGGAAATATGCTCCAGAGCCAGAAATTTCTCGAACACTCGGGGACTGACGCCAAAAGATTGAGGCCACATGACCTCCGGGTCGGAAACTTCGAACTTGTAAGCCCTAAATGAGGCAATACCAAGTTTACAAGGAACAGCTCCAGAGCCAAGAAACTTCGATGACTCGGGGACTGTAGCCGACTGTCACCTCATCGATTTTTCGAAAACCCGAGGCTATAAGACCCTATGTGGGCAACCTCGAGCTCATAAGACCTCCATAAGGCAACCCCAAATCTGTAAGACCTCAAGCAAGGCGTGAATTATACTTGTACCAAGTAACCAAATCTGTAAGACCTCAAATAAGGCATGATAAAATTTATAAGACCTTGCAAAAAGGCATCATCCCGATCTTAAAGTTAAGGCTATATATTCGAACTTGTAAGACCCCTAAAAGGGCATACCCTCGATATAAACGCCGAAACTACTTCACTCAGGGATTGAAAGACTACGGCCAAATGCAACGACTCCGGTCATACGGCTCCGGACAAACTCACGCAACTCAGGGATGCCCGACCGTTTCTATAAAATCACAGGCCTTCAAATTACATCGAAAATAGTTCAAAACGAACTGGTTAATTAGGCTACCCTCGGCATAAGCAAAAGAGCTTCTATCATATCATATCTAAACAATAGGCTTCGAAACAATTTAGCCATCGAGCGAAACCTCCCGAGGTGCTTATCTATTACCACATAACGGCTCACAATCGAGGTTCTTATCGAACCGTCGAAGAGTCGGGTGTGAGCACGTGATTTTTGCCCTATATGAATTACTCCCATAAATTCAAAACAAAATAATTGTCCATTATTTGCAAATTTTGTGGATATTTGTGGCATTTTCTGTCAAGTATCTGCATTTGTCTGTGCATATTTATTTTAATTAATTAACAAAAAATACAAAAAATATGTTACATTTGCATCTAGGATTTAACTTTGCATTTTTTTAACAATTAATTAGTAATTAATGATTTTATAAAAATTATAAAATCACAAAAATAGTTATTTTTGCACTTTACTTTTAATTTTTGAACTTTGTTAGTTTTTCCTTTAAGTTGTTTCCTAATTATTCGTGGTAATTATTTTTTTAAGTTGGTTAATTTAATTTGATTAGATAACTTGGATTAGGAATTAAATTTAGGTTTATTTTTAGTTTTAAATTAAAAAGAAATTAGAAAAAAGAAGAAATGAAAAAAAAAAAAGGAGTTAGCTGAAGGAATGAATTTTTGGGCCAAGATTAATTGTTTTTTCCCAGCCCAGTCGTTAAATCTCCCCAGCCCAATTGCTAAACTCGCCCGGCTGCCCCTAAACCCGACCCATCTTCACAAATACACACACAAATACATACAGAGACCCAACAAATTAAAATCCCTAACTCACGCGACTATTTCATCGTCTTCTTCACAAAGTCGCGTTTAAACTCGCCAAATCCATGGCGAGTGATTCCAAACTCATAACCACACGTCCCTCCATCTCTCATCTTGCCTTTTCTAATGGTTTCTGACACCAAGATTCCCCCATCTTCTCACTCGCTCGAATTTGAGATATATCTCACGATTGGAAGGTTCGGAGAACGATTTTGTTGGATGAATGTGAGGCGTTGGATTAATTTCACTCAATCTGAGCCCCATATTCATCAAGGGTTCGTTTTCAAAAGGTAACCTCATCCGATTTTGAGAAAAAAAAAGAATTCTGGTAAAAAAAACTGGGGAGAGTAGAAAAAATATATGGAAGAAAAGGTTTAAGTATTTTTGGAGGCTTCTTCTTTTTTGGGTTTTGCTCTTCAGAAATTTTATTCTTCTATTTTCAATTGTTCTTTTAATTTTGTGGCATCCGAACAGAGAAAAGAGATATAGAGTTTTAATTTTGAGTTTCAAAGTTTTGTTTCTTCTGATTTTAGGGATACAGAAAAAAAAAACGAAAAAAAGTTGTTTATTTCTGATCTACTCTGCTCAAATCCGAAAATGGATTCCGCTATTGGACATCGATTTTAAATCTATTTTCTTAAGCATGGGGATTATTTGAAGTGTTGAAGCTGAGATTGAGAACTCTTTCTTCCTTTGCTTTGAGACTAATTTTCTGGGAGTTCAAGTGCTTTATTGAACTATATTGTTGTTGTTCGTGGCTGTTGGTCCCTGCATCGCAGTTTGTTTTATTTTCAGCGTTGAATTTCTCATTGTATACTCACAATCAAAGTTTAATCGAAAGCTCAATTTCAGGTTCATTTGCTGATTCTTTCTCTTATCTTGTTTGTGATATGATTAAAATGTGGTAAGAATCTTAGGTTTGTTAGTTCGGCAAGTTGTTTGCGGTTTGGGTGCAAGGGTCGATTGGTGACTAATTTGAGTACAATATCTGGTATATTTGAAATTATTTCAACATTTTGAGGTTGTGTTTGATCTTTTCTCTTAGTCTTATATGATTCAATTTGAATTTGGCAAATAGCATGTTTAGTTGTTGAGTAAGAATGGCTAAGTCGCAATTTAGTTTTGAATTAAGCTGCTGGCAATACTTCACTAACACTTTGGTTCATTGTCTAAATATGCTTGTCTCTGTTTGCTTGGATCGACTCGTCTCCAGCTTATTAAGTCCTTGATCTGTTCGTCTTCGCTAGCATCTGCTTGACATTTGCATCGAGTTGTTTCCTTGTCTCCATGTGGAAATGCACTCTGATCTTCATGCTGTAAAAATTATGCATCAATTGTATTCATGAAGCAGTTCCTTTGAGCATTTTGTCTGTTTTCTTGAGGTTTCACTTGAGATACGTTACTTAAATCCAAAAACTAAGTCTTGGTAATTCTTCTTGAGTTCTTAGGATAGTAATAGTGTCTAGGTTGAATCTTAGTGATCCATGTTGTATCATGTTCTGTTTGATTTCAAAATCTGGCACTAATCTGCATTGGTTTATGTTTTACTAAGTTAGACCCGTGTTAGTTTGTCTTGGTTTCTTCATCTTGAATGACACGGGCAGTAGGATTCTTTGTTGACTGCAAGAATTTGTGAACCTGGTACGCTGCTTGACGATTCATTCTTTTCAGATCTTGGTTTAAATTGGTGTTGAAACTCAACTGTTTCGCTGCTTGTATATGTGTAGATTTGCTCTATTTTCCTTCTCCTGCTCGAAAGTTATCTGCATCGTTACAGCTGTAAGAACTTATTTCTTTCACACTGCTAAAAACAGTTGATTCGAGCAATGAATCGTGCTGAAACGTGCAGTATTTTGGGACATTTGTTTGGATTGTGAGCCTGCTGAAAATCTGCTTTATTTTGCATTAATTAAGCAGCAAATCTGCACAGTTTGAGTGCAGATTCTACACTATTAGCCTTGTTATGGAATCTGTCCTGGCTATCTGCGTCGCATAAGTATTGAACAATTAACCTTGGGTCTAAAACCAAGGGAATTGAAGCCTCCAATTGTTGTATCTCTTCGTATAAGTCAGGTTCTTGTTGAATTTTATTCTGCTACTCAATCTTGTTTAATAAAATATGAATGGATACTATTCCATAGAATTAGGGGTTGGGGATTCTGTTGTGTATATCTACGAGCTGGATAGATTTGGTTCAAGTTAATGCGAAATGTGCAGAAACAAGAAGTTCAGAAAGTGGCGTTCTATTTTTAATCTTAACTCAGCGCTACTGTTTTTTTTCATGGAAAATTATTCTGTTCAAATGATTGATTCTTGAAAGCGTTCCTAAAATTTAAGGTATTTGGTTTCAGTTTAGATTCATGGAGTTGGATTTGTAGTATTATTGTGCCATATTAAATAGAATATAATTTATGGCCCTCTGAAATCTAGTTTGAATTCCTTTTAAAACAAATTGAGGTGTTCCGCGTCCAACAATCTTAAATGCACGGCCCTCATTTAGTTAATGTGTTTGCTTTTTTTTAGAAATCGAGGTGTGCTATTTAGCGAATTTTCCATGGCCCTTGCAAAGTTAAAACGCATAGTCGCTTTAGGCGCGTTATTTTAATAATTAACTTCCCTAAACTCGGGTGTGCATTTCATGTGACTCAAATCCAAATCTTAATAACGTTGATTAGAATGTGTTTCGGATTGCGGGTGCATTTCATGTGGCGCGATCCAAAGACATATTTTAGGCGACGTTAAATCTTCTTTAAAATAAATAAAAGCGGTTTTGAGCTAAAAATGCACATAGGTTCAAAATGTTTTAGAATCAGATAATTAAGCCAATAATAACAGTTGAGCGACCGTGCTAGAACCACGGAACTCAGGAATGCCTAACACCTTCTCCCGGGTTAACAGAATTCCTTACCCGAATTTTTGCTTCACGGACTGTAATACAGAGTCAATTTTTTCCTCGATTCAGGATTTGAACCGGTGACTTGGGACACCATAATTATCCCAAGTGGCGACTTTGAATTTTTAATAAGTAAATAATCTCGTTTCGATTGTCACTTTAAGTTGGAAAAAACTCCCTTATATACCCTCTTCCGGGGGTGTAGGAAAAAGGAGGTGTGACAGCTCTGGCGACTCTGTTGGGGATCTAACCCAGAATCTCTTGTTCAGGGTTCAGAATGTGAGCTTAGATGAATTGTTATATTTGGCTTTATTTATTATCTGATTTTATTACATGTTTGGGCTTAATGTGCTAAATGTTGCTTTTTACCGTTTTGATATAATCTGAACTGTATATATAAATGCTATGAAACCCCTCTCTTCTCTCTCTCTCTCGAGGAGTGCACGTTGGTCGTGACTTCTTTCTGTTAATGTCATATCCCAAATAGAACGAGGTTCGGACAAGTTGTAAAGCGGGATGATCTTTTGTTTATCGGTACGCAACCCCCCCTCGGCTCGAGTTGTCCGCTCGGGTAAGCCAGGTCTAGAACAAATAAACCCAGGTTTTTAAACCTAGTATAATAATACCTCATGTCGGATCCCTAGTAGGAACGTTTGTTTGCATCATGTGCATTTTGACTTTGGAGACTCAACACAGGGGTTGGGTCTGTCTAGGACAGGTGTACCTGAAATGAAAAGACCATCCTGATGCATCTTACTTGCTACTTGTGCATTTATTTGCTTCGGAGTCACATGCTATCCGGCTTTTGAATAATAAGAGAAAGTTGAGAATAGCAGTGTGAGGGCTAAGTGAGATAATCACCTGTTTTGAAAAACCAATGTCCAAATGGTACTGAAACTCTGCCTAAATTTTGAAAAGGAAAAAAAATATTTTATTTTGGAAAAAAAAGAGAAAAGAAAAAAAAGTTGGTTTTTGTTTTAAAATTGCCCGAACTACGCTAGTTTGATTCTCACAGGGTGTGGGATACGTAGGCAATCCTCATCGGGTCCAACTTCCCTTTTGCAAAAATAGCCCAAAAGACCAAAAATTTTACTTTTATTTGAAAATAATTAGGGTGATGTCATTCTTGTCAAAAATAGTCGAATGTCCCTAAAAGGGTGCAGGAAGGCTGCTTTTGCAAGAACAGCCTCATGTGGTCATTTTTCAAGGTGTCCGCCGGTTAGCCAACACAGCCTTAAAATCTTCGTCTTCAAGGTGCTGAAAGGCCGTATTTGCAAAACTGGATTTTATTTTTAATTTTGAAAAAAAAAAGAAGAATAGAAAAAAGTGTGTCAACTTTGTCTTTGAGTCAAATGAGTCTTGATTTTTGCTTAATCACCCTAATAAATGTGCAGAATGAGCACGAGTCCAAGTTTGTCGATAACAGTTAGGAACAAGATCCCTTTGGAGTTGCATATGTAGTGGGAGGATATGGGAAAATCGGAGTAAGATAAGGTCAGTCTACATTTGGGAGGTCTCGCCGGGTTGTTAAAGATCAGACCTAGAGAAGATATCATAAAGGCTTTAGTTATGTTTTGGGACCCGGACCATAACGTATTTCACTTCTCGGATTTTAAACTCACCCCAACCTTGGAAGAGATAGCAGGTTACATGGAAAGTACTGAAGGGCTGAGGCATAAGTATCCGATCGCTCCAAGAGTCGTTAACTCTCACAAATTCATAGATTTGCTAAAGAGAAGCAAGGTAGTCCTGTACTCCGAGTTGGAGGGTGGTTTTTCCACTCAATGTTTTATATACCAGAGGTACGGGCATGTAGGAGGGTTCAACGATCCAGAAAGCGGGGTTTGTAGCAAAGGGAACCGAACAAAATGGGATGAGCATAGGCGTTTTGCCTTCATGGTAGCTTTCTTAAGCCTTGTGGTGTTTCCCCGAAAAGACGGGAATATCGATTTGCGGGTGGCTAGAGTCGTCAAGGTCCTGATTTCCAACGCCAAGAGCACTTTTGCCCCTATGATAGTGTCTGAGATATACCGAGCTCTCACAGCTTGTAAAGTTGGGGAAGATTTCTTCGAGGGATGCAATTTGCTATTACAGATGTGGAGGATCGAGCACCTGTGTCATCGCCCTCAGTATATGAGTTATGGATCCACAGAGAAAAGTTGCATTGAAGAGTTTGACATAAGGATTTCAGGGTTCAAGCTGCCAGAGGGGTTTGGAGATTGGGTATCCCGCCTTCGTTCCATCACTGCAAGACAAATAGAATGGACACTAGGTTGGCTTCCTGTTGAAGAAATTGTGTATATGCCCGCCACCGGTCCTTACTTCCTCCTAATGGGCCTGCGAGGTATTCAGCCCTACGCTCCTTACCGGGCAATAAGACAGTTGAGAAGGTGTCAAGTGATGCACCCGGATGAAGATTTTAGTGCTTATGCAGTCGAGGTCAGTTCCGACGGCCAATTTCATAAAGAGACAATTCGTTCTATTTGGAACGAATGTCAGTATTTGACGGTGAACACTCGAGTGCATGACCTATCTAGAGACAAAGTCTCACCCGCCTATCTTGCCTGGTATAGAAAGAAGAACACTGCAAGGGCCGAACCAGAAAGACCAGCCAAAAAGCCTCACATTCAGGAATTCGTTGAGGGGTCGCAAGAACAGTGGGCTTGGTTGGCCAAGGAGAATGAGTACAGGGCCACAATCGGAAAGTTGGAAAGACAAGTCAAAGAACTTCAATTCGAGAATAGCTTGCAAGTCGCGGCGGACGAAGGTGAAAAGAAAAAGCTAGCCAAAGAAAACGAGGCCCTTCGAGCCCAAATTCAGAAAATGAAAATAGCGGCAAAAAACCCCGCCCGAAGTGCCAAAGATGAAAAACTTATAGATAACCTGAGGCAGAAAGTGGGAGAATACAGTTTTGATCTCAACAAAGTAGAAAATGAACTAGCCAGGGCCCAACAGATCGGGCGTTTATTGCAAGAAAAAGGTGTCATAAGAGAGAGAATTAGAACCATCACCGATTACATTGTTGTGAAGTGCCAAGCCTGTGAGGATATGACTCGCACCACCTTCTTCGCAGTAGTGATGACATTTGTTAAACAAATAATGAGTGATTTGGATAGACTTCAAAGGGATCTTGCAAATAGGCCTGCGACGAGTCCGAATGATGTCCCGCGGGCACCAGGAGCATTAATGTATTTATGATTTTCAGTTGAGTCTGTATTTCCTTTTCCGCTAGAGTCTGTCAGTTGTTTTATGTCTGTATTTTCTTTTTGCTGGAGTCTGTCAGATGTTTTCGAGTCTGTATTTTCTTTTATTGGATTATGATAGTTTATTTTTGGAGTCTGTATTGTGTCTTTTTATCAGAGTCTATTAGTTGCTTTTGGAGTCTGTTAGTTTTGAGTCTTTGTAATCAAAACATTTGCTTTTTATGAAAATTGAAATCCCTAAATATTTTGTTATTTATTTCTCCTGAACTACGCTCGGTCTGATTCATGCAGGGTCATGATACGTAGGCAATCTCTATAGGATTTGACCATAACCCAAAAGAAAGAAAAAGAGTGATAACTAAAAAGATGAAGAAGAGAAAAGGAGAGAAAAATAAGTGCGAAAAGAAAAGGAAGAGAGAAAAAGAAATCGTGAGAAGGAAACAATGACAAAACAAGAGAGGGAAATGAGAGAGTAAAAAGGAAATCAAGCAAAGGAAGGAAAGAAAGAAAAAGAGAAAAAAAAAAGAGAAAAGAAAATGAGAAGAGAAAAAGAGAGAGAAAAGAGAAGTTGCAAATGGAAATAACGAAAAGTTAGAATGACGCAAGCAACCGATCAAATGCATAATAGAAACGGTTAACTGCTTAGGTGCATTCACTCCTCAAATGTATGGTTGCCTATCTATTAAAGCCCTCATCGCTAACAAGTTTGTTATTTATGAGATTTCCAGTTAGGCAGGTAGTTAGTTTGATTGGCATTCTGGAAACTCACTCCTACAACACCCGGTCCAAAAACAAGTTGAACATGGCCAACCAGGAACTTAAGGCAAGTATTGTCGATCCGTCAAAAGAGGTGGAAGAATCAGTGGTTAATCTGAAAGATGAGTTGTATAAGCTGAAGAAGAAGATGGCTGAAATGTACCAAGCATGGGCAAAAGTGCACCCACCACCAGTTTACCCCGCCAACCCTGCTCTTATCCCACCATTGTCTCAAACCCAGGAACCTCCCACTGTGAACTCATCTCCGGCCTTTCCCCTCTACCAACAGTGCTATGGCACCACTTCCCATATATCATAAGCTCCACCACCCAAACAAGTATTGCACCCTCCTCCACCAGTCACTCCTGATTTTGTAGCACCACCACCTACTGCATTACACTGATCCTCCGGTGAGCCTCTGTTCCAGACTTATGACAACTAGTATTACCCCCCGGAGCCCACTTTCAAGGTTCCCGAACCCTATTCCAACACTCATCATTTTGACCTCCCTGCGGAAACTGAAAAACCATCTAAAAATCCCGAACAAGAGGAGATGTTCAGGAAAGTTAAAATCCTGGAACAATCATTCAGGGACATGCGGGGGTTGGGAGGTCAAGTAAGTGTGTCTTACAAAGATCTATGTCTATTTCCAGATGTGCAATTGTCGGTAGGGTTTAAGATGCCCAAGTTTGATTTGTATGATGGGCACGGTGATCCAGTGGCACATTTGAGAGGTTTTTGTAGCAAAATGAGGGGAGCTGGTAGAAAAGACGAGCTACTAATGGCGTATTTCAGTCAAAGTCTGAGCGGATCAGCGCTAGAATGGTATACTCGGCAGGATCACAGAAGATGGTACACATGGGATAATCTAGCCCAAGCATTTGCTTGCCACTTCTAATACAATCTCGAGATTATTCCGGACCGTCTGTCTTTGACAAAACTTGAGAAAAAGCACAATGAAAGTTTTAGGGAATATGGTTTTAGGTGGAGAGAGTAGGCAGCAAGGTTTGACCCTCCAATGATAGAAAGTGAAATGGTGGATTATTTTCTACAGGCCTTAGAACCTACTTATTACGGTCATCTGGTATCAGTTGTAGGCAATTCTTTTAATGAAGTGGTAAACATGGACAGTATGGTAGAAGAAAGGCTCAAGACAAACAAAATCATGAGTTACTCGGCTATCAAGGCAACCACCCAGGCCATTCAAAGTGGAACTGGGGGAGTAATTGGAAAGAAGAAGAAGGAGGATATAGCAACGATTGATTCAGGAGCTTGGTTCAGACCCAGGGGTCCATCATATTACTATAACCAGCCTCGACTCCACCACCAAACCTACCCTCACACCCCATATAGCCCACCACAACACTACTACCCACCACCAGTCCCCCATTTTTCTGTCCACCATGCCCAAACATATAGCCAACCTCCGGCTCACGCACAATGGTGTGCGCCAGTCCCACAAAATACATACCCAGCTTCACAAAATGCCTATCCACCCCTAAGAGCCTACCAAAACCCTCCTGGATTAGGTTTCCGGCCCAACCAAACATTTAAGGATGAGAGGTTTCAGAAGAAGAAAACCTTCACTCCATTGAGAGAATCCTATACCAGTTTGTTCCGCAGGTTGAGACAATTGGGTATGATGAGTCCGATCGAGCCGAAACTGCCAAATCTTCCCCCGAGGAATCTTGATTACTCTGTGAGTTGCGAATATTGTTCTGGTGCTACAGGGAACGACACAGAGAAATGTTGACAATTGAAAACAGCTATTCAAGAGCTCATTGATACTAATCGGATTGAGGTCCAAGCTCCGGAGGCACCTAATATTAACTAGAAGCCATTGTCGGCCCATCATGAGACAAATATGATTGAGATAGTGCATAAGGAAGGGAAGCCTAAGAAGCCTTCGCAAACTGTCATGATGATTCGGTCCAGTAAAGCCAGGCCATTTGAAAAGTCAACAAGTGAGAAGTTTGTGATCAAGTTGAATGGGGAAAATAGTGAACCATCAATGGTGGTCAAGCAGGGTCCTCAAGTGACGTTGCAGGGAAACATGAAAGAGCGAAAGTGGTTGTGCCAGGAGTGACAAACAAGCCTGTTGTAATTGTGGAAGGTGACCGCATAGACCCTGTCATTATCAAGACGGTAACTCAATTACCAATAGTCAATAGCAGGGCGGTCCCGTGGAATTATGAACGAGTGATAGTGACTTTCAAGGGGAAAGAAGTTAAAGAAGAAGTTTGTGAGACCCATGGTTTGACTCGATCGGGGAGATACTTTGCCCCTAAAGAATTGAAGAAGGCTAAAAGCTCCAAAGACAACCCAGTGCTAGTGAAGAAAGCTGTGACCGAATAAGAAGCAGAGGAATTCTTGAGAAAGATAAAAGTGCAGGACTATTCCATTGTGGAGCAGTTGAGGAAGATATCGGCTCAGATCTCACTATTGTCATTATTGATCCATTCCGACGAGCACCGTCAGGCTTTGATGAAGATCCTGAATGAGGCCCACATTCCTGACAAAATCTCAGTAAACCACCTGGAAAAGATAGCTGACAAGATATTTGAGGTAAATAGAGTCACTTTTTCTGATGATGAGTTGCCCATAGAGGGCACTGAGCACAATAGAGCCCTCTATCTCACGGTGAAATGCGAAGATTCCGTGGTTACCCGAGTACTAGTCGACAGTGGTTCCAGTGCGAACATTTGCCCTCTCTCCACTTTGAACAAATTGAAGGTGGACGATGAAAGAATTCACAAGAACAGTATCTGCGTTCGGGGATTCGACGGTGGAGGGAAAGATTCAGTCGGGTACATAGTGCTAGAGCTTACAATAGGGCTGTTGAATTTACCATGGAGTTCCAGGTGCTCTATGTGGCTGTTTCTTACAATCTACTATTAGGTCGGCCCTGGATTCATGCTGCAAAAGCAGTCCCGTCTACTCTGCATCAAATGGTCAAGTTTGAATAGGATAGACAGGAAATTATTGTGCATGGCGAGGATAATTTGTGTGCCCACAGTGATGCCATTGTTCCGTTCATAGAGTTTGAATACAACAAGGGGCCATGGGTTTATCAGGTTTTTGACACGGTATCGGTAGAGAAAATTCCAGAAGGTAAGTGTGTTCCAGCGCCGAGGGTAGCCGTTGCAGTAGTCATGGTAGCCGTTGAAATGTTGAAAAATGGTTTTATACCAAGCAAGGGTTTGGGTGCATATCTGCAAGGTATCGTACAGACGGTATCTCTCCCCAAAAACTTGGATACATTTGATTTGGGGTTCAAGCCCATAGTTGTGGACATAAAAAGATCCAGAAAGCTGAAACAGAGGGCATGGGTCCTCCCAAAGCCCATCCCCCGTCTCTCCTGATCATTTTTCAGGCCCAGCGCCAAGAAACGCCCAGCAACAACAGTTCCCAATCCTGTGGTTGGTCCTGATAAGGAGTTGCTTGAAAGGTTTGAGAAATTATTCGACAAGGTGAACATGGTGGCAGCTGGAGAGGGTTCTAGCAAGGCAGATGTGCAATTTGTTGGGCCCGGTGCAAATAATAACAATTGGGAAGCTACTCCTCTCCCCTCCAGGAAGGAGTTTTGGTAGTTTGCTTTGATTTTCTTTCAGTTTATCTGGATTATTCCAGGGTTGTAATTCAGATTCTATCTTCCGTCCATTTGGATGTATAAACCTTGTTATCTTTTAATTTCAATGAAATGCAATTTCCCTTTTCCTCATTCCTGATAGTTTTATTTTCTTTTCTTCCTTGTACAACTCTTTTTATGTTGGTTTCAATAACATGACATGCATGAGGAATCTTCGGCCCAGTCTTAAAAGCCAATATAATTCGAAAATAGTAATTCAAGAAATAGAGTGTGATAATGAATTAGAATACGACGAGGATGAAGCCTTTGAAGAGATTAGTAAAGAACTAAGCCATTTTGAAGAAAAACCCAAGCCTAACCTGAGTGATACAGAAGCAATCAATCTAGAGGACCTAGACAATATCAGAGAAACTAAGATAATTGTCCATCTTGAACCTCAACTCAGGGAGGAGATCATTAAAACATTGGTTGAATACAAAGATATTTTTGCATGGTCATATGACGACATGCCAGGTTTAAGCACTGATTTGGTGGTTCACAAGTTGCCCATTGACCCGGCATTCCATCCAGTCAAGCAGAAGCTGAGGAAATTTAAAACTGATATGAATGTGAAGATCAAAGAAGAGGTTACCAAGCAGTTCGATGCAAAAGTTATTCGTTTCACTCGGTATCCCACGTGGTTAGCCAATGTAGTACCTGTGCCAAAGAAGGATGGCAAGACCAGGGTATGTGTTGATTACCGTGATCTTAATAAGGCGAGTCCCAAGGACAACTTTTCACTGCCAAATATCCACATTCTGATTGATAATTATGCCAAACACGAGATTGGGTCTTTTGTGGATTGCTATACGGGCTATCATCAAATCCTAATGGATGAGGAAGATGCAGAGAAGACAGCATTCATCACACCTGGGGAACATACTGCTATAGGGTTATGCCTTTTGGTTTGAAAAATGCTGGGGAAACTTACATGAGGGCAATGACAACCATATTCCACGACATGATACATAGAGAGATCGAGGTCTATGTGGATGATTTGATCATAAAGTCTAGAAAGCAGTTTGACCATGTCAGAGATTTGAGAAAGTTCTTCCAATGGCTTCGCAGGTACAATCTTAAGCTCAATCCTGCAAAGTGCGCATTCGGTGTGCCGTCTGGAAGATTGCTAAGATTCATAATCAGCCACCGAGGTATTGAGTTGGACCCTTCAAAGATTAAAGCTATCCAAGAATTGCCACCTCCAAGGAACAAGATTGAAGTAATGAGTCTATTAGGGAGGTTGAACTACATCAGTAGGTTCATTGCTCAGCTTACGACAACCTATGATCCTATCTTCAAGTTGTTAAAGAAAGATTTCGCGGTCAAGTGGACAGACGAGTGTCAAGAAGCATTTGATAAGATAAAAGGGTATTTGTCAAACCCACCTGTGTTGGTGATACCAGAACCGGGGAGGCCTTTGATTCTGTATTTGACGGTCCTAGATAATTCCTTTGGCTGTGTATTGGGTCAGCATGACATCACCGGCAGGAAGGAGCAAGCCATCTATTATCTCAGCAAGAAGTTCACATCTTACGAGGTTAAGTACACTCACCTTGAGAGGACATGTTCGCCCTAACTTGGGTAGCACAGAAGTTGAAGAACTATTTATCCTCTTACACTACTTACCTCATCTCTCATTTGGATTCATTAAAGTATATCTTTCAGAAGCCTATGCCTACAGGGAGGCTCGCAAAATGGCAGATCTTGCTCATAGAATTTGACATCATCTATGTGACTAGGACTGCGATAAAAGCTCAGGCATTGGCCGATCATTTGGCTGAGAACCCAGTGGATGAGGAATATGATCCTTTGAAGACTTACTTCCCTGATGAAGAGGTAATGCACATTGATGAGTGTGGACCAGTTGGGGAGCCAGGGTGGAAACTTTTCTTTGACGGAGCTGCTAACATGAAGGGTGTTGGGATAGGAGTCGTACTTATTTCTGAAATGGGGAATCACTACCCTGTTATCGCTCAACTTCGTTTCTACTGTACTAACAATATGGCTGAGTACGAGGCATGCATTTTGGGTTTGAGGTTGGCTGCAGACATGGGGGTCCAGGAAGTCTTGGTCTTGGGAGACTCGGACCTTCTGGTGCACCAGATCCAAGGGGGATGGGAAATACAAGATTTAAAACTCATACCGTACCCGCAATGTTTGCATGATCTTTGTCAGTGGTTTTGATCAGTAGAGTTCAGGCATATTCCAAGGATCCATAATGAGGTTGCCGATGTTTTGGCTACTCTGGCATCAATGTTACATCACCCTGATAAGGCTTATGTTGACCCTTTGCATATTCAGGTCCATGATTAGCATGCTTACTATAATGTGGTGGAAGAAGAACTTGACGGTGAGCCTTGGTTTCATGATAGCAAGAAATATATCAGGATGGAGGTGTATCCAGTACAATCCACAGGTGATCAAAAGAGAACAATTTGGCGGTTGGCAAGTGGATTTTTCTTCAGTGGAGGGGTTTTGTACAAAAGGACTTCGGATCTTGGATTGTTGAGATGCATAAATGCTAGACAGGCCACAGCTATCATGACCGAAGTACATTCTAGAGTTTGTGAACTGCATATGAGCGGGTACGTGTTGGCAAAGAAGATCCTCTGAGCAGGTTATTATTGTCTCACTATGTAACGAGATTGTATCAGTTTCGTGCGCAAGTGTCATCAGTGCCAAGTGCATGGAGATTTAATTCATTCTCCACCATCTGAATTGCACACAATGTCTACACCATGGCCTTTTATTGTGTGGGGCATGGATGTCATTGGACCAATTGAGCCAACAGCGTCCAATGGGCACAGGTTTATTTTGGTGGCTATTGATTATTTCACCAAGTGGGTTGAAGCTAAAACATTCAAGTCTGTAACCAAGAAGGCGGTGGTTGATTTTGTGCACTCAAATATCATTTGCCGGTTTGGGATATCAAAGGTGATCATCACAGATAACGGGGCTAATCTAAATAGTCATCTGATGAAAGAGGTATGTCAGCAATTCAACATTACATATCAGGCCTCGATGATGCAAGGGCAAGTACAGTCTAAGAAGATGACTGAGGGTGAACTCGAGCCCGGCTTTATCTGCAAAATACCTTATCATCAGTACTATCATACAAAACAACGGGTGAACCTATGCCCTATCGAGCACGACCCTATCGATAGGTCTCAATGTAAAGGGGTACATATATACATTCAAAAACCCCTCGACATGAGCCATGATTCTCTCTTCCGGGGAAGGTACCTGCAGTGCCACTTTTTCTCCCCATGCACAATCTTTTCTTACTGCCTCGAGGTGCTCACCCCCTATTGAGGAGATAAACCTCGATGAATGCTCCCGATGTCCCTAAACATTAGGAGGTCTCTTGAACGCAAAGCCCATCATTGTGACAAAGCACCTCGAAGTTAGCTCACCAGATGTCGGTGGTGTACCACCGACCGAGCGTGAAGCAGAGGCAAAACTCTCCTCTCCTTGGTGAACGGGTTTAGATGTAACAACCATGGCTATGATAAAATAAAAAAAGGAAGGTAAAGTCTTGGGCGAAAGCTTTTGAAATGGTGAGAGAACTAGCACGAAAAAAGAGCTCTATAAAAGGGATAGTTACTCAAAGTAGCGGAGTCCTCAGATAAAGGATTAAGCAAATGCATATATAGAGCAAGCAGAGATTGTTCGCCTATCATGAAGGCCATCCCTTCACAACCGTGGCACATAAATGATACTGTCACATAGCACTCTTGAGTCGTTGAGACCCCGAGAATTTCTGTTATTACAAGCATCAATTCTAAAAAGCTATTGACCTAATCTCGAGATGGTTCCCGATCTTGAGGGTCCCGATTACTCCAAGTATGGGGTCCCAAGAGCCAACATCAAAATTCAAAGGCTAACTCCGCGTGAATGCTAAAATATAAAATTCGAAGACTTGAAGCAGAAAAACCTTCTTACATTACCAAAAATATATTTACAAAGGGTGTCTTTACAACTCCCCCCCCCCTCCCGAGAGATTCATACATAAAAAAGAAAGGAAGACGAAGTGGATCTATTCTTCACCATCACTACTCACTGGATCATCTCCAGAACCGTCATTCGAAGTGGCCAAAAATGTTGATTCTTCCTCCAAGACTCGGGCTTCCTCAATCTCAGCTGAGAGATCGGTGCCTTTAGCGCTTGTTTCCTCGAGATCCTACTTCCTTGCCTTTGAATAGGCATAAGCGATGGCCTGAGTCAGCTTCTGCTCGGCCTTCTCTGATATCTCTCGGGCTCATTCATTCGCAATAGCGGCATCCTTCATGTATGAAGATACTTTTTCTTCGGCCTCAGACTTGGCCACAGATAGTGCAGCAGCCTCCTTCTAAGCACTTCGAAGAAGACCCTATATCGATGTCAGCTCCGTCCGCAAGAGACTTCTCTCCAAGATCACGGCCTCATTTTGCTCCTTCATCTCGAGGATATTCGCATCCTTGGCTGCAGCCTCTTCTTGAAGTCGCCCCACCAAGGCATCTTTTTGCCCAATCTACAAAGGCAAAACAAGTCGGTAAGCATCAAGTTATAAGAATAAAAGATGAGTTCATAGATACGTGATACCTACTCAGTAAGGCCAGCCCTTTCCTGGTGCACTCCCTCCAAATTCGCCCGAAGTCCGCTCAACTCCTCCCCCTTTTGGGCAGAGGAGGCCTTCGACTCCTTTAGCTCCGAGTTGAGCTTCTCGATCTCCTTCCCACAGCACGAAAGCTCGTCTTGAAGCCTTGAAAAGGCATGGTCATACATTTTCTTAGCCTACAACAAAGAAGGGAAGTTAGAAAAACAAAGGCAAACAATTTGAAGTGCTAAAAATATGTGAAAGGATATCACCTGCTGCTGAAGCCTCTCCGCCACGTCGAGAGCGATAGGAGCATTGAGGTCAATGTTTTCGTCGACACCGTCGAAGAGGTTTTCAAGTAGATCTTCCCTCTATGAGAAGCCCCCATGTCGGCAGTACCCGAGCCCTATACATCCTTGATTTCCCCCGGTGAGTACGAATGGCCTAAATTAAAGCAGCCTAGAGCATTAATTTCTCTAAGGGTCTCATCTTGCCCTCGGGAAGCTTCAGGCTCAGGCCCTCCAGAGTCACCAGCGGTGGGCTCATCAGCGTGGACTATACAATGTCCGACTTAGAACTCGAGGACTATGCCCCCACCCTCCTTGAGGGTCTCCTTAGCATGGGTTTGGTCTATATCGACCGCCCCCGATTCGGCGACTTTCTGCCCAACAACTTGTAGAGCATCCGCACCTCGTCTCGTCCTTTGTACCAAAGGGCCTTCATCACCTTCATCCTCGACATGGGGACTCACCACAGCAACCGAAGCCAAGACTTTGGCATCAGTCTGAGGCCTTTGAACTTTAGGTTTCTCTAATTTAGGAGACGCAGCTGACGCCTCTTTCTTCCTATCCTTGCCCTTATGGGGCTTCGAGGTCCCTTTCTCACCATCAGTAGACGGTCTCATCAACACTCCATCCCCGAGGCCTACACGAGCGTGATGCATCGAACTTACCACCATAAAAGATATTCATAAGGAAACATGGTACAGATAGTAGTAAAGAGCATACTGTGGTTCTTGGCCTGCCACTGCATTTTGGCTAAGTCGTGCCAAGAACGATCGAGATAAGGTAAAGCGAAATCCAACTGTCTGATCCATCCCAATAGGTTCTGAACCGCGTCAAGGTACCAAATGGTAGTTGCATAATCAAAAGAAGATCATTTTTCCAGAAAGGGATGAAAAGGCAATAAAATATGCTCAAGGTAAAGGCACTTACGATTCATATTCCACTCCACCGGGAATGGCATCCTATTAATCAGGATAATGTCCAAGGTCCTCACTTGGATAAATCGGCTCATCCACCCCTGATCCTTGTCCTCATGGATGCTCGAAAAGAACGGCCTCGTGGATCGAGGATAAAGCTTGATCAAACCCCGAAAGAGATGAGGGTTGTATAATTTGACCAAGTGATTGAGGGTGAAGGTCATACCCTCGACCTGGCTTGAAAAGTACCGGAGCATATGAACGATACTCTAAAAAGAAGGATAGATCTGACCAAGCGTCACTCAGTACTCATGGCAGAAATCGAGAATCACCAGATCTATCAACATGGAAGAAGGATCCAAAGAATCTGTAGGGCCTAAAGTAAATGGGTATGTATACACGCTGAAGAAGCCACCTTTATGGTCTACTATGTTGTCGCTAGAATTGGGGATTTCTACTAATGTTGCCTCTCCCCATCGGCAGTCTTTCTTCACTCTATTCATATCGGTCACCACGCTGATGTACCGAGACACGTTCTCACATCTGCCTGGTGTAGTAGGGGGTTTTCGACTAAAAATTCGGATACAGTATCGAATTTGGTAGGGGTACACTGCTCAATAGTTGGAGGTACTTTTGGTTTGCCCTTCAATTGGCGTGGCGAAGAGGTTATGCCCTCCTTCTGAGGTACCATTCTAGAGGTTCTGGCCATGACTATGAAAAAGAGGGGCTTCTAGGAAGGAAAGTGAAGAAGCAAGCGCAGAAGGGAGAATAATGCAGAAGATGGTGAACTTCACTATAAAATCTTGAAGGCGTTGTAAAGTATGAATGGCAAAATGGTTGAGGTATTTATAGAAGCCACATGAGCAGTATTTGGGAAGTGGAAAGTTTGAACCAATAGCGGCTTATGGGCTTCTCGAGAGTCGTGTTGACAGCGACCCCTGCGTAGTCTTTTGAGTGATGGAATTTAATGCTCTGATAGGCTCACATCACGGGGGTAGTATAGAAGAGGTAAGAATTCAAAATCGTTTCTTGTCATTTTCATTCTAAGAAACGCGGGGACTATTGGTATGCGGTAAAAATCAGAGGGTCCGATTTTATAGTCATTATGATGATTCGTAGGCACGTCTCCAAAGGCTCGAGACAATGGTCGAGGTTCAACCCCTAGGGTTATCAGCGTTTGACCTCAGGGAAGTGCAGATCAGTAGTTATGATGGAAAAATGGGAAGTTCCCAAGGCACGTGATTCAGGCTGACTAAGTTTATTAGGCTAGTATGAGCCCGTATCGTGGTATTAAATGGTTGTACCAACCATATATCTTTGTAATAAATGCATTTGTACTATGTTAGGATTCTCCCTCATATATAAAGGGGACCCTTGTCATTTTATAGAAATATACAACCTTCAATATAAGAACAAGAATATTTTCTGCTCTCTAACCTAAACAAATTCTCCCTTGATTCTATTACTTATATTTATCACTTCCATTTATTGTATTTCATTAATTATTCTTCATTTATTACTCGTTGTTGATCTTAAAGAGCCTTCATCAAAGCTCTCAAAACTGTTAGTCCTTCATCGGCTGTCCACAACTTAGTATCTAGCTCGACCTCGAGGCCCCATATAATCTGGCTCGTGGCCCCAATTCTCCACCCCTCGGTTTGCTTAAACATACTACTTTCAAAGTTCTTATCTCATATACTAGTCTAACATTTGGCACCTACTGCTTAACGACTAGCACAAAAATAAATTACATATTTTTAGAACCACAAAATCAAATCTAATTGTAATTACCATTTTCATGGTAAAAAAGAATAAAGCACTTAATTTGCTACTAATCTTAGCCCCACTTCCAAATAAAGATGACACCCAAACATCTAAATGGCCACCATACATGCCAATATTATGAGTCACTTAATGTGTTTGAAGGGGCTACCATGTTTCTTTTGCTTTAGTCTTTATCCAAATACTTCAACTAATCCATCACTAAGTATTAATTAAATAGGGTATTGTACCATTATCCAATAATTAACCAATTACCCACATAATTATGAATTATTTTTACTTACTTAAAATACTCATTACTTTTCGCATATCTTATACACTTTACTATCATGGTCATGTGGTACCTTGTATGGCACTAGTCCATAAATACCGAGTATTTTAGCTCGGGCCGTATTATATTCCAACATGTCAAACTTGGACGAAAATTCGTTTTCCTTGACTTGCTTCCCCTCTCACCTTCATGAATTTACTCATCACTTGTCTGAAATAGCATAATGATTATAATCTCAAAATAATCTCATTCCCGAATTTACGTCGATTAACTTACAATGAAACTTTAACATATGAAAATGCGGGATGTAATATCATCCCCCTCATTTGGAACATTCGTCCTCAAATATTGACTGATACATTTATCATGCTCATATCACATAGCTCTTACGAATACTTTAATGCTCCTCTTGCCATCTAGGCAACTGTTCTGTGAATAAGTCAAAAAGGCTATGGCATTCCTCCCTTTAGTCCTCTTCCCCGTACCACGACTTTTGGTTGGAATCTTTTCAATCTCGTAACTGTTGCTACCTTCCGTCATTCAGCCTGTATGACTCTGACCTTGTAAGTGCGCTTATGTGACCCTTTTTCCCTCTTTTTTTTTTTGCTCTAGCGTCTAACCAATCTCTAGGCCTCACTTTGAACACATACAAATCTTGATAAAATGTCCCTCAGGGCACTTGTAGGTATACTAAAGTTCTTTGATCGGTACTTTGTTGAAATTACGAATATTGCTACATCTTGTGTTATAGAACTGGTTATCTAACCGCATGATTTTACTTTTTGTCTTGATCCAAACCTATGGGCCGCAAAAAGCACTCAGTACTTTACTTAACCGAGTACCAATATAATATATCTTTCTTATTGTACTTTCATTGGCAAATTGGCCAAAAGGGTCGTCATGGGCTAACTAGAATAAACATAGGGGAGTACTCAATGTGGAATGACCCAACCTGATATAAAAACTTATACATGTGATATACGGGCCCAACATGATCATTTGTAAAATCAAGACATAGGACGGCAAGGCCACACAAGTATTCGTATACATGACATCTTTCTACAAGCCTCTAAGAGTACATACTTAACATAAAGGTCGTGACAAGACCCCACCATACCAAATAATACGAGTCTAAATCATACTGACCAAAAAAGCAACTCCGGAGCAAATGGAGCGCACCAGCCTCTTCCGCTGAGCTGATAGCCTACTTGGAGGACTCTTGACCTGTCTACCAGGACCTGCGGGCATGAAACGTAGCATCCCCAAGCAAAAGGGACGTCAGTACAAATAATATACCGAGTATGTAAGGAATGAATATCAGTAAATAATAGAAATGAGAGAAACATGGAGTAAAAGACTCGACATATAAGTCTGAACAACTTTATGAATCTTTTAATATTTAGAATGTCATGCATATGCATATAAATGTCATACCATGCATGGGTATATGCGTTCATAACATCATCAAGCCTCTGAGGGAATCCAATCATATCATCTCGGCCACTGTGGTCAAATCAGCAACGTATACCAGCTGATCAGGTGGTGGTGCGTATATAATGTTGTAACCATTTCCCATATCCCATATATATATATATATATATATATATGTGTGTGTGTGTGTGTGTGTGTGTGTATGTGTATATAACACCATCTGGTCATAGGTCCATGTAAATAAATGCAATGCATGATAAATATGTCAATAAAATCTTTCGGAGTGCCATAAGACCATTTTGCCTTTGATTACTGTCATGAAGCAAATCTTACCAACTTACGTATTTTTGAGACCCATGAACAGATGATAGAATAATATGACACATGAAAATTCAATAACATAGACACCTCTAAAAATTCTATGAATATAATCATTTATGGAAGTTGTGTATTTGCTCGTTTCGTTTGTATCCTTTGGATCATGCCATAAAGAAAGAAAGGATAGTCTTAACATATATGAAGTAAAGAAATTTTCGTATGATATTCTTGAAAAAGTTGCACTGTACTACTTTAGAGTCACAAAATCTCACGTTACTACGGTGCTAAGAAATCTCGTTGGAATCTGAAGATGGCACTGCACTGCTCATGCGAAACAAACACCAAACAGATATTTTAGTCAAAAGCTTTCTCACCCTTGTCTCCATCCACCCGACATCTAAGTTCCCATTTGAGCCCGTATGGTGGATCTTGTCAAATATTTTGTAATATCTTTTTGAATTTGTAGTGATGGACACCCAAACATTTAAATAAAGATGTTTTATTTATTTAAATAAATAAAGCATTTAAATGGCTAATATTCTTAGCCCCACTTCCAAATAAAGAAGACACCCAAACATCTAAATGGCCAGCCACCTTTCATACCAATATTATGAGTCACTTACTGTGTTTCAAAGGGTCGCACGTTTCTTTTGCTTTAGTCTTTATACAAAAACTTCATTTAATCCACCAGTAATTATTAATTAATTAGGTAATGTCCTATTACCAAATAATTAACCAATTACCCACATAATTAAGAAATACTTCGATTTACTTAAAATACTACTCACTTTTCACATACCTTATACACCTTACTATCATGCTCATGTGGTACCTTGTATGACACTAGTCCATAAATATCGAGTATTTTAGCTCGGGCCGAATTTTATCGTAACATGTCAAACTTGGACAAAAATTCATTTTACTTGACTTGCTTCCCCTCTCACCTTCACAAATTTACTCATCACTTGTTTGAAATAGCATAATCTCAAAATAATCACATTCCCGAACTTACGTCGATTAACTTACGACGAAACTTTAACATACGAAAATGGGGGATGTAACATACCTGCACTGGAAGAACAAGCTATCGATGCCATTGATTTGGAGGCTCGATCGTAGTAAAACGAGCAAAGGGTGGTGACCCTTAGCCAAGAGGTCGCTCTGTTAAGGGAAAAATTTGAAGAGGCCAAGGCGAAGTAGGTTGAGGTCTAAACTGATGTACATGCTTCCGCCGATCGTGAGTCTTCCTCCACTGAAAGAATAAATAATTTGGAGGCGGCCTTAAACTCTAAAGCTAAAGAAGCTGCTACCGTGGAGGAGAATCATGCTCCGATGGAAGAGAGGTATAAGAAGTTCATGGAGCATAATAAAGGTTATAACTACACTATTCGTGATCTTGATGTTAGCCTTCAAGTCGCAAGATCCGAGTGGAATAAACTTTCGACCGTGTTTTCCGGCTTAAGGAAGAGCTTCAGTTCCGAGCGACTTCCCTCATTAGTGAAAAAACATATTCTATGTACAGCATGAGGAGAAAAACTTTGGATGAGGCCAACGCGGGTGTCATTGACTTTGATATCGAGATCACCAAGGCCCGTGAGCTGGAGTCAACTGCCCGAAGGGATCTCCTCGTCGAACCTGATGTGATTGACTCTTTTGGTTTCGGTTCTGAGTTCTCGGGAACTGAAGAGGAACTAGAAGGGGATGATGATGAAGGTCAGGATGTTGAGTTGGCGGCTGATCCACCTACTTCTCCCAGGGCCGGAGATGCTCTTCTTCCCCTGGCTTCCGGGGATGCAGTAATTTAGAGTTTTGCTTTTTTTTCCTTTTTGTTCTCCCCTCATAATTTTGTACTATTGGCACGTTTGGTATATAAAATCTTTTTTGTTCAAGTATTGTGCAAATTTTTCTCTTTGTGTCGAGTTATGATAGGTTTCGGGTGTGTTCTTTCCCTGATAGTATTTGGATCCCTGGCATGAATTCTTCAAGAACCAACTTTTTACTGTGAGGGTTTCATAAGAGAGGGCCCTCTTCTGTTTACGTTCTCTTGAAGAGGACGTCTCCTGTTCATTACGGCGCTAGCATTTGAAGTACTTGATTAACTTTCAAATGATACAATTAATTCATTGTTAGGACAAGAAACTAGATAAAAATAAAAGGACATTATTTATGTATTTCATTTTCAAAAGTACATAAGCATTCGTTGTGCTGAAAAAGACTATTTAACTGTACCATAGTGTCATTGCTTTCATGCCTTGTCTTTCAAAGGTCTTACTTATGTTGACGATGCTTTCTCTATAGTATGCTTTATGTTGCTTCCTCGTTAAAAACCTTACCACAAAAACCTAATTGGTACAAAAATTGGACGAATGGAAAAAGAGTGCAGCACATACTTTCAGTATAGACGGTGCTCATCAGCAATAGTATACGTTCTAGTTGCTCGACAACTTTACTTCGTCTTGATTTTTCAATTCATATAATTCTTTCTCGGTGACGGCTAAAACCGGGTAGGGTCCTTCCCACATTGGACCCAGCTTTCCTACGTTAATCTCTTGGGTATTTTGGCTCACTTTCCTTAAAACCAAGTCTCCCGCTTTGAGAAAATGGAGATTGGCTCTTAAGTGGTAATATTTTTCCGTTCTTTATTTTTGGGCCGCATCCTTATATGTGTCAGGTCCCAACGTTCATCGAGTAGCTCCAATCTGACCATTAATACTTCATTGTTTGCTTCTTCATCCGTCCGAAAGTATCTCATGATAGGTTCCCCTACTTCCATCGGGATCAAGGCTTCTGCTCCATATACGAGAGAGATGTGTCTCCCCCGTGCTTGATTTAGTCATTGTTCGGTATGCCAATAGAACTCCCGGTAGCTTTTCAGGCCATTTGACTTTAGTTGCTTCCAATCTCTTTTGAAATTTTGAATAATTAATTTGTTCATTGATTTTGCATGTCTGTTGGAGCTTGTGTGGTATGGCGATGATGTAATTCTTTTGATTTTCAAGTCTTCAAGGAATTTAGTGACCTTTGCGCCTATAAATTGTGGCCCGTTGTCGCAAGCTATCTCTTTTGGTATCCCAAACTTGCAAATTGTGTTCTTCCACAAGAATTCAACTACTTCGTGTTCATTGATTTTCTGGTATGGACGTGTTTCAACCCACATAGAAAAGTAATCAGTTAAAATTAAAAGAAATCTTACCTTATCGGGAGCTGGCGACAGGGGGCCGACTATGTCCATCCCCCATTCATTAACGGCCAGGGCGACAAAATCGAGTGCAATGGCTCTACCGGTTGATGCACCAACGGTGCGTGGTGTTGACACTTATCGCATTTATGAACATAAGCTTTAGCGTCTTGTTCCATCTGGGGCCAGTAGTAACCTGCCCCAATTAGCTTTAATACCTGGGAATAAGTGCTCGAGTGATCTCAAACGATTCCTTCATTAACTTCTCTAATGATGTAATTAGCCTTGTAGGCTTCTAAACATCGTGCCAACGGTCCTTGAAAAGATTTTCTATACAATTGGCCTCCCCTGAAGCAGTATCAGGCTACTTTAGTGCGCAGCACCAGGGATACCTTAGGATCTTTAGATAGTTTTCCATGCTCGAGATAGTCAATGATCTCATTCCTCCAGTCCTAGACCATATTGGCCATGTTTACTTAATAATAGTCATCCACATCCAACACCGAATACATAAACTGCACCATCGTACCGGAGTCTGATCCCTTTATTTTTGTGGACGAGCCCAGATTTCCTAATGAGTCTGCTTCCGCATTTTCTTCCTTCAAGATGTGTGTCACGACCCAAAATCCATTAGAGATTGTTATGGTGACGAACGCCACTGCCAGGCTAGCCAACACTAAATAGTTAATCAAATTCTCATTTTTAATATCTCTGAAATCGTAAATTTCCTTCAATATAACTAGTAAAAGATAATCTTTATAGAATAAATAAAAATGTTTACAATTGCAATACTGAATATCCCATAATCATCCTAGAACTCAGTGTCACAAGTGCATGAGCAATTACTAGGAAATAAAATAAAATACAGTAACTTTATGGAATACAAATTGGACAGAAAAGAAAACACAAATATACTGAAGGAGACTCTGCTGGCTGCGGACCGGCTCATAGGATGCAGCTCATCTAAGTCTCCATATCAACCATGTTGTCGCGCCCACTATGCCACTAGACATACATGTGCATGTACAACAAAATGTACAACACATGTAGTATGAGTACAAAAACAACGCGTACCTAGTAAGTATACAGTCTAACCTCGAAGAAGTAGTGACGAGGGATCGACTTCGACACTTACTAGTGGTCCAATAATATCAGGTACAGTAAAGAAGTGAATAAATATGAGACAGAGTAAGTATATGAAACAAACAAGTATAAAATACGTGGTGCAATTTCCCTCTTTGCAATTTGCTCAGCTCTCAACTAGCAAGTTCCCTCCGTAACCGGAGCATATACATAGATATAGTGGATTTCATCAAAGAAATTGTCATGATTCAAATCAGGGAAAATCCCTCAAATACATTGGCTTCTTGCCAAATATTATGCACGATTCCATGAGGATTATATATATAGGAAATGCCGAGGTATACGACCCGATCCAACATATAAGTAAATTGTGCAATGCCGAGGATCGAACGGTGCAAACCATAGATCCATATATTAACCTGCCAAGGCGAACGGCCCACTCCCATGAGAGTGTGGTACATAAATCCTACCGAGGCGAACGGTCCGATCCCATAAGAGTAGTAGAAGGAAAGTACCCCGCTCGCGAATAATACGTGCGATGCGGTCAAATATAAATTTAACATTAAAATCATATATCTTTCTTGATTCTTTTCGAAATTAGGAAATTCAACTCATAGATTTTTAAGGGAATTACCCTGCTCGCGAAACATACATGCGACGCGGTTACACATAGATTTCTTAAGCTATTATAATATTCCTCAATTATTTTTAAAATTACGAAGTTCAAATGAAACCTATTAAATCTTAAATTCTTCGATTTCAACTCCTTTTAAAACATTTAATAAGAAAACTCAATCTCGCTCCCTTTCAAGGCAAACAATAAACATAAATCAATAACAATATCAACAAGGCGTGATGTAAGCCTAAAAATACACGGACAAAGGCATAGCTAGTAGCTACATACGAACTCTCGTCATCTCATGCGTACGTAGCCCCCATAAATAGAAGCACATAATAATTTAGTTCACCTATGGGGTTAATTCCCTCTTACAAGGTTAGAAATGCGACTTACCTCGCTATGAAGTTTCAAAACTGGCTCCAACGCCATTCTAGCACCTCAAACTGATGTCCAGCTCTCCAAAACTAGCCAAACAATGCACAAACCAATGAAAATATATTCTAATACTCATAGCAATTCTATTTACAACAATTCCCAAGTCCGCTCAGAAAGTCGATAAAAACCACCTTCGGGCACACGTGCTCGGATTCCGAAATTTTTCGAACATAAACATTACCCATAACATTACAAACTCAAATATATGGTTTATTCTCAATTTCATGCCCAAATTCGTGGCCAAAATCCAAAAATATGAATTTCTAGGATTTCTTCCAAATCCCACAATATTTACTAATTTTCATGTTTAAATCCGTATATAGACCATGTATTTATCTCACAACTAGTAGAAATAGCTTACCTCGTATTTGATGATGAAAATAGCACTCCAAAATTGCTACAAAATCATCCCCCGTGGAAGAAGTGAAGTAAAAATGAGCCAAACCCCCGATTTAAAGAGAACACTGCCCAGGCGACCCTTCATCGCAATCGGGGAACATACCTCGCGTTCGCGAAGCTCAGAACCCTCACGCCTAGAAATCCTTCTTCGCGAATACGGCAAGATCCTCGCTTTCGCGAAGTACAATCTGCCTCAGCCCCCCCCCCCCCCCAGCTCCTCTATGCGAACGCGAGACAAGGCCCGCGAATGTGAAGCTTTACATGCTAGCCCTTCGCGAACGCGTCTATCCACTCGCGAACACATAGAACAAAAAGAGCTCAGTCCAATTTCGTTCTTTGTGAACGCGTGAGGCCCTTTGCATTCGCGAAGAACAACATCAGCACCAGTAAACCAGCAACAGTAACTTAACCAAAATTGCCCCGAAACCACCCCAAAATACACCGAGGCCACCCGGACCCCATCCAAACACACCAACCAGTCCCAAAACATAACACAAACTTGCTCAAGGCCCCAAATCACATCAAATAATGCTGAAATGACAAATCTCAACCCAAACAAAGCTTAATGAACTTTGGAACTTCAAACTTCTACATTCGATAATGAAACCGATCAACTCACGTCGGATTGACCTAAAATTTTGAACACAAGTCATATTTGATGTTACAGACCTACTCCAACATTCAGAATAGGATTCCGACCCCGATATCAAAAAGTCTACTTCCGATCAAACTTCTCAAAAACCTTTAAATTTCTAACTTTTGTCAAACGACTCCAAAATGACCTACGAACCTCCGAATCCACTTCTGGATGCGCTCCCAATACCAGAATCACCATACGGAGCTATTCCCAGACTCGAAATCCAAACTAACATCGATAACATTGAAATGCACTTCAACCCAGATTTATGAGATTCTTCCAAAAAGTTAACTTCCACAATAGGCACAAAAATGCTCTCGGGTTATCCAAAACCCGATCCGGACATGCGCCCAAGTCCAAAATCAACACGAAGACCTATTTGAACCTTCAAATCCCAATTTTGAGGTTGTTTACTCAAAAATATAATCTTAGTCAATTCATCCAACTTAAGGATTCCAAAATGAGAATTTCCTTTCCAAATCAACTCTGAACTTCCCGAAATTCAATTCTGACAACACATACAAGTCGTAATACCTGAAGTGAAGCTGCTCAAAGTCTCAAACCATCGGATGACACACTAGAGCTCAAAATGACTAGTCGGATCATTACAAATATGGGTAATGGACCATTCCCTGAACCGCGCGAGCAGAACCTAGACTTTCATTACATATTGTTGCATGCGTTATGGTATCGAAGATTCTATAGTCTTGATTAACTACCATTTGGGAATAACATTTTATTTTTAAGACCTCGGAGTCTAGTCCCTGGGCTAGCTCAAGTCCTGCAATCAAATCCTCTTACTCAGTTTCATTATTAGGTAGAGGAACATTTCTTATGGCCTACCTTAGGGTTTTTCCCGAAGGCGTGATTAGTACTACACTGAGCTCGAACCCTTTCACATTGGAAGCTCCATCCCTGAACAAGGTCTAGACTCCCGATGTAGATTCTAATACCATCACCGCTTCCTTGGTAGCCAAAGGCATCAATCCTGGACTAAAATCAGCCACGAAGTCGGCCAAAACTTGTAACTTAATTGCAGTCATAGGTTTATACTCTATGTCAAATTCACTCTTTCGATTGCCATTTGGCTAGTCGAACTGAAAGTTTAGGTTCATGAAGGATATTCTGCAAGGAAAAAGTTATCACCACGGCTATCGAGTGACATTGGAAATAAGGCCTAAGCTTTCAAGCGACGACTACGAGAGCTAGGTCTAGTTTTTCAAGGTGCGGGTAGCAATTTTCCGCTTCCGTTAAACTTTTACTAACATAATAAATAGGATATTGTGTACCTTCATCTTCAAAGGTTAAAACGGCACTTAGAGCCACCTCTGAGACTGCTAAGCAAATACGTAACTGTTTGCCTTCCTCAGGTTTTGATAGTAAAGGAGGGCTCGATAAATAACTTTTCAAATTTTTAAGGGCCTGCTATCATCACTCAAAAATTTTCTTCTTCTTCAAAAGTGAGAAGAAGTTATGGAACTTCTCTGAAGATCGAGAAATGAATCTGCTTAAGGTGGCCAGCCTTCCTGTCAACCTTTGAACCTCTTTCACGTTTCATAGCTGGTCAAGGATGTCCTCGATGCCTTTAATTTTATCTGGATTGACTTTTATCCCCCTTTGTGCTACTAGGAACCCCAAGAACTTACCATAGCTGATTATAAATTCATATTTTTCGGGGTTAAGCTTCATATTGCGCTTCCTTAATATGTCGGAGGTTTCTTGTAGGTGTTTAGGATGATCACCTGCATTCATATACTTAACTAGCATATCATCTATAAATTTCAACGGTGTTCCCAATTTTTATTTTCAAAACATTTTTCTACAAGCCTCTGATAAGTGACTCCGACGTTCTTAAGCCTGAAAGGCATCACATTATAGATATATGTGCCGAAGTTCGTTATGAACGAAGTCTTTTCTTGATCCTCCAGGTTCATTTTGATTTGGCTTTACCCGGAATATGCATCGAGGAAACTCATCAACTCATGTTCGCCATCACATCAATTATTTGATCAATGTTAGGCAATGGGAATGACTCTTTTGGGCATGCTTTATTGAGATCCTTATAATCTATGCATATGCGAAATTTGTCGTTCTTTTTTGGAACTACTACAATGTTAGCTAGCCAGTCTGGATACTTTACCTCCTGGATTGAACCAATATCAAGTAATCGAGTTACCTCTTCTTTGAAGAATTTATTTCTGACCTCAGCAATATGGCATTTCTTCTGCCTTACTGGAGGGATGTTAGGGTCCAAGCTTAGCTTGTGCACAACCACTTCGGGCAAAATACCTATCAAATTCGTATGCAAACACACAAAACAGTCAATGTTAAGTTTAAGAAATTCAATAAATCCTGACCTGAGCTCGGGGTTTAGTCCTGTCCCCAAGTAGAACTTCATTTCTAAGAATTTCTCAAATAATGCGATTTTCTCGAGTTGTTTCGCTGTGGATTTGGTTGCGTCTGTTTCTTCTAGTACCTGGAAATATCTTGGTACTTGATAGAATTCCAACGACTCTTTTCCCATATTGTCTTTGTTCGTCTTGGGAGCAGGCGTCGATTCATGTAATTGCTATGTTTCACGCTCCTTGGCCTTGCTACTTGAAACTATGATCATGTTTATCTTCCTTACTGTCGGTTGATCTCCTCTTATCTGTTAATTCTCTCCGAAGCTGGGAATTTTAGAAGTTGATGGTATGTTGATGGCACAACCTTCATCTCGCTCAATCATGATCTTCCAAGAATGATATTGTAACTGATATCCCCATCTACTACTTGAAAAATGTCATCTTCATTTCCCATTCGACATTCATATGCAACAGGACTTCCCTTCTGGTTGTTACGCTTGCTATATTGAACCCAGCAAGGAGCTTTGTGACCAGAATAATGCTTCCAGTTAGTTTGGCTTGTTCCAACACTCTCTATTGGATAGTGTAGGCTGAACTTCCTGGTCTACAAAAATATGTTTAATCTTAAAATCAGAAATATTAAGAGAGATTGCCAAGTCATCATTGTGTAGTAGTAGGAGTCCATCTGTGTCCTCCTCTGTGAAGGTAAAGTCTTCCTCAGCGGCTTCCCAAGTCTCTTGTTATGGGTCAATGATACCTTTATCTTTTTCGCTACCGAAAAATTTACACCATTAATCTCGTTCCCCCCCCCCCCCAAAAAAAACAAATCATGTTGATCGTCAGACAAGGGGTATCTTCTCTCGCTTTTGAGGGTTTCGCATTATCTTGGTTACAACCATAGTTGTTTTTAGCCCTGTCACTTAAGAACTCTCTAAGATGTCCATTTTTCAGCAAAGTCGCCACCTCCCCACGCAAATGTTTGAAGTCCCCAGTCCAATGACCGTTAGTTCCATGATACTCACACTATAGATTAGGATCCTTCTGACTGGCGTCAGATCTCATCAGCCTCGAGAAACAAGCTTCTTTAATGTTCCTCATTGTCGATACTAGTTCTATTATGCTGACGTTGAAATTGTATTCAGATAGCATGGGGTAGGTAGAGTCCCGGGTCCAATTACCTCTTTGTATTGCAATAATCTGTTATTTTGGCTGCGATCCGCTCTCTTATCGGTGGCAAACCTATCGGCCAATCGGAAACCTCTACCGTCCTTCGAGCTTTTCGTAGGGCAAAAACCATCCTCTAGAAGAATGTCGGTCTGTATCGAAATCATACTTCAACTTCTCCTTATTCTTCTCCCGATCTCGACCTTTGGTTGATGCCGGGAAACCGAGCTAGTCATCTTTAATTCTTATCTTTGACTCGTACCGGTTGTGGCCATCCGCCCCATGTTGTTTCCTGAAACTCAAGCAAACTTTCTTTCAATTTTTAGGAAGTGTCGTAACTCCTTGGATTCAGTCCTTTAGTAAATGCCTCAGTGCCCATTCGTCTGGCACGACTGGTAGCAGCATCCTTTCCTTCTGAAATCTGGTCATGAACTCCCATAGAAATTCGAACGCTCCTTGCGCAATTCTGAATATGTTGCCTTTTTGGTCATGTACCTTATTGGCCCCAGCATGGGCCTTGATAAAAGAATTCGCGAGCATCTCGAAGGAATCTATTGAGTGCTCGGGTAAGAGTGAATACCACATCAGGGCGCCTTTCGTGAGGGTTGCCCCGAACTTTTTCAACAAGACTGACTCAATTTCGTGTAGAGCTAGTCGTTTCCCTTCATCACCATTGTATAAGTGGGGTTGTGATCTTAAGGATACAAAGTCCCATCATATTTTGGCACATGTGGCATCTTGAACCGCTTCGGGATCAATTCCGGTGTCGCGCTTGGTTTAACGACAATTGGGTGTATTTCTTTGAATCTAGTCCTTTCAATATTGGCAGTGCACCTGGGATTTGGTCTATTCGGGTGTTTATTTCCTGCATAAACCACATGAGTTCGGTTTAAAATGGATCATTCTCATTTTTGTTACTGGATCCACTACCGTTTCCCCGGGCCTTGTCGAAGTCGACTTTGCCCCTCGGAATATTGTTATCAAGCCTTTGTATTGTTTGGTTTGCGGGAGGACTGGGAGGGACTGTACCTCGACCATTTGTATTGTTGGAAGCACCTGACAATGCCTGCCTTAACTCCGTCATGACTTGATTCTGTCGCGAGAGATGTCCCATAATAGCCTCATATTGCTCCCTAAGAATTCGTATTATTTCCATGACGTGCTCGTCTTCATCATCATCTGGGGTCGCCACTCGAATGTGTCATGGATATTTCCCTTCATGGACCGACGTGGCCTCATCCCCCTCGTTCCAGGTAACATTGATCCAGTCTTCATGTTGAGGCTAATTTCCTGGGACCTCAACATTTTATGTGACGTTGACATTGTTATCTGCTATTTTTGTGACTTTTCACTAAGAAACAAAGAATCAAACAGGTTAGTAATAGATGCAGGGATCAACTCAATTACGCAACTATCTAAGCCCTACGGTGGGCGCCAAACTATTACTTGGAAAATAGTACAGCTGAATTTATACGTAGTTTATAGACCAACGAATCTATTTTATCTAAAAATGATAAATAATTTAAATAAGAATGCAAGACTTAGAATTGAAATTGAGATAAGACAACAGATAGCGTGGTTCGGGGAGTAGAACTTCCGAAGGCAGTAATAACAATGTTAATAAGCAAAAAATAAAATGTTATTGAGCTTTTGAATAGTATATAGCATAAGTTTGTTACAAAATTCGTCCCCCTACAATGGTTGTTGAAATTCCTATTTATAGTGGCACCTAAGAAACAAAGTCCTAGGATCAAGCCCCTCTTAAATGACAATTATGGAGGTCATTGAAGAATGTGTAATGGCAGGCTATGAATGTCATATTCTATATAACAGACTAGGGGTGTACATAGGTTGGGTTGGTTTGGATTTTTCAATTACCAAACCAAATCAATTATATCTAGTTATTAAATCTAAATACCAAACCAAACTAATAGAAGTCGGGTTTTTAAATCTCGGGTTTTTGAGTTTTCAGGTTTTTTAGGATTTTTTTTCCTAAATATTCATAGCACAAAATATAAAATTTGTGCTCCAAATATTTCTTTAATCCTAGTAAGGCAAAACTATATAAGGTGTTTTTAAATAAAATAACATAAATATGGGATGATTCATGGTATTGTACTAATATTTTCAACAATAAAGATAATAAAATCGCATAAAATAAATACGGTTAATAAGCCATATTGAAAACAAATATAATTTAAAATTACTAGTAAGTTGTTAAAATAAGTACGACTAATAAGTACTATTATTTACATGATTAAACACTAAAGGAAAAGTAAGTTATGCATTTTATCTAAACCATGGAAAACTAAAAAATAGATATCCAACACTATTTTTATTCATAGTACAATAAATGGAATGTCTTTTATTAGCATTAGTATTGATTTGATTTTTGTGTACGATTTATTTGAGTTACTAACATTTATGGACTATAAAACTTATTGGAGCATCCAAAAATTATAAATCCAAGCTTGAAATAATACGTTAAAAGATAAAACTACGAAAAAGCTTAAGAAATATTTATAAACTATACTACAATAAAAAAATTTATATATTAAAAATATTTAAAATATCTATACATAAAATGTCGGGTTGGTTTGGTTTCGGTTTAACTTTTTTTTTAGCTAAAACCAAACCAAACAAAATATCGTCGCCTTTTTCCAACACCAAACCAAATCAAAACAAATCATAGTCGGATTCTTTTCTCAGTTTGACTCGAATTTTGAGTTGGTGCGATTTGTCGATTTCATTTGTACACCCCTATAACAGACTATGCATTTAATACTGCAGGATATTCTTCATTGAATGTTATCGGGTGATAGGCATTCATTTGTCTTCTTGAGCAACATCCCCTTTGAGGGCCTCCCGGTGCCAACCGAGACTGCTGCTCCCCGTTTTGACTTCTATCTCTCTCTAGTTCCACGTATCGCATTATTATACGATTAGTTAATATGGGCAGATTTTACCCTCTACAGCATTCCCTTTTCAGCTCTAATATATATGGCAATGCAAAAGTGCGATCATTAAGAAGGGAGCCCAAGATTCTCTAGTGGAATTACGGAAAATAAGTAAAAATTGAACTTGTATAACGTTTTGTCAATTGCCATCAACTTCAGAAGCTTCGTAGGCTAGCTATAAGTACAATATACAGATATTGACTTGGTGGTGAACTCAAGAATTAGAGCAAATTCGTCTTTGTCTATTTCCCTCATTCCTATGGTGGCTAATTGGTATTGGCTATTTAGAATAACGCCGCCACCTTAACAGATCAACTTATCAATATGGAAAAGTATAAGGTATATAAGTTAATCCGTACCAAGCATCACATTTGTGTTGAATTTTAATGCCGTCATTTTGGTATGCCGGAGAAAGCACTCACCCTCACCTTAATATTAACAATATAAAGAATTTTATTTTACCCATGCAACTAATTACCTTTTAAATAATCTTACAATGTAAGCAGTCATAACCTACCCGTTAATATCTTAATATAGGAAATTAAGATTGACAAGCTGAAAAAATAGGATATATAGTTTTTTTACAATTTGTTAAAACATACCAAAAAAGTACATATTCGTCTGTAAATTTTTTTTTTCTTATACCAAACAAAAAGAAGACTGACCATTATTCTCTCACTTTTTCATTTCGTTTAATCCAACCTCGGATTTCTGTATCAAATGCTGTTGGTATTTCTGTAGACTACAGGCTAGCCCCGGAGCATGACGTGCCAACAATTTACGAAGACTGTTGGACTGCACTTCAATGGGTCGCGTCACACGTTAGTGGTAAAGTCACTAGTGCTAATAACAACGATGACCCGTGGTTAAAAAATCACGGGGACTTTAGTAGGTTGTCCATAGCAGGGGACAGTGCTGGTGGTAATTGTTTAACCAAAAATTTGATCTTTGGTCAAAGCTAAAGAAATTTGGGTTACTGATAATCAGGAGACGAAAATAAAATATTTTTGAGAATAATGGTAAAGCAGTAAATAGTTTTGTATTTAAGTAAGATCTCAATAGTATTTCATGTCCCTACAGATGTTGAGTCCTTCTCCTTTTATAGTTGATTCTAGGAGAAAATGTAATGCATTTGTCTTAATGAGGCAATTATGAGCAATAAATGACATTAAAAGAAACGCTACACAATCATTTCTATTTAATTCAAATATTCTAACGTATTTGATATTTAATGTTGTATTTAGACTCTTTTACGTCATCAGATTCGTATCTTCAACTTCTTCCGGCCTTCGGTCTTTAAATGACTCGAATAGGTACGAGACTCGTACCTATTTTAGTAACGGTCCACACCTATGTTGCTTTCTTTTTCCCTTATCTGTTGTCGCCCGTGCCTCTTGGCTATTTATTGTGTTTTGACCATTTGACCAGTCCACGTGTCATGTCACGTCACCTACAATGTAAATTCAGTTTTTTTCCAATACAGATAGTACCCCCACTTTCCATTTATTTATCAATTAAATAATTGGGAAGTGGATCTTCATAAAAAGGGAATTTTTGCCGTAATTAATATTATGACAATACTGACGCTTCAATTGTCCCTTCTATTTAATGCTTTACATACGTGTCACTTTCTGATTGGTTCTGCAATTCTACACCTTTTTTTCGAGACTTCTTCATTCACACTATTCACGAAATGATAGTTGTCTTTATTATAGGCTTTCCATCATTGCACTTCTAAGTTTGACGGTTGTCATTATAAGCATTTTTAACCCTCTTTCGTTTACCTTCTTATTCATAGATCTTCAACAAGCAATTTCTTACTTACTTGTATTTTCTCTCCCCTTTAGTACATCCTTCTTCAACAATGTCATCTCCAAACCCTAACCCTAGAAAAGTTCCAATTCTCGATCACTTCCCCAATACCCCCGTAAGACATAGGAGAGGCAGAGGAGGTAGGCAGAGGAGCTTGGGCCTAGGGTCCGCTCGTGGTAGTTTATCTGGTCCTGCTTCTTCTTCTTCTAGTATCGGGAGTTCTATTCGGAAGACCCCTTCTTCTAAAGGTAAAGAAATCCTTGATTCTTCTCAAGAACCTTTAGTCGATGAAATTGTTCCCAGTGATTTGTCTTTTGGGAGTGATAGAACGTCTCTTCAAAAGCAAATTGTAAATTTAGAAAAAGCTGACACTTATCCTTCATTAGTGACCGAGCTTACAATTCCTACCATCAGAAGGGATTGTAACTGGAGCAATAGTCTTCGAATATCAATTCCTTCCCCAAATCAAAGAATTTCTTCCTTTAGAAGTGGTTACTCTTTTGTGTATACTTACCCCTTTACTTTGGCTTTTAATCCTCCGGTTGACCCAGTCATTATTGACTTTTGCCGTTTCTTTAAAATCTGTTTGGCCCAAGTCGGTCCCCTAGTGTGGAGAGCAGTGGTTTGTCTGAGATACTTATCTGCCAAAGCCAATGTCAACTTCACCTTTTCTCACCTTATTCATTTATACCATCCCAATTTAATGCGCCATGGGATTTTTACCTTAACTGCAAGAAGCAAAAAGATTTTGGTAAGCCCTGAAGATGACAGAGATCGTGGATGGTATACCCGTTACGTTGTTGTACGTACGGTGGACTTGCTTGGTGAAACAAATATTCCCTTCCCGAGAAGTGGAATTTTGCATGTAAGTTTCCTTTTATTTACCGCACCTATTTTTGAGAATTCCGATTCTTTTTCTAACTTCGTCTCTTTTTGGTTTTTTGTAGCAACCATGGGAGATGTGGAACTTATTCCTGACTTCCGTGATTGGGTAGATTCAATTTTGAAGATTGCTCCTAAGGATCAAAGAACCTGGAAATCAATTTCTTCTTTACATGGCTGGAAGGTGAAACCACATGGTATGTCCCTTTTTACACGTTTTTTTCTTTTTACATGTTAAGCACCTTTTTCTCAATGTTGATTATGTATCCTTCTTTTAATCAGGATTTGGTGTTAGAGGAATGGCAGCTGATGTAGCTATGGCCATTCGCATGTCTGCTAATGCTGCACTTGATTTGAACAAGGCTCGAGCTTCTAATCGGAGATATTGAGAAGAAGAAGATGGAGAGCCACAGCTACCTGACTCTGATGAATGACATAGTTCATTCTACTTTGAAGGTATTTTTCCTTTACCAACAAGTTTTTTGTTTTTAATCTACAAATCCTCATTTCTATGAGTTGTCTCTGTAGGCTAACCTCATTGGTACAGAATTGATGGGAAGAATTTCCCTTCTGGAAAGAAAAACCCGTGAGTCTGAAAAATCTATCCATGAGGCCGAGGAAATAGCCAGGGGAGCCCAGCTTGAAGCAGCTAATTGGAAAGAACAGTTTGAGAATGCTCAGGGGACCATAGAGGAGTTGCAAGAAAGTAGAAATCTCCTGGAGCAGCAAAAGCGTGGTTTGACTTTCGAACTAGCAACTGCCAAGGCTTCTTCAAACCAATTTAAAAGAGATAAAGAGCTTTTGGAGTGCTCATTGTCAGAACAATTATCAAAGGCTAGTGAAGAAGTCAGGGAGCTTAAGGCACTTTTAGCCAAGAAAGAAGAGTATGCAGGAGAATTAGTGCAAAGCTTGACTCAAGCTCAAGCTGACTTACAGACCTCCTCTGACGAGATTCGAGCTTTGAAGAGTTCTCATGCCTCCCTTGAAGCTTCCCTTGATTCCCATTTAGCTGAACACCAAATATTGAAGAACGATCTTGCTATGTGGGAAAGGGAGTATGGACTTCTGGAGAAGAACTTCAACATAGAGGTAAGTTGGGCTTTCTTGAAATCTCATCGTGATACTTTGATAGAAGCTGCTCAGGAAAGCTTTGATTTGCAATCTGAATTAGCCAAATCTTAGACACTATCGAGAAAAGTCAACAACCTGTTGATACTCCTTCTCCTGCACTTGACGCTCCTGGAACGGAAGAGCTTTTAAATGAAGAAGTGGCTACTGCGGCAATTGGAGTTGCAATTCCGGCTCCCGAGGGTGAAACTTCTATGACACAGTCCATGGAAGCTGAAGCTCCCATGACAATCTCTTCCCTCGGTGATTTTAACATTCCAAGCCTAATTGAAATTGCTCCTATTACTGCTCCCTCAGAAGTTGTTATCGTGCCTGTGATTGCCCCTGAAAATGAAATTGCAACTTCTGATGTTCCAACCCCTTCAGTGACTAGTTGAATGTATTTCAAACTTTACTGCTGTTTTTGTTTTTGTTTTTATTAATTGGTGGTGTTATCCCTTGGCAACTTTAAGGGATCTTTTGACGAAGCCCCCAGTTATCATAATGGGGCATTTGTAAAAAACAAACATTTTGCTGACTAAGTTTGTACTTAGTCTTTTATATTAAGAAGTTTTATCGGTACTTCTGTATATTTTATTCTTGCCTATTTATCTAGGACTTATAGAATATCTTAGCATTTTTATCCTTTTAAAATGCTTTATGATTCTTCTCATGGATTATCAACATGAGGCTTATAAAAGAGGGCCCTTTTATTTTATCGACACTTAATGAAGAAGACGTCTCAACTTCATAGTGGTGTTATAATACGATGAAAGAAATAGGAATACACATGTTTTGTATGAAACAACTTTGGCAAGTTTTTATTCATGAACTTTAACAAGTGTTTGACTATTACATATATTATAATACATCTACAACTTTCTCGTAACTGTTTTTCTTGTAACAGATTTGTATATAACATAGAATAAACAAGGTTTTTCTTCATAACCTGTTTCAGTACATAGTCATGACCCTATCTTTATATATTAAGAAGGGTTTGAGAGGTGACTTTGCTTATGAGTTTGAGAGATGACTCTGTTGTTCTCATGAATGCTGAAGACTTCGTAACTTTTTCTCAACACTTGTCTCTTTGTGGCCGACTTTTGTTCGATATTCGTATCTGTTTTTCTACAAATATCTGTGTATAATATGTAGTCCCCCAAGTGTTTGAGCGGTGAAGTATGAAGCCTCGATCACTTGTTTATTTCTTTTACTTTGGCCCTTTTCCTGAAACAGAAAAATATATGGGACTCGGAGGTGCTATTATAGATGAAGACTTCCTAACTCGTGTGTATTTCCATCAGATTAATTGTAACCCTGGGATGGGAAATTAAGAATACTCCATTTTGCCTTACAGGTTGTGACTCATCATTTGGCACGAGTTAGGGTTTTTGCCTAGCATCTAAAATCATTAGTAAAACATTAATAATTTAAGAGAGAAATTTTAACATGGTGATACCTAACCGTGGGTACTTTCTCAGAAGTAATATCTCTTTAAATGGACGGCATTCCAATGTGAGGGTAAAACTTTGCCATCCATTGTCTCCAACTCGTATGCTCCTTTTCCCGCAATGTCACGAACTTTGTATGGTCCTTCCCACGTTGGACTTAGCGTTCCTGAATTAGCAGCCTTTGCAGATTGGAATGCCTTTTTAAGTACGAAGTCCCCAATTTTGAAAAATCTGAGGCGTGCTTTCCTATTGTAATATCGTTCAATTACTTGCTTTTGTGCTGCCATTCTCATCAATGCAGCTTTTCTTCTTCCTTCAAGCAAATCAAGGTTGACCCGCATCTCTTCATCATTAGATTCCTCCGTTGCCTGATCATACCGTGTGCTTGGTTCACCTATTTCAACTGGAATTAAGGCTTCCGCACCATAAACCATTGAAAACGGTGTTTCTCTAGTGCTTGTTTTTGTCGTTGTACGATAAGCCCATAATACTCCAGGTAACACCTCAGACCAATTACCTTTTGAATCCTGTAACCTCTTCTTCAAGTTGTTGATAATGACTTTGTTAGTGGATTCCGCTTGTCCATTACCCACTGGATGGTATGGCGTAGACGTTATCCTTTTAATCTGCCAACTTCGAAGAAATTCTGTGATTTGAGCTCCTATGAATTGTGGTCCATTGTCACACACGATCTCCTTTGGTGCTCCAAAGCGGCATATTATATTTCGCCATATGAAGTCTTTAACTTCCTTCTCTCGTACCTGTTTAAATGCTCCTGCTTCTACCCATTTAGTGAAATAATCTGTGAGTACAAGTAGAAACTTTACCTGAACTTTTGCTTGTGGAAGTTGACCTACAATATCCATTCCCCATTTCATAAAAGGCCACGGGGCTATAACAGGGTGTAGTAACTCAGCTGGTCTGTGCATATTATTGTCGAATCTTTGACATTTATCACATTTGGACACAAAACTGTTTGCCTCTTCTTCCATATTAGGCCAATAATATCCTGCGCGAATTAATGTTCTTACCAGTGACCTCCCCCCTGCGTGATTTCCACAATGTCCTTCGTGCACTTCTTTCATCACATATTCTGTTTGAGAGGGTTCGAGACACCTTGCTAGTGGTCCACCGAACATCTTTCGATAAAGATTTCTTTGATATAAACAATATCGAGCAGCTTTTTTGCGAAGCGCGTGAGCCTTTCCTTTGTCATTAGGCACGGTACCGTGCTGTAAAAAGGCAACAATTTCGTTTCTCCAATCCCATGTTAAATGATTAAAATTTACCTCATTTTTATCAGGTTCGAGAACGGAATGAAATAAATATATGACTGAAGCATTTGTATCATTTGCTACGTCTACTGCAGATGCGAGATTAGCTAAAAGTATCTGCCTCTACATTCTCATTTCTTGGGATCTGCACTACTTTCCAAGTTTGCAATTGCTTTATTAACTATCGTACCTTTGCGAGGTATTCTTGCATTCGCGTCTCCCTGACTGTATAAGTCCCCAGCATTTGATTGACCACGAGTGAGAATCACTCTTGATTATAATCTGTGTTATGCCGAGTTCTCGTGCCAATTCTAGACCTACAATTACAGCCTCATACTCTGCTTCATTGTTAGTTATAGAGTGACATTTTATAGCCTGTCTAATAGTCTCACCTGTAGGTGTTACGAGGACTATCCCTAGGCCTGCCCCTTTTACATTAGATGAACCATCAGTGAATAAAACCCAAGTCCCCAGGTTTGCACCATTAAAAACTTGTAATTCTTTTTCTGCTTCTAAATGCATCCCCTGACTAAAATCAGCCACGAAATCGGCTAGTACTTGAGATTTTATAGTTGTCCTGGGTTGATAAATGATTTCGTATTCACTTAGTTCTATAGCCCATTTTGCTAATCTTCCTGAAAGTTCGTGTTTATGCAAAATATTTCGAAGCGGAAAAGCAGTAACTACAATAATGGGATGACATTGAAAATAAGGTCTTAATTTTCTAGATGCCATGATCAAAGCTAATGCTAACTTTTCTAGCTGTGGGTATCGTGTCTCAACATCTAATAAGGACTTACTTACATAATAAATAGGAGATTGTTTACCTTGGTCCTCTCGGACTAAAACAACACTTACCGCAACTTCAGATACAGCCAGATAGATGAGAAGTTTTTCCCCCACCTTTGGTTTTGCCAATAACGGTGGTTTTGACAAATAAGCTTTCAAATTTCTAAGGGCTTGTTGAAAATCTTCATTCCATTCAAAATGATCTTGCTTTTTGACTGCAGAGAAAAACTTAAAATAATTTTCTGAGGATTTGGAAATAAATCTCCCCAAAGCTGCAATTCTTCCCATTAATCTTTGGACTTCCTTTTTATTAGTAAGGATATCAGGGATTTCTTCTATTGCTTTGATCTGAGAAGGATTTACCTCAATACCACGGTTAGAAACAAGAAAACCCAAAAACTTACCTTATGCAACTCCAAATGCACATTTTTCTGGGTTGAGTTTCATATTAAATTTTCACAAAATATCAAATGTAACAGATAGATGAGAAATATGATCATGAGACTGCTGGGTTTTGACGAGCATATCGTCTATATATACCTCCATTGTCTTCCCTAAATGTTCTTGGAACATTTTGGTGACCAACCTTTGATAGGTTTCCCCAGCATTTTTGAGACCAAAGGGCATTACTTTATAACAGTAAGTTCCCCTGTCTGTGATGAAAGAAGTTTTTTCTTCATCACCAGGATCCATTTTAATTTGATTATATCCCGAATATGCATCTAAAAAGCTTAAAAGTTCATGACCTGCGGTTGCATCAATTAGTTGGTCTATATGCGGTAAAGGAAAAGAATCTTTTGGACAGGCTTTATTTAGATCGGTATAATCCACACAAACGCGCCACTTACCATTTTTCTTGGGTACGACCACCGTGTTAGCTAACCAATTAGGATACTTTACCTCGCGGATCGACCCGATTTTTAATAATTTTTGGACCTCATCCTGAATCACCTGGTTCTTGAAAGCACCTTGCTTTCTTTTCTTTTGCTTTATTGGTGTGAAAGAGGGGTCCTCATTGAGTTTGTGAGTCATCACATCCGGTGGTATCCCTGTCATATCAGCGTGGGACCAAGCAAAGCAGTCTACGTTAACTTTTAAAAATTCAATTATCATACCTTGCATGTCTGAGCTTAAATTGGCTCCGACATAAACCTTCCATTCAGGCCATTGCTCAAATAATATCACTGCCTCGAGCTCTTCAATTGTTGTTTTGATGCTTTCATTTTCTTCAGGTTCCTGAATTGTATCAGGCCTCGAGTCCAAATCTGTCTTTTCTTGTTCAGCTAAAGTTTGATCTTTTACACCTTCAACTGCTTCCTGTAATTGCTATTTTTCTTTATTTACGATGTTTGTTCCTGTTATAGCGTTGATACTTCTAGATGTCTGCTGATCCCCACGAATTTGGCAAATTCCCCATGGTGATGGGAATTTAATAACTTGATGTAGAGTTGATGGGACAACATCCATATCATGTATCCATGGTCTCCCCATGATCATATTGTAGGCCATTTCCATATCAACTACCTGAAATTTAGTTTCTTTAACAACACCTGTAGCAAAAGTTGTTAGAATTATTTCTCCTTTTGTTACCACACTTGAATTGTCGAAGCCTGACAAGGTGTGCGCCTTGGGTATCACTTTGTCTTCAGCTTGCATTTCACGTAATACCCTTAGTAGTATAATATTTACGGAACTCCCTGGATCAATCAAAACTCGTCTTACATTAGTATCATGTACAAGTAAAGATATTACCAGAGCGTCATTATGTGGAGTTATCGCTCCTTCGGTATCTGCATCATCGAACGAAATACTTTCATTTTCTAAAACCTGCCGCACCCGTTTCCCGTGTGTAATTGTTATTTTAGAAACCTTGTTGGAGGCTGTGTAGGTTATGCCGTGAATATCTTCTCCCCCATCATTCATTGTTCTCTTGGGTGAAGGAGGCTTTGGTGGCTCTTGCCTATTTTTCATATAGGCTTATTTTCCTTTTTCACTAAATAACTCAGTGAGGTACCCTTGCTTCAATAGATGATCCACTTCGCTCTACAAGAATCTACATTCTGAAGTTTTGTGCCCGTGATCATTGTGGAATTCGCACCAATGATCTGGATTGCGTCTATTTGGATTTGACTGTATCTCTTTTGGCCACCGTACCTTATCTTCCATGCTTCTCAAAACAGCCACGAGCTCGGAGGTAGAGACATTAAAAATATATCCGCCGAATCGTGCCTTTAAACTTCTGTCATCATCTCGTGACTCTTGTTTGTTCCGATCATTCCTGAATTTCGAAGAAGAACCAGAGTCCCTATACCTCGATTTTTTATCATATTGTTGGCTATCTTGTTTTGACCGTGGGTTTTTTCCTGCAGGTCCCATATATGGATCGTACCTGTTTTTACCTGATCTTTTTCGGTTTCTGATCTTCTGGAACCACCCCTTTCTTCATGATGAAACTTAGGTACGGTATCTTCTTCAATTCGCAACTTTGTACTATACCGGTTGTAAACATCATTCCACGTGGTTACAGGAAATTCTCGAAGGCTTTCTTTGAGTCGTCTCATGGCTTCAGAACTTTTGTCATTTAAATTACTCGCAAAGGCTATTGCAGCCCAGTTGTCAAGCACACGGGGTAGAGTCATTCTTTCACGCTGGAATCTATCAACAAAATCTCTAAGCAACTCTGAATCCCCTTGTTTGATTTTGAAAATATCTTCCATTCTTTTCTCAACCTTTTGTGCTCCCGAATGTGCTTTAATAAAAGAATCTGCAAGCTCAGCAAAAGAATTTATAGAATTTTCAGATAAAAGAGAATACCAGGTTAATGCACCCTTGGTGAGTGTTTCTCCAAATTTCTTGACCAGTACTGATTCAATTTCTTGTTTGATCAAGTCGTTGCCTTTCACGCCTGTTGTAAATGCAGTCACGTGGTCACGTGGGTCTGTAGTACCATCATATTTCGGGATGTCAGGCATTTTGAACTTTTTCGGAATTGGAAGGGGAGCAGCACTTGGCTTCCAAGGTTGTTGTGAGTATTTGTCCATGTCTACTCCTTTTATTATAGGCGGAACTCCAGGGATTTGCTCAATACGCTCATTTTGTTCCTTAATCTATTTCTGCAAGGTTAGTACTAAATTTTGCAAATAGGAATTATTTGAATTACCTGATCCCCCTTCCTGTGGTTCACTGGAGGTTCCTCCATTTCCAGAATTAACAAGACCAGAATGGGGATTCTCCAAAGTATTATTATTAGGAGTTGGTGTGGGTGGTGCAGCAGGCAATCGACTAACTACAGCCTGAAGAGCTTTGCCGACCTGTGCATCAATTAGCTTTTGTAAAGCTTCATTTGTACCTCCTTCAAAGTGTTCAGATTGTTCTTGTTGATCAGCACGGGATTCAGTAACAGGAGTGCTTTCACGAGATTGACATGGTGAATCTGGGGGGGAGGGAACCATGTCACCTTGATTTTGATGGATTTGATTTTCATGGTTTCCCAATGTGTTACTACTGTTATTGTCGGTGTTGTTGTTTGACATGGTGATAACAATGGACAAGATATAGCTTAAAAGAAAAGATTATCAGATTCCCAGTAACGGAACCAATTTGTTTAACCAAAAATCTGAGCCTTTGGTCAAAGCTAAAGAAATTCGGGTTACTGATAATCAGGAGACGAAAATAAAATGTTTTTGAGAATGATGGTAAAGCAGTAAATAGTTTTGTATTTCAGTAAGATCTCAATAGTATTTCGTGTCCCTACAGATGTTGAGCCCTTCTCCTTTTACAGTTGATTCTAGGATAAGATGTAATGCCTTTGTCTTAATGAGACAAGTATGAGCAATAAATGACATCAAAAGAAACGTTACACAGTCATTTCTATTTAATTCAAATATTCTAACGTATTTGATATTTAATGTTGTATTTAGACTCTTTTACGTCATCAGATTCGTATCTTCAACTTCTTCCGATCTTCGGTCTTTAAATGACTCGAATAGATACGAGACTCGTACCTATTTTAGTAACGGTCCACACCTATGTTGCTTTCTTTTTCCCTTATCTGTTGTCGCCCGTGCCTCTTGACTATTTATTGTGTTTTGACCATTTGACCAGTTCACGTATTATGCCACGTCACCTATAATGTAAATTCAGTTTTTTTCCAATACAGTAATATTGTTTATCACATGGCCTTGAGAGCTGGAAGAGAAGGTGGTATTAATGAAAATGTTATCATCTCTAGTTCAATTCTTGTTTGTCCTTACTTCTTGGTCCCACTTGAGAACATTGAACAAGGAATATTATACAAGAATTGGATCACAATTAGCGCACCATCTGAAGCTGGGATTGACAGTCCAATGATTAATCCATTGCTCTTAATTCTCCATGCTTGTCGGGGCTGGGGTGCTCTAGATTGTTGTTATGTATTGGGGAGAAAGATGAGTATGTTCCAAAAGAAATTGGGATTCGCTTTGTTGAGGGTATGAGGAAAAGTGGGTGGAGAGGAGATTTGGAGTTCATCGAAGTTGAAGGTGAAGGTCACTGCTTTCAGGTGGTTAATCCTGAAGCCGAGAAATCTCAAGATTTGATAAAGCATCTTGCTTATTTCATCCAAAACAAGTGATCGGAGTTCTACTACATTAGAAATCGTACACTAGTAGTAATATCCTTGTTGCTTGATTCAAAAAAAATAATTCTCTATTCTTAATTTCTATGATCATGAGCATAGTACTTTATTACGTATGTTACGCTTATCTATCTATCTACACGTGTATCCCATATTAATGAGTATAAATATTTTAAACATAACATAAATATTATTAAAATATGTGTTAGGTTTAAATAAAATGTAAAGAAAAATGTATAAGCTCAAACGATGAAAGGTTAACTCATTTTAGCGGCATGGGTGCTGAACTCAAAATGACGAATATCTACAAAACCTGCATTAAAAAGATTTGCTCAAAGTTTTCATACATTAATATGTAATAAAAAGTGGTCCGGATTTTAAATCCATATTTTAATGGAGTACTCCGACCAATTCCACATGTTGTTAACGAAATCAAGACTTGCTTCTTTTAATTAGGTTTGATAAACAGCTATACATATAAACTATAAAAGAATAAAAATTAGGAGGCCGATATTTATTTTTCTTAATATAATTTAATTTTATTTTTATATTAAAATACATTAAGAGATTTGAGTTTATGAAAGATAAATCGCGGATGAAAAACACTACTAGAAATCTGGGAATTATCGACCAAAAATTTGCGACCAAAGTTGGTTGGTCAAAAAAAGCGACCAACGTTGGTCGTTAATGTGGAGAAAATTATTAAATAATTATTTTAAATAATTTACCGACCAAGGTTGGTCGCTATTTGATCGATAAAATGAACAACATGTTGACTGGGCTGGTCAGACTTGCTTGGTCAAAGAAATATTGAAATTAGCGACCAACTTTGGTCGCTAATGTGAGACCCAGTTATAACGTTTTAATAATTATATTATTATTTAAAATATTTTATAAAATATAAATAAATATTATTTAAAATTGGCGACCAAAGTTGGTCGATTATGAAAGGGGAAGCAAGTAGCGACCAACTTTGGTCGCTAATTTGGGACCCAGTTATAACATTTAATAATTATATTATTATTTAGAATATTTTATAAAATATAAATAAATCTTATTTAATATTAGCGACCAATGTTTGTCGCTAATTTTTAATTCTGGATAATTAGCAACGAAAGTTGGTCTCTTTTCAGGTCAACATTGATCAAAGTTATAAATCACTTTTGTATTTACTATCTAAATAATATAAATATAATTCGTTAACACTTTTGTAATACAAGGGATGAATACACTAAAATATACTCTAACATGCTATATATGTAGTTAAAGTAGTATATATATATATATATATATATATATATATATATATATATATATATATATATATATATATATAAATATATATAGGTCGAGACGTTTTGTTTTTAATATTCAACGATGCATCTGAGTAGGTTATAAGTCGATGAATCAATTTACACACAGATATATTTGATGAAAAATTATATATATACTAGTTAGGATCTTGACAAGTCTATAAATCCCTAAAAGAACCTATGTGCATTCACCTCTTTTAATCCGGGTAAGGAATTTTGTTAACCTGAAAGAAGGTGCTAGGCATTCTCAAGTTTCGTGGTTTTAGCACGGTCGCTTAAATCATACTTGGCTTAATCAAATTGTCTAATTACTTATTTTTAGAACCTATGTGCATTCACCTCTTTTAATTAAGAAATTATCTTAAAACAGGTCAAGCGCACGTGTACTCATTTGTTTGGCGCGTCAAAAATTATGTCACGTGTACGTGTCCATAATTAATGACGCTTTATTATTATTAAGAAACTTTAGTCAAAGTTGCACGAACGGATACTCCGATTTTATTTTTAAGATCGTAATTATGTCACGCCGAACGTGTACACAACCACGATGGTATATTAAGTCGCGCTTAAAGCATTTCTACGAATGTTTGCAAGTTATTTTCCTAAACTACTTTGAAATTAACCTAAGGCTATAGATTATGTACATTATTAAAGAGTATCAAGTGGATTAATCTATACTATATTAAAAGCACGAAGGCCCTTAGCGAAATGTCGTTCGTCTTTTTTACCCTTAAAAAATAGAATTCATATTGGACAAAATAGTAATTTACTTATATTTCCTACTATTTAGGATGCTAAAATCAACAAAAAATTTATTCTTAAAACTTTCCTTATTTAAATCCTACTTTTCTACTTTAAGTTTCCTAGAAGTCGAAGATCTTTGTGAATTTTACACGCCTATTCCTAATTATGTAAAAACTTATAAGAATCTTACTCTTCTACTTTAAGTTTCCTAGGTTTAATGATCTTTATTTTAGGAATCGTAGAAGGCATCTGTGTCTAAGTTTTAGTCCTTTTTTTTTTGTAAGAATTATTTTAATCATATGTAAACTAAATTAGGTCAATTGAGTTTCAGCCTAAACCTTAGGATTTTTTAAATCAACTAAATACTATGTATTAAATTCTTCCTTATTTGAATGATTTAGAAAGTTTTAGTAATAAATATCTTATATAAATTCTTTTTATATTTGTTTTGTATAACATATCAGTTTGTAAAAGACAAGTGATATCAAAACTGAAAAACTAAAGAGAATCAATAGAAAAGTAAAGAAGTGATTGTTAATTAAAGTTATTTTGTCTATCAAAATAAGGTGATATTTGTTCTAACAATAGGAGAAAATAAGTATCTGTGACTTTTTTTCTTTAAGATCTACATAAACTGATATTTTTTATATATTTTTTTTAAAATATCAACCATGAACAATAATTTTCAATATTCGAAAGACATGTTTATCAACTTTTACAAAGACTAACTTTTTCTTTTGGAAGATTTTACGAGAAAAAAGTTCAACACATTTGTCAAATTAAAAGACACTTAAGTTTCTTTATGCGACAATTAATGTATTGATATTTTAATCACACAAATTCAACCTATCCAAATATAATTATTCTAGAGGTAATTTTCCATATTATTTTTTTAATCTTTGTCAAACATGAATATCATAACGTAACCAGAATTGATAAATAGTTGCAAAAGCATAATAATGAATTGACACTTTTTTAGTGTTATTGTATAACTCAATTAACACAATGTTAATTATATTTGTATACTTTTATAAAATTATATACTCATTAATATGGATACGCGCAGAACTTGTATCTTAATACCAGTTATATTTAAAGTACGAAGGTCCTTAGTGAAATGTTGTTCGGTTTTTTTAGTCTTAAAAGTAGAATTCACACCGAACAAAGTAGTTATTTAATAATTTTTCCTAATATTTAGCACATTAAAAATAAGTAAAAATATGATTATTAAATCTTTCCTTATGTAAACCAGATAGAAAGTCTAAAATTTAAGGCTTTAAAATATATTAACATTTTACCTTACAAAATAATAAAAATTAAAATGTTTATTCAGAAGAAATGTCTTATATTTTTATTTTCCTAACAACACGAGAACTTTTAGACGGAAACTATAGCATATTTGTCTTTAATTTGGATTTTAGTTACATTTAGTGATTTCATTAATATTTCAAGAGTCAATTTTCTGAAGAAAAAAAAAAAGTCTATGGAGATGCATTTTGAAAAAGGCAATAATCGTCATAACTCGAGAAACGCATGAAGTTATTCTTAAAATTGTCTCCCACGATGCGAATCTTCTTTCAAAATTTAGTCTCTCAGCTCCAAATTGATTCACATATGCATAACAAACATGACAATACAATTTGGAGAAAAATTAAGTTGAATTCCACAAACACAAGGCTAAAACCATATATTCATCATTGTCATGAACTTATATTTTTTATTTAATTTTTATTTTATAACTCAAACATATTATTATTTATGTAACTTTTTAAAATTTTATATTTATTAGCGTGGGGTACATGCGCAAGGTGCGTACCCTAAAACTAGTTATGTAAATACGTAGGCTATGTTATAGATTATCATGGAAATGGGATAACTCTACAAATAGATAAACAGTATATCATGGGCATAGGCCCAAAATTTCTTTCCTTTCGAGATTAAATTCATAACTATTATTCAAGTTGTTAAGTGGCAGAAATAATCAACAAATTAAACATTTGATCATCAAAACACCACAAGGTCCCGACATAATTATAGTATTTAACACTAAAGACATTACCCCAAATCTGATGTTAAGAAACTAGCTAAGACAAATGAATCAGAGTTTCAACGAGTCGAAGGCCAATCAGTCAAACTCAGAATGAAGCCATTACCTAAAGATTTCATTTTTTTCAGCCACTTGCGTTCAAATATATCAAACCATAAGACAAAACATGATAGAATATTAATCAACAAAACAGGGCATCAAGCAACCAAGCAGAGTATCGAATACCTCTTTCGAGCACAAATCAATACTAAGGAAAGAAACGATAAGGGAAAAGATGGACCTGAAATGTGCTTTCCTTTAATGAGAGTTCCAGTAGTTACACCAACAGTATAGAGTCACGATCACAATCGGGCCTCGAGACAGCAATAAAACTCAGTTGGAACCACAAACCTCACATCAATCTATCACGTTAATTAGACCAAACAGAAATCCAAGCATTTCATGTTCCTTCCGATTCTGTTTAGCTGGAACTCTTTTTACCAAAGTAGAAGAAACTGAGAATAATGATACACCCAAATCGTAAACTCAATCGTACTGAACGGCGACCGATACTCCGAAGTCAATGGCCTCTCAATCAATTTCCACGAGCGAAAAGTCAAAACAGAAGGTGAATCTCTCTTTTTTTATGATTTTTGCATTAAATCAAACAAAAAACTGAAATCAAAGATGGAAAACCAAAATCAAAAGACCAAATTAAGGTTGAATTAGGTGTGAATAAGGGTGGGGGACGACTATAACGGAGCCCCTGAACAATGAACACTGACAACCTTGAAGCTCGCCAAAAGTATCGAACTAAACCAGAACAATAGAAATTAAACTTCTGCTGGTTTTTGAGTTTCTTTGGGGCTGATTTTGGGTTGTATTGGTCTTGTTTTATGGGAGTTTCAGTTTGTTATCTATGGCGAAAAAGAGCTGGTGTATGTTTGGTGTGAGGGAAATGGGCAGAGAAGAAGCAGAAGGTCCGTTGGGTGAAGGTGACAGCGGCCGGATCTGATGAGCAGAGGTTGAGGGGGAAAGGCGTCAATTGGGTGTCGGCGATGGGTCTGGTGAATTCAATTCTTCTTGTACAATAATATAAAGAACCTATGAATATGTAAAATCACTCCTAATTAATTAAAATAAACTATTAAAGATCAACCTAAACTGAAACTATTTTTTGGTATTTTTTCAAGATTATGTAAAAATAAAAACTCTAGTAAAATAGTATGACTACAAAACATTAATGAAACTATTTTTTGTAATTTTTATTTTTTGTGATAAAATAAAATAAAAAAGTTAAAACTAGTTGAAATAGCTATATTAGACCTAAACTAAATAATTAAATGCTAAAATATGTAAAATCTTAGGGAGGGTCAAAAATTACATGTCTACATCTGCAGCAACCCCTTTGCCTAACTCCAGCTCTTCATCCTTCGCAAGAAGTTGCTTCTCGAGCATGCTACTTCTGCGAATGGCCTCCATCAATTGTTGGTCCCTCTTCTCCAACTCCTCACCAAGGGATCGAGCACCGGGATTCTCCTTCAGCCGCTCGTGCATCTCACGTCACTTATCGCGATAGCGCCTATATTTCTCCAACGCCTTTAGGAAAATCTTAGTCCGAATGTCAGCCCTACGAGCGCTCTCAATCTCCAACATGTACGTCTGAAAAACGAAAAGATGGGTTAAGACCGTATCATCTATAAAGATAAAAGAAAGATGAAAGAAAGGCAGAACGTACCCTCAGGCCCATAGTGGCCACCTCATGCATTAAGTCAATATCAGGAACGTTTCGAAGAGCCTCATTCTCGGCACCAGAACACAAAAGGTCGAATTGCGGCACCAGATCTTCCGTGTCCCCCAAAAGATTAATATCCGATGGGATCTCAAGAATACGGGACGGGCCTCCTGCATGAACCATCGAGCGGGTAAGACCCTCCTCAAATATCCTAACATCATCGGGATCGAGGTCCGACTCAAATTCGTAGTCATCGACCACGACGCCCTTTCCCCTTTCAGTGTCCGAGGAGGAAGCACGACCAGGTATTAAGGACGAAGGCCCGTCTGAAACAACAACAACTGCCTCAGAAATCTGACCCCCCCACCTTCCCCATCGCGGCAGGTTGCTGATCAACGACAGAAGCAGGAATCTCCATCGATGGGGCAGATACAATGCTGGCCATATGTACAGGTGGAATAGTATCAACCCCCGCCCTAGATCCCATCAAGGGAGAGTCTTCTTCCCAATGTATTATAGCCGGGTGTGTTGTCCCAGACTCCACTCGCCGCCTCTTAGATGGCCCCTCTCATTCCTCAGCACGGGAAGATTCACCCATCGGATGAGGCACACGGGTCGGAGCCTCAGTCTAAGGGATGGCCTCTGTAGGTATGATCATAGCCGTAGACTCAACCAAAGCAGCCCTCGATGAAGGTCGAGCAGTAGACACTACATCAAGGCGAGCAGACGATGCATGCTAGCGGAAAGCTAATGGAGGATCCCTCGCTCTCCGCACTTTCCCTGACATCGACGAATAGCACATAAAAAACAAAGTAAAAAGAGAAAAGGGAAAAATAGCGAACAGAAATGCCATCTCACCTATAAGGGGCTTGCGTCTATATTTTTCATAAAATGTCGACCATGTGCGGACCCTGTAGGTGGAGAGCTGTTGAAAAGGGAAAAAGAAGTTAAACTTTGTACGTAAGTTTCTATAATTTTAGTCGGAGAGAGGTCCAATCGCTTTCCATTGTTGTACTAAACTCTGTTTTTTCCCTTTTTAACAGGTGGAGGGGGTAGTTTTGCAGCTAGCGAAAAGCATAACAGGGTTTAGTACAATAGAAAGCGGTCGGACATATCTCCGACTAAAAGTATAGAAACTTACGTTCAAAGTTCCACTTCTCAGGGAACCCCGTAGGATCCGCCACAAGGTGCTCGGTCCGCACATAGAAGTAATTCTCGTAGAAGCAACGGCTAGCCCTATCGTCCCTCTTCACCACCAAACTCTTAGACCCTCAATGGAGTATGTGAATCCTCGTGCCGGGAATAAGTTGAGGGGCAAAGATATTGAGCATATTCCCCAAAGTGATCTCACGACTTGCGAGATCCGCAAACTTGAGCAACATAAGGAACAGTTTATACAGGTACGGTGAAAGTTGAGCAGGGCATACCTGGTAAAAGCGGCACAAATCTACCACCAGGAAAGGGAGAGGGAGCGTGTATCCAACAAGAAAGGGGTAGGTGTAGAACACGCAGTGCCCTAGGCGGTAAAAATGGACTATGTCGTCCCCTACCGCCGGCAGAATTTTGATGTAGCGAGGAATTCCCCACCTAGCCTTCAATTCTGCGATCGCCTCCTCATTTGTAACAGAGTGAACAGGTTCCGGCTCCTCCCCGGTGGGACTATAGAAGTCGGTCCATGCTTTCCCAAGGCAAGGCAAGATCTCGGCTACCGATGGGACCTCCTCATCCTCTACCACTTCTGCTCCTCCGGTGGCCAGAACATCACTCTCCGGCGCCAGAATTGTGATAGGGAGATCAGCGCAAGAAGTCGCCAGCCATTGTGTCAAATTGGTAAAGCAAATGGATAGAGAAAAGGAAGGATGAAAGTTTTCGGCTAATTGGAGAAAATCAAAAATTCAAAGTATCAGGAAGAAAGGATATTCGCAAAGTTTTTTCAAGTAAAAGGCAAAGAAGTGTGTCAATCGAATGATGTACTCCTTCTATTTATAAGAGACATAAATCCCCTAAGCACGAAATCCAAGAGTCGCCAATCGAATCTGATCGGGCATGAATCGTTTCAATTCACTAGGAACGTGTGTCATAATTGCGTCAACCATGAAAAAACGTTTCAGTCCAAACGATGTTTCGGTTCCGAAACAGCCGTAACGGTCCAAGGATATCGAAAGGGCGTTGTTACCTCCCTTGAGCCTAAGGATCAAACCCAAGGGGTAAGTAGTCAGATTTCTCTCAGATATGTAACAATCATAGTCTGTCTGCCAGGCCCGACAGGGGACGACCCCGGCAGACAGAGGGACTAACTGTATTGGTCGAAATCTGATCGCTACGGTCAATTCGACCGACATCTCGTCCAAGCGGCGAGGCAGCGAAAAACGACATGGTTTATTCCAAATCCCGTACTCACAATACCCCCAAGCCAAAAAACAACGTTCAGGGAACGACAAAGGCGGACATAGTATGAAAGAGTATCCAACCAAGTACATATCAAAGATTCCATAATTATATGTGTGGGGGAAAACCTTCTGAAAGGGGTCTCTCTCTCTTTCCTCTTTAACCTTCTTAGTAAAAGGAGGAACAAAGCAATCTCCGAGAGAACATGTAAAATGGTTTCCTCCATTGATTAATGAGAGACAAAAATGAAAAGTATCAATAAGATTGATTATCTATATCTCATCTTATGCATTATTCTTCAATTAGTTTATAGATCTGAAATGTATTACGTTTAACTAAGATTTACCCCTTCATTGTTTCTATTGATTTAATCGAAAAAGTTTCAATATATTTTTAGTCAAACAATCACCTCTGCTGGTCCACATATATAAGATGACATTTTCCATCTTAAACCCAGAAATAATTAGAATAAACAATGTAAGATATTTAGTTTATTTTTGTTTATTTAAAAAAACAAGTGCGTGAGTATTATGTTTCTGTCGTTTTACTGAGAGCTTTCGCGCCTTACCTTGGTTGAAACCTTAAATAATGACAATGCTATCGCTAATAAAGTAATACAAATCTTATTGGGTTTATAATATAACTCAAATTGCAACTCCACATTACAGTTCTCCACGATCCTGTTATATAGCTCATTCCCATTTATATTGTGTAATCTATCAAAGTCTGGCAAATTACATTATAACTTTTTGTTACTAGTAGTTATTTCTATTTTCATGCAAGTTCAAGAACGTCCATATTAGATATTGGAAGGTTTAGAAATTGCGAACACGACTAACACCACTAGAATACCATGTTATCATCGGCGATATCAAAAATTTCACTAAGAATGTTCAAATTTGTATATATAATACTTGACTTATAAATAGGATTATAGTATTTTAAGAATTTCGGTTGACCACCCTTCACCAACTCTCTCTTTTTCTATGACACCAGCTACAATGAACAATATAGTTTTACTTTCGGATTGAAATGATATTCAAAGTATATTATTACATCCATTATGGGCAAGCAACTCCTAATTGTTACCTGTATTGAGAAAAATTGTATTTAAATATAAAGGTGACGTGTCGAGATACGTAGACTGGTCAAATGGTCAAAGAATTACAACTAGCCAAGAGGTACGAGTTGCAACAGATACGAGCAAATGACAGAGGAAGAGGCACGGGCAATTATTCAAATAACAACGCCCGTACCTATCTAAGTCATTTATGTCCGATAATCAAAAGAAATGAATCTGACAATAGAAAAGAATGCAGTACGGCATTTAATAGGCATTAAATGTAGAATATATTAGAGAATTTGTATAGAATGTAATGATTATGTAACGAAACATTCAATGTCTTTAATTATTCATAATAATCTCATTATGATTTGGGCAAAATGTATATCTCCAAGATATCTATAAAAGGGAGATATCTAATCAATTGTAAGGGCACGAAATACTATTGGAATAAACTTTGGTTTACTTTTTTTTCTCTTGATTACTCTCTTGCTACCTAAATTACTTCCTTTTATACATTCTTTTGATTATCAGTAACTCGTGCTCTTCTAAATTCTAGCTTTGACTAAAAATTTATTTTTCGGTTAAACAAATTGGTTCCGTTACCGGGAAACTGATAATCTATTTTTTTTTTCACTTAACTTTCCTTGTTGCATCAATTATGTCGAACAACAATGACAACACTCAAAGAAACCAAGAGAACCAACAAAATCAGAGAGATCCACAGAATATTAACACTCAAGTTCCTACTCCACGAGACTCTCCACGGCAATCTCGTGAGGGTACTCCAGATGGGTCTCAAATAAACGAGCATGCTCAATTTGAAAATGCTGAAGCTGTTGATGAAGCTTTGCAGAAATTAATTGCTGCTCAGGTCAACAAAGCCATTGAGGCACTTGTTAACCAGTTACCTGTTGCAACACCCACACCTACTCCAAATAATAATACTTTGGAAAACCCTCGTTCCGGGCTTGTTAACTCAGGCAGCGGTAGAACTCCTAGTGAATCACAGGAGAGAGAACCAAGTAATGTAATTAATTCTGATTTACAAAATTTAGTACTAACCTTGCGGAAACAGCTCAAGGAGCAAAGTGAGCGCATAGAGCAGATACCCGGGCTGCCGCCCATAATCAAAGGGGTAGATATGGATAGATATTCGCAACAACCCTGGAAGCCAAGTGCTGCTCCACTCCCAATTCCAAAAAAGTTCAAAATGCCTGATATTCCAAAATATGATGGAACAACAGACCCACGAGATCACGTGACTGCATTCACAATGGGCGTAAAAGGCAACGATTTGACTAAGCAGGAGATTGAATTAGTATTAGTCAAAATATTTGGTGAAACGCTTACCAAAGGAGCGCTAACATGGTATTCTCTTTTACCCCAAAATTCTATAAATTCTTTTACTGAGCTTGCAAATTCTTTCATCAAAGCACACTCAGGAGCTCAAAAAGTAGAGAAACGAATGGAGGATATTTTCAAAATCAAGCAAGGGGACTCAGAACTGCTTAGAGAATTCGTGGACAGATTTCAACGTGAAAGAATGACATTGCCACGTGTACTTGACAACTGGGCATCTATAGTTTTCACAAGTAATTTGAATGAAAAAAGCTCGGAAGCTACGAGGAGACTCAAGGAAAGCCTTCGAGAATTCCTAGCTACAATGTGGAATGATGTTTATAACAGGTATAGCACGAAGCTGAGGATTGAGGAAGATACTGTTCTACGATTTCAATAAGAAGAAATGGTAAGTTCGAAACTTGCGGAGACCAAAAAAGATCCAGTAAAAATAGGTACGAGACTTACATAGGACCCGCGGGAAAGGACTCACGGTCAAAGCAGTATAATCGAAGGTATGATCATAACTCAAGAAACAGAGAATCAGGTTCTTCATCAAGATTCAGGAACGAGCGAAACAACTATGAGTCACGAGATGATGATAGAAATTTAAAAGCGAGATTCAGTGGTTACAACTTCAACGTTAGCACCTCCGTGCTCGTAGATGTTTTGAGAAGCATGGGAGATAAGGTTCGATGGCCAAAGGAAATCAGATCGAATCCAAACAGGCGGAACCCTGACCATTGGTGCGAGTTTCATAATGACCACTGACATAAAACAGCAGATTGCAGGTTTTTACAAAATGAAGTTGATCAATTATTAAAACAAGGATATCGTACTGAATTGTTCAGTGAGAAAGGCAAGCAAGCTTACATGAAGAATAAGCAGGAGCCTCCAAAACCACATTCTCCCAAAAGAACTGTCAACGTTATAAGTAGGGGTGAAGACATCAATGGTATATCATATACTGCAGCTAACAAAATTTCCAAAGTAATAATTACCTAAGGGAAATGGGTGCGGCATATTTTAGATGAAGACAATATTACATTCAATGACGCGGATGTAGATGGCGTATTAACCCCTCATAACTACGCACTGGTAATATCTTTAATTGTACATGATACGAATGTGAAACGAGTTTTGATTGATCTAGGTAGTTCCGTGAACATTATTTTGCTAAGAGTATTACGTGAGATGCAAGCTGAAGATGAAGTGATACCAAAGGCGCATACTCTATTTGGATTTGATAATTCTAGTGTCCTCATGAAAGGAGAGGTAACACTCACCACATTCGCTGAAGGAGTCGTCAAAGATACAAAGTTCCAGGTGGTAAATATGGAGATGGCTTACAACATGATTCTTGGGAGACCATAGATCCACGAAATGGATGTTTTCCTTCAACCTTGCATCAAGTTATTAAATTTCCATGGCCATGGGGAATCTGTCAAATTCGTGGAGATCAACATATAGCCAGGGCTATCAACTCTGTTGTAGATACAAGCACGAGAAATAAAGGTAAATAGCAATCACAGAAGGTACTTGAGGACACCACAACGCAAATCTCAACTGAACAAGGGCAAACAGATGTAGATTCAAGGCCTGATACCATTCAAGAACCAGAAGAGAATGAAAATACCAAAACAACAATAGAGGAATTAGAGCCTGTCGTGTTATTTGCTCAATGGCCTGATAAAAAAGTCTATGTTGGAGCCAATCTTAGCCAAGGTATGAGAGGTAAGTTAATTAAATTTTTTAAAACTAACGTGGACTGCTTTGCTTGGTCCCACTTTAACATGACAGGAATACCACCGGAGGTGATGACTCATAAACTAAATGAAGATCTATCATACCCTCTTGTCAAGCAAAAGAAAAGAAAGCAAGGAACTTTCAAGAATCAGGTGATTCAAGAAGAAGTCCAAAAATTGCTAAAAATTGGTTCCATTCGTGAGGTAAAGTATCCTAACTGGTTAGCTAACACTGTTGTAGTTCCAAAGAAGAACGGTAAGTGGCGGGTTTGTGTAGATAACAGAGATCTTAATAAAGCCTGTCCTAAAGATTCTTTCCCACTACCACACATAGATCAATTGATTGATGCAACTGCAAGTCACGAACTATTAAGTTTTTTAGATACATATTCAGGTTATAATCACATTAAAATAGATCCGGGAGATGAAGAAAAAACTTCATTCATAACTGACAGAAGGACTTACTGTTATAAAGTAATGCCCTTTGGTCTAAAGAATGCAGGTGCAATGTATCAGAGGTTAGTTACCAAAATGTTTTAAGAGCATTTAGGAAGGACTATGGAGGCATATATAGATGATATGCTTGTTAAAACTCAGTATTCAAAAGATCACATATCACACTTATCTGACACATTTCCAATTTTGTGCAAATTTAATATGAAGTTAAATCCCGAAAAATGTGCATTTGGCATTGCATCAAGTAAGTTTTTGGGTTTTCTTGTTTCTAACTGTGGTATTGAAGTGAATCTTGCATAGATTAAGGCCATTGAAGAAATCCCTGATATACTTTCAAATAAGAAAGAAGTTCAAAGATTAACAGGGAGAATTGCAGCCTTGGGAAGATTCATTTCTAAATCATCAGAGAAGTGTTTTAAATTCTTCTCAGCCCTTAAGAAGCAGGATCATTTTGAATGGAATGAGGAATGTCAACAGGCACTCAGGAATTTGAAAACGTACTTATCAAATCCACCTTTGCTGGCAAAACCAAAGGCTGGGGAAAGACTACTCATTTACCTTGCTGTTTTGGAAGTTGTGGTAAGCGCTGTTTTGGTCCGAGAAGAATAATGTAAACAATCCCCTATCTATTATGTTAGTAAATCTTTGTTAGATGCGGAGATTTGGTATCCTCAGTTAGAAAAACTTGCACTTGTATTAATCATGGCATCTAGAAAGTTAAGACCTTACTATCAGTGTCATCCTATCGCTGTAGTAACTGCTTACCCATTACGTAATATATTACATAAGCATGAGTTATCAGGTAGGTTAACTAAGTGGGAAATAGAGTTAAATGAATATGAAATCACATACCAACCTAGAAATTCTATAAAATCACAAGTGTTAGCTGATTTCGTGGCCAATTTTAGTTAGGGGATGCAATTAGAAGCAGAAAAAGAATTACAGGTATTCAATGGAGCTAACCCGGGAACTTGAACTTTATTCACTGATGGCTCATCTAATGTAAAAGGTGCAGGTTTAGGGATTGTCTTGGTACCACCTACGGGTGAAACCATTCGACAAGCTATTAAATGTCACTCCATAACTAACAATAAAGCGGAGTATGAGGCTGTGATTGCAGGTCTAGAATTGGCATGAGAGCTTGGCATAAATCAGATTATAATCAAGAGTGATTCGAAAATCGTGGTTAATCAAATGTTGCGGACTTATACAGCTAGGGAAGCAAGGATGCAACAATACTTAGGAAAGGTATGGGAATTGATAAAGCAATTTTAAACTTGGAAAGTTATACAAATACTAAGGGATGAAAATGTTGAAGCGGACGCCCTAGCTAATCTCGTATCTGCAGCTGATGTGGCAAGCAATGCAAACGCCTCAGTTATACATTTATTTCATTCAGTTCTCGATCCTGATAAGAATGAGGTAAATTTTAATAATTTAACTTGGGATTGGAGGAACGAGATTGTTGTTTTTTTGCACTATGGTATCGTCCCTGATGATAAGAAAAAAGCTCATGCGCTTCGAAAGAAGGTTGTTCGGTATTGCTTAAAGCAAGGAAATTTGTATCGTAAAATGTTCGGTGGTCCCTTAGCAAGATGCCTCGGACCTTCGCAAACGGGGTATGCAATGAAAGAAATACACGAGGGACATTGTGGGAATCACGCAGGAGGAAGGTCATTGGTAAGAACATTAATTAGGGCAGGTTATTGCTGGCCTAAAATGGAAGAATAAGCAGAAAGTTTCATGGCCAAATGTGATAAATGTCAAAGGTACGGTGACAATATGCATAGACCTGCAGAGTTATTACATCCGGTCATTGCACCATGGCCATTTATGAAATGGGGAATGGATATCGTGGGTCCACTACCACAAGCAAAAGGACAGGTAAAGTTTCTGCTCCTACTCATTGATTATTTTACTAAATGGGTGGAGGCAGGAGCATTTAAACCGGTGTGATAAAAGGAAGTCAAAGATTTTATTTGGCGGAATATCATATGCCGATTCGGTGTACCAAAGGAGATCGTGTGTGATAATGGCCCTCAATTTATTAGAGTTCAAATCACAGAATTCCTTCAAAGTTGGCAAATTAAAAGGATTACGTCAACACCTTATCATCCGGTGGGTAATAGGCAAGAAGAATCAACGAACAAGGTTATTATCAATAATTTAAAGAAACGATTAGAGGAATCAAAAAGTAACTGGCCTGATGTGTTACTTGGAGTTTTATGGGCATATCGCACAACTGCAAAAATAAGTATAGGAGAAACACCATTTTCATTGGTTTATGGAGCTGAGGCTTTAATTCCAGTTGAGATAGGGGAACCAAATACATGGTTCACACAGGCGACACAAGAATCTAATGACGAGGAGATGCGGGTCAATATAGATTTACTCGAAGGGAGGAGAGAAGCTGCATTAATAAGAATGTCAGCACAAAAGCAAGTCATAGAACGATATTACAACCGAAAAGCACGCCTCAGATTCTTCAAAGTGAGGGACTTCGTGCATAAAAAGGTTTTTCAATCTACAATGGCAAATAACGCAGGTAAATTAAGTCCAACATGGGAAGGACCCTATAGAGTTCGTGATATTGCAGGAAAGGGAGCATATGAACTGGAGACAATGGATGACAAGATACTACCTTCACATTGGAATGTTGTTCATTTGAAGAGAATATTATTTCTAAGGAATACCCACGGTCAGGTATCACCATTTTAAATTTAATTTTTGAATTTTTAAAATTTTACTAACGATTTTAGATGATAGGCAAAAAGCTAACCTGTACTAAATGATGAGTCACGACCTGTAAGGCACACGGAATAACCTAAAATTCCTGGTCTAGGGTTACAATTATTCTGATAGAAATTCAAACGGGTTATGCAGTCTTCATCTATAATCGCACCTCCGAGTCCCATATGTTTTTCCTTTTCAGGAAAAGGACCAAATGAGAGAAACTATCAAGTGCTCGAGGCTTCATACTTCAACACTTAATCACTTGGGGGACTATATAATATACACAGACATGTGTATAAAAAAGGCAAAGAAGATTGAGGAAAAATCAAGCCTAAAAGAGTCAAGTGCAGAGTAAAAGTCACGAAGTCATGAGATGGAGCCACGATCTAAGGCCAAAGAAAAACCTCACTATAGTTAGGGTAAAGGCTATGTATTAAAACGGGTTATAAGGAAAAACCCCGTGTCTATTATTCTTATTTTGTAAAAATTTGTTACAAGAAAAATAGTTACGAGAAAGTTATAGATGTAATTCAAATACATGTAAAGTATTATTCAAAACTTGTCAAAGTTATTTCAAAGAAACATGTGTGTTCCTATTTCTTTTATCGTATGATAACACGGGTTATAAGGAAAAACCCCGTGTTCCTATTTCTTTTATCGTATAAAAGGGCCCTCTTTTATAAAACTCTTGTTTAAATTAGTTAGTCATGATATTAACAGAAGCATTTTCGAAGAACAAAAATGCAAATTATTCTATAAGTCCTTAAAAATAAAGGCAAGAATAAAGCAGACAGAAGTTTAAGATAATAACATGAAAAACTTCTTAATACTTAAAAACTGAAGACTAAGTACGAACTTAGTCATAAAACTATGAAATTGTTTATACAAATTGCCCCATAAAAGACTTGGGGACTTGCGTTTCCAAAACCAACCCCCAAATGAAGCTAAGGGTTTGATTACAATTTTCCAAAATAAAAACAAAAATAAAATCAGTCAAATGATTAAAACTGGTCACTGAGAAGTTTGTGGAACTGAAGTAGGAGCATCAATAGCAACGGACTCAATTTGGGCAGGTGCATCAACAGATGCGGTTTCAACTTGGCTTGTAGCAACAGGCTCGATTGGGATTGAAAGAGTTGGGATACCCGTATCAGCTTCAACATTCACGGGAGCTTCAACCACGGGAGAAGGAAAGTCCTGAGCTTGCTAAGCTTTTTCAATAGTTTTATTGATCTTAGCTAACTCCGACTCCAGGTTGAAGTTTTCTTGGCCAGCTTCAATTAGGGTATGACGACGTGAATTAAAATATGCCCAACTTACCTCAACAACAGATATTTCTTCAAGGATCTCATAATTCTTTTCCCAATCAGCAATCTCATTCTTTAGCTCTTCATTTTCAGCCAAGGCGGAGTTATAAGAAGCTTGAAGAGAGGCATAGGAGCTCTCTAAAGCACGCACCTTATCAGCAGAGACTCGAAGGTCTTCTTGTGCTTGAGTTAAGCTTTGCACGAGCTCCCCAGCGTAAACTTCTTTTTGACTCAAAAGAGCCTTCAACTCTCTATTCTTTTCACTAGCCTTAGATAGTTGCTCTGAGAAGGAGGATTCGAGACGTTCTTTTTCTTTTTCTACTTGGCTTGAGGAAGCTTTTACAACGGCTAACTCTGAAGTTAAAGCTCGCACCTGCTGCTCTAAGGTACTCTTGCTCTCTTGTAAATCTTCTATATCAATTTGTGCACTCTCAAATTGTTCCTTCCAATTGATCGCCTCCAACTGAGAATCACGTGTTATCTTCTCTGAATCACGTGCTACCTTCTCCAAGAGGGGGATTCTGTTCATCATTTCTGTGCCGATAAGATTGGCCTAAAAAAGGAAGGGAAATAAGAATCCCAAAGATAAAAATTTTTACAAAGTAAAGAAGGGAGAGAAGGAAAATACCTTCAAAGTGGCATGCACGATATCATTCATTAGAGTCAGGGAACTATGGCTCTCCAGCTTTGCCTTTTCAATTGGGCCAATTAAAGGCTCCAGTCATACATCTACCTGACCTGACTTCCTCAAAAGGCTGCTATTACCAAAAACTTCAATAGTTACCCTCCTCATAGTAGCACTTCTACTTGAAGAGCCCACTTCCGTATGATGAACGATAGGAGGGGGAATTGTCAAAGGAGGAGTGGTAGAAGAAGTGAAAACAGTAGAAGAAGGAACAGAAACAGCTGGGCTGGTAAGGAAGGAATCACAGGCACATGAGTTGAAAAAGAAGATAAGGGTATTTCATCTAAAACATGCCCTAAACTTCCACTACAAAAACCACTAATGAAAAGTTGATCAATAGACTCACGGGTATCATGAGGAGTGATGTCATCGTCAGAAATTATTACTGGGGTTTCAACAAGTTTGGTAAGAGAAACAGAAAGACGAGGGGAAACTTCAGCTTCGTCATCAGAGACGATGCATCTCCTAGCTTGTGTCCTCGTCACCAGGGAGCCCCCATCTTCCTCTTCTTCAGAGTCTTTCTCTTCAACAACTTTCCTTTTCGCAGAAGAAGAACCCAAGACTATTTTTCGGGCTCTTTCTAAAGAGATACAGGTCCCCGAAGGAGTACGGGTTCCCGAAGAGACACGAGAGGCCGCAACTGCTTCAGCAGTAACTCCTTGAATAACAAATCCTGATAAAAAGAAGGATGGGAGTTAGAGCAATAAAGAAAAATATATATATGCGTGAAAGATGAAATAAAAACCCTTACCATGAGTCTTTACTTTCCAACCGTAACGGTTAGAAAGTGTTCTCCAAGACCTACCATCTATTTGTGCGATCTTCAGCAATTTATCTACCCAACCATGGAAATTGAGAATATCCTCCACAACTCCCATGGTTGCTAAAAAAAGGGGCAAAATTAGAGAAGTTGATAAACTTGAAGAAAAAAGGCACGAGAAGGATAAAAGACTTATGTGCAAAATTCCACTTCTCAGGGAAGGGAACGTTATCCTCACCCACTAAGCCAACAGTGGGAGCAGCAACAAACCGGGCATACCATCCACGATCCTTCTCATCTTCAGGGCTCACCAAAACCCTCTTACTCCTGGCCACTAGGGTAAAAACTCCATTACGGAAAAACCTAGGGGAGTAAAGATAAATCAGGTGAGGGAAAGTAAAGGAAACGTCAGCCATATTGGTTAAATGCCTCAAACAGGCAACAACCCTCCATATGATTGGGCCATTTAACCTAAACAGATATTAAAAAAAGGGCAAAATTCAAGAATGACTAGGTCAATAGCTGGTTTGAACCCTAAAGTGAAAGGGTATGTATAAACAAAAGAGAACCTAGTCAAGTAAGAAGTAATTCTCTGATTTAGATTAGGGATAATAATGGGAAAATCATTACTCCAATGGCAGTCTTTGCGGACTACAGGAATCAAAACTTCTATAATTTGAGTGGGGTAAGGATCAGCACGATCTAAAGCGGAAACCTGGTTTCTAAGAGGTTCCCTATCATGGTAACAAAATTAGTTCTGTAGGGACTATCTCCTCTACTAAAGGCTCACGTAATGGTTTAGAAGGTTCTTTACCCCTAAAAGAAGATTTGTGAGAAAGGGAACCTCTGGTTCTAGAAGAAGGGCCAGAACTAGGGGAAGGTATAGACGAACCACCACCACGAGTAGACCCTAAGCTACGAAGCCTACGTCCCCTTCTATGCCTAATGGGGGCATTAGGGAAGGTATCAACAATGGGAACTCTCCTAGAGTTAGGGTTTGGTGAAGACATGGCGAAGAAGAATAATGTGAGGAAGAAGTGAACTGAGATTTGAGGAATTAAGTGTTCAATAAGCTTTATATGGTAAAAGACAAGGAAAGAAGTTATATTTATATTAATAAGCAACCACCAAAGGTAAAAGTGCAGTGATAGAAGGACCATAATAATGATAACTGGCACTTCGTGAATAGTGGAGCCGTAAAAAAGCCTTGAAAAGGGCTGCAGAACCAATGGAAAAATGACACGTGTACGGAGCATTAAATGAAAGCGACAATTGAAGTATTAATTTTGTCATAACATTAATGGTGACAAAAATTCTCTTTTAATGAAATCCACTTTCCAAATATTCAACTGATGAATAAATGGAAAGTGGGGAGACTATATGTATTGGGAAAAATTGTATTTAAATATAAAGGTGACGTGTCGAGACACGTAGACTGGTCAAATGATCAAAGAATTACAACTAGTCAAGAGGCAAGAGTTGCAACAGATACGAACAAATGGTAGAGGAAGAGGCACAGGCAGTTATTCAAATAACTCAGCGCCCGTACCTATCTAAGTCATTTATGTCCGAGAATCAAAAGGAATGAATCTGACAATAGAAAAGAGTGCAAATACAGCATTTAATAGACATTAAATGTGGAATACGTTACAAAATTTATATTGAATGTAATGATTGTAAGCACGTGATTTTTGCCCAATATGAGAATTACTCCCAAAAAATTCAAAAATAAAATAATTTTCCTTGGTGTGCAATTTTGTGATATTTTGTGATATTTTGAATAATTATTTGTATTTGTCTGTGCATGTTTATTTGCTAAATTAATAAAAAATACAAAATTATGTCGCATTTCGCATGTAGGATTTAATTCTACAATTGTTAGTAATTAAATTAGTTTTACAAAAAATTAAAAATTAAAAAAATAGGCATCTTTTGCATTTTTAGCATTTAATGTCCAAATGAACAATTTTATGCTTAATTATTACTTAATTGTGCGTTAATTATTATTGGGAGTTAATTTGCGCTTTTATAACTTAATTTAGTTCTTAATAATAATTTAATTATTTTTATAATTTAGTTTTAAAAAATAAAAGAAGAAAAGAGAACAAAAATACAAAAGAAAATCAGATTGGGCCACTTCTTCAATTGTAAGCCAAAGGCCCAAAAAATTGCCCAATCTTCTCCATGACCCAGCCCACTTCAGACCGGGTCGACCCGGTCCGCCCCATTGACCCATTTTGCCCAACACCCATTCTTCATTTGTCAAAAACACAAAACAAAACAAAAAATAGAAAAAAAAACAAAAACCCTAAAAAGGACCTAAACCATCCGCCCCCATTTTTTGCTCCTTCTTCTCCAAAAGCTCAAAGACCTCATCCATGGCTGCCCTCGTTACTTCCCTTCCACCTCACGAACCAGCAGTCCAGCCTCGTCGTCACCCCCCCTCGTCGGAGCTCGAGCAGCTGTTGCTGCGTTCTTCTCCTTCGACGACCAAGGCTGGTTCGACATCGTCGTCACCACCTTGCCCAAATGATCCCTCCTTCCACGTTAAGCAGCAGCAACCGCTGCTGCGTTGTCCAAACCCAGTCACGTCAAAACAGACCCAGCTGCCCCCGACCTCGTTCCAGCTTCATCGGAGCTCGTCACTGTTTCTGCTCCAGCTGCTGCTACTTCCGTTTCGAACTCGACGACCATGGTTTCTTCAGTTGGTGTTGCTGCTCCTTCTTCTTCCTCGACCTCACCTTCGTCTTCTTCTCCGCCATTGTTGCGTCGAACATTGTTGCTGCGTCGACTTCCTCCCCGCCTGTTGCACCGAACAACTTCAAGCTCAAATAACTGAACGCACCCCAGCTTCTTCGTCAATGGTTATTTCTTCTCCTTCGTTCCAGCTGATGTATCTTCAGACGAGCTGCTTCCACCTTTTCGTTTGGTCGAGTTTTAGTCGAGGTCGTCGAGCGTAGTTTTGAGTTCGTCAAGTTTACAAGGAAGGTGAGTTCGTCGTTGAGTTCGTCGTTGAGTCCGGACAGATTTATTCCCGTTCGAGGTTTGTCGAAACAGCCCATACAATCGAATTCGTCGTTGTTCATCTCCGGTTAGTAATTTTTGAGTTTTATTTTGTCCGTATTTTGTTTTGATATTTTCGAATCTAAAATCGGCAAATGTTTGTTTTCTTCATGTCTATGGTTAGATATTTGATTTTTGGTTTTGTTCATGTTCATGTATTTTTGTTGAATTAATTTTCAGATTTCAAATAGAAGTTAATTAGTTAATTTTCATGTTTATTTCATGTTTGTATTGTTGTTTAAGTGAATATTTGTTAGTTTAATGTTTGTTAGATTCAAATTGAAATTTAATTAATTATTTCTTCAATTTGTTTCATGTTGTTATGTATTTTCCAGAAAATATTCATGTTGTTTGAATCGTTTGAATCCGTCATGTTTGTTGTTTGAAAAATAGATTTAGTTCATGTTCATCTTTGTTTGAAGTTCATGTTTAATCCAGTGATTTAATGTGAGTTTATGTTTGTTTTGGTTTTTGATTTAATTTGAATCATGTATTTTGTTGTTTGTATTGTTGTATCCTTGCTCATACATTCATGGTCTAAATTAACCAGGATTGGTTCCCGATATGGTTAATTCATTCCATTAATTTTGAGTTGTGTTGTTCATCGTGTTCATGTGATTTGTTGTTGAAGATTGTTGAGAAATTTGTCATCTTGACTATATTTTGGTCAAGTTATGATTAATTGAGTGTTTAGAGCTGATGGGGGTAATTTGGTAAATTGCATTGCATTCGGGGGTAGATTTGTAATTGCAATAAGGTCGGAGGGGTAGTTTAGGAATTGTATATTTTGTATTTGTTTATATGAAGCATGGGGGACAAAATGTAATGGGGTGGGTTGTGATATAGTTGTTTAATATAAAGGGGGGACAAGACAAAATTTAGTGGGGAGGAATCTTATATTTATTTATGTTAGGTATGGGGGACAAAAAATAATGGGGTGGTGTGATATATTTATTTAATGTAACGGGGATAAGTGGGAAGATAATGGATTTGGTAGAGAAAATGGATTGATTTTAATTGATTAAAGGGTTGGGATTATATATAGGAAGTCTTGAACACAAGACACGGGAGAGAAGGAGAATAACAGAGAATAAGAGAAAAAAAAAGAGCTGAATATTGAAGAGAGAAAGAAAAATTCCGAAAAATATTAAAACTTTCAAATAAAAAAAACTAAAAAAAATCTTCTGCTTTCTTTCATTGTTTGAAATCAGCATTAATTGTTGTTGTTTCATCAAAGCTTGAAGCTTTTGTTTTTTGGGATTATTGCTCCACTGGTTTGCAAACTCTGTTCCTGGGTTGTTACTGCTGCTGGACTGTTGTTGTTGTGCTGTATTGTTATTACTGCTGCTGATTCTCATCTTCTTTGGTTTCCAATACCAGGTACACGACTGTAATACTAGCTATTGCAAAGCTAATAATGTGGAAAGCATGAATACATATGAAGAATGAAATTTTGAAGTTTTAATATCATTTTTATTTCCTTTTATCGATTGTATTTAAACTATTTCATGTATTACTGAATAATAATTGAAATAAGAAAAAAATAACATAAGTTAGTCTTTAATGAATCGGTTTGGCAAAACGGGTTAATTCACTAGTTATGAAGGTTTCAAAATTATCAACAGTAGGTTAATCATGAATAAGTAGCTAAATTTAGTTAAGACATGAATTTGAATTAATTTTCGAAAATTAGGCATTAAGGCATTTGAGTTCAGGCAAGATTAGAAACTTCGTTTAAGTCTAAAAGACTTTCTAAAAAGATTTAGTAATTATGGTAAAAATCTAGTTTCAAATGGTTGTGAATAATTAATCTCAATAGTTTTTTTTATAACAATGCCGAGTTTTAATCTAGCTGTTTTTGATTCTTTTGAATATTAGTTGTCAAATTTTTATTTTATTTATAATTTCGAATTTTTTTATTTTTTTTAAATAAAATTCATTTTCATCAATATTTGTATTAATCTAGCAATTAATATGTCATATTTTCTTAAATAAATAAAATAAAAGCTAGTAATTAATTAGGATTTTCTTTCTTTATTTTAGAGACTAATTTTTATAGAAAAATGTAGTCGCTTTAAGATTTGTCCATTTAAAATAAATGAGATGAGCCTCGCTTAATAAAATGTATAGATTGCGGGGCCCTCAATAAATGTACATTTAATTGCTTAGAATTCGGGAGGAGTCGTTTAGCAAATTTCTCGGCCCTACCCAAAATAATGATACGCTAGTCGCTTTAGGCGCGTATTTAATAATATTATCTTCTTAAACTCGGGTGCGTATTTCATACGACCCAAATCCAAATCCCAAAATATTGAATAAAAATGTGTTCCGGATTGCGGGAGCATTTCATGTGATGTAATCCAAAGACATGTTTTAAACAATGTTCACATTCTGGTAAAAATAATAATAACAATAATAAAAGCGGTAAAAAGATAAAAATTGCACATGAGCTCATAATTGTATAAAAATCAGATATTTAAGCCAAATATGACAGTTGAGCGACCGTGCTAGAACCACGGAACTCGGGAATGCCTAACACCTTCTCCCGGGTTAACAGAATTCCTTATCCGGATTTCTGGTGCGCAGACTGTAATACAGAGTCATTCTTTTCCTCGATTCGGGATTAAAATGGGTGACTTGGGACACCCTAAATCTCCCAAGTGGCGACTCTGAAATAAATAAATAAATCTCGTTTCGATTGTCCTTTAAAAGGAAAAAACTCCCTTGTACCCTCGCGGGGGCGGAAAAAGGAGGTGTGACAGCTCTGGCGACTCTGCTGGGGATAAACCCAGAATCTCTGGTTCAGGGTTAGAATTCGAGCTTAGATAAATTGTTATATTTGGTTTTATCTGATTTTTACATATTTGAGCCTAATGTGCTAAATGCTGCTTTTACCGCTTTGATATTATTTGAACTGTACATATAAACTGTGCCGAAACCTTTCTCTTCTTACCTCCGGGGAGAAGCTCGCTGGTCGAGGCTCCCTATTCTGTTAGTGTCAATACCTGAAATAAGAAAGAGGACGGATAAGTTACGAAGCCGGATGGCCTTTTGGTTCCCGGTAAGTTGCCCCCTCCTCGACTCGAGTTGTCCGCTCGGGTACACAGTCTAGAACATATACCCAGGTTATAAACCTAGTATAACGAAACCTCATGCCGGATCCCTAGTAGGAACGCTTATTTGCATCACGTTGCATTTGACTTAGGGGACTCAACACAGGGGTTGGGTCCGTCTAGGACTAGCAACCTGAAATGAAAAGACCATTCTAATGCATCCTACTTGCTCTGTACATATATTTGTTTCGAACTTGCATGTTGACCGGTTTCTAAATCTCGGGAATGTTGGAAAATTGAAGGAAAAAAAATAAAAAAAAAGAGGAAAAAGAATATATCAGTTAGGGAGTTAATTGATTATTTTAGAAAAAATCAATGACCAATTACTGCCGAAACTCTGCCGAAATTTTGAAGAAAAAAAAAGAGGAAAATATTTTATTTTGTTTTACTAAAAAATATAGAAAAAAGAGTCTTTTATTTTTGGAAAAATAGATTGTTTTATTGTTTGTTGAAAATAAAAAAAATCGTTATTTTGTCTTTTTCAAAAATAGAAAAGGAAAATAGATTGTCTTGCCAGAAAAAAATAAAAAAGAGTCATGTTTTAAAATAGTTCGATTAATATGCCCGAACTACGCGGGTTTGATTCTCACCGGATGTGAGATACGTAGGCAACCCTCATCGGGTCCAACCCCCCTTTTGCTAAAAAGCCAAAAACAAATAAAAAAACAAAAAAAACATGTCAAGATTTTAATTTTGTCATAAATAAGTCGGATGATGTCCAACTTCCCCTTTTACAAAAAAGAAAATAGCAAAAATATATATGTCAAATTTCTAAGAAGTCGGGTGACGCTGTTTTATCAAGACATAGCCGAATGTTCCCGAAGGGGACGCCGAAAGGCTGACTTTGCATAAACAGCCACTTTTGGGTCATATTTAAGATTTGGTCCAGTTGACCCACACAGCCTTAAAAATCTTCGTCCCCGAGACGTTGAAAGGCCGTGTTTGCAATATTGAGTTTTCTAATTTGAAAAACGATAAAAAGAGTCATAAATAAGTCAGGTGATGTTGTTATGTCATAAATAGCCGAATGTTCCCGAAAGGAATGCCGGAAGGCTGACTTTGCATAAACAGCCACTTTTGGGTCATGTTTAGGATTTTTGGTCTAGTTGACCCACACAGCCCTATAAATCTTCGTCCCCGAGGCGCTGAAGGGCCGTGTTTGCAACACCAGGTTTTTATTATAATTTTAAAAGAAAAAAATAAAGAGTCGGCGGTCAGGTGAATACCGTTTGAATTTTGTCATAATAAGCCGAGCCAGCTTCGGCCGCGTCTTAAACCGTTCTTGCCGAAATAGCCTTAGAGTATCTTTCAGTTGTCGAAAGGTTATTTTCGTAAAAGAATGGACAAGTTGGTAAAGTGTCATAAAATAATCCTCCCCGGCCTCAAAATTCATGTGAGAATTGGAAGGGGCTACATTTGCAAAAATAGCCGTTTGGTTGCATTTAAAAAACGGGAAAAGGAAGCTGGCCGTTTGTTTTTGAGTTTGTAAATCTTTTGATTAGAATATGCGGGTTGTTTGATTTTCAAGTTTGTAGGTCATCTTTAAACCTTTGAAACTCAGTTTGTTTTAATATGAAAATTAAAAAAAAATGTTGAGTATTGTTTATCTTTATTGGTCCGAACTACGCAAGGTCTGATTCATGTGGGGTCATGATACGTAGGCAATCTCCATAGGAAAATAATTTTCCTTGGTGTGCAATTTTGTGATATTTTGTGATATTTTGAATAATTATTTGTATTTGTATATGCATGTTTATTTGCTAAATTAATAAAAAATACAAAACTATATCGCATTTCGCATGTAGGATTTAATTCTACAATTGTTAGTAATTAAATTAGTTTTACAAAAAATTAAAAATTACAAAAATAGGCATCTTTTGCATTTTTAGCATTTAATGTCCAAATGAACAATTTTATGCTTAATTATTACTTAATTGTGCGTTAATTGTTATTGGGAGTTAATTTGCGCTTTTATAACTTAATTTAGTTCTTAATAATAATTTAATTATTTTTATAATTTAGTTTTAGAAAATAAAAGAAGAAAAGAGAACAAAAATACAAAAGAAAATCGGATTGGGCCACTTCTTCAATTGTAAGCCAAAGGCCCAAAAAATTGCCCAATCTTCTCCATGACCCAGCCCACTTCAGACCGGGTCGACCCGGTCCGCCCCATTGACCCATTTTGCCCAACACCCATTCTTCATTTGTCAAAAACACAAAACAAAACAAAAAATAGAAAAAAAAACAAAAACCCTAAAAAGGACCTAAACCATCCGCCCCCATTTTTTGCTCCTTCTTCTCCAAAAGATCAAAGACCCCATCCATGGCTGCCCTCGTTACTTCCCTTCCACCTCACGAACCAGCAGTCCAGCCTCGTCGTCACCCCCCCTCGTCGGAGCTCGAGCAGCTGTTGCTGCGTTCTTCTCCTTCGACGACCACGGCTGGTTCGACATCGTCGTCACCACCTTGCCCAAATGATCCCTCCTTCCACGTTAAGCAGCAACAACCGCTGCTGCGTTGTCCAAACCCAGTCACGTCCAAACAGACCCAGCTGCCCCCGACCTCGTTCCAGCTTCATCGGAGCTCATCACTGTTTCTGCTCCAGCTGCTGCTACTTCCGTTTCGAACTCGACGACCATGGTTTCTTCAGTTGGTGCTGCTGCTCCTTCTTCTTCCTCAACCTCACCTTCGTCTTCTTCTCCGCCATTGTTGCGTCGAACATTGTTGCTGCGTCGACTTCCTCCCCGTATGTTGCACCGAACAACTTCAAGCTCAAATAACTAAACGCACCCCAGCTTCTTCGTCAATGGTTATTTCTTCTCCTTCATTCCAGCTGATGTATCTTCAGACGAGCTGCTTCCACCTTTTCGTTTGGTCGAGTTTTAGTCGAGGTCGTCGAGAGTAGTTTTGAGTTCGTCAAGTTTACAAGGAAGGTGAGTTCGTCGTTGAGTCCGGACAGATTTATTCCCGTTCGAGGTTTGTCGAAACAGCCCATACAATCGAATTTGTCGTTGTTCATCTCCGGTTAGTAATTTTTGAGTTTTATTTTGTCCGTATTTTGTTTTGATATTTTCGAATCTAAAATCGGCAAATGTTTGTTTTGTTCATGTCTATGGTTAGATATTTGATTTTTGGTTTTGTTCATGTTCATGTATTTTTGTTGAATTAATTTTCAGATTTCAAATAGAAGTTAATTAGTTATTTTTCATGTTTATTTCATGTTTTTATTGTTGTTTAAGTGAATATTTGTTAGTTTAATGTTTGTTAGATTCAAATTGAAATTTAATTAATTATTTCTTCAATTTGTTTCATGTTGTTATGTATTTTCCAGAAAATATTAATGTTGTTTGAATCGTTTGAATCCGTCATGTTTGTTGTTTGAAAAATAGATTTAGTTCATGTTCATCTTTGTTTGAAGTTCATGTTTAATCCAGTGATTTAATGTGAGTTTATGTTTGTTTTGGTTTTTGATTTAATTTGAATCATGTATTTTGTTGTTTGTATTGTTGTATCCTTGCTCATACATTCATGGTCTAAATTAACCAGGATTGGTTCCCGATATGGTTAATTCATTCCATTAATTTTGAGTTGTGTTGTTCATCGTGTTCATTTGATTTGTTGTTGAAGATTGTTGAGAAATTTGTCATCTTGACTATATTTTGGTCAAGTTATGATTAATTGAGTGTTTAGAGCTGATGGGGGTAATTTGGTAAATTGCATTGCATTCGGGGGTAGATTTGTAATTGCAATAAGGTCGGAGGGGTAGTTTAGGAATTGTATATTTTGTATTTGTTTATATGAAGCATGAGGGACAAAATGTAATGGAGTGGGTTGTGATATAGTTGTTTAATATAAAGGGGGGACAAGACAAAATTTAGTGGGGAGGAATCTTATATTTATTTATGTTAGGCATGGGGGACAAAAAATAATGGGGTGGTGTGATATATTTATTTAATGTAACGGGGATAAGTGAGAAGATAATGGGTTTGGTAGAGAAAATGGATTGATTTTAATTGATTAAAGGGTTGGGATTATATATAGGAAGTCTTGAACACAAGACACGGGAGAGAAGGAGAATAACAGAGAATAAGAGAAAAAAAAAGAGCTGAATATTGAAGAGAGAAAGAAAAATTTCGAAAAATATTAAAACTTTCAAATAAAAAAAAACTAAAAAAAATCTTCTGCTTTCTTTCATTGTTTGAAATCAGCATTAATTGTTGTTGTTTCATCAAAGCTTGAAGCTTTTGTTTTTTGGGATTATTGCTCCACTGGTTTGCAAACTCTGTTCCTGGGTTGTTACTGCTGCTGGACTGTTGTTGTTGTGCTGTATTGTTATTACTGCTGCCGATTCTCATCTTCTTTGGTTTCCAATACCAGGTACACGACTGTAATACTAGCTATTGCAAAGCTAATAATGTGGAAAGCATGAATACATATGAAGAATGAAATTTTGAAGTTTTAATATCATTTTTATTTCCTTTTATCGATTGTATTTAAACTATTTCATGTATTACTGAATAATAATTGAAATAAGAAAAAAAAACATAAGTTAGTCTTTAATGAATCGGTTTGGCAAAACGGGTTAATTCACTAGTTATGAAGGTTTCAAAATTATCAACAGTAGGTTAATCATGAATAAGTAGCTAAATTTAGTTAAGGCATGAATTTGAATTAATTTTCGAAAATTAGGCATTAAGGCATTTGAGTTCAGGCAAGATTAGAAACTTCGTTTAAGTCTAAAAGACTTTCTAAAAAGATTTAGTAATTATGGTAAAAATCTAGTTTCAAATGGTTGTGAATAATTAATCTCAATAGTTTTTTTTATAACAATGCCGAGTTTTAATCTAGCTGTTTTTGATTCTTTTGAATATTAGTTGTCAAATTTTTATTTTATTTATAATTTCGAAATTTTTTATTTTTTTTAAATAAAATTCATTTTCATCAATATTTGTATTAATCTAGCAATTAATATGTCATATTTTCTTAAATAAATAAAATAAAAGCTAGTAATTAATTAGGATTTTCTTTCTTTATTTTAGAGATTAACTTTTATAGAAAAATGTAGTCGCTTTAAGATTTGTCCATTTAAAATAAATGAGATGAGCCTCGCTTAATAAAATGTATAGATTGCGGGGCCCTCAATAAATGTACATTTAATTGCTTAGAATTCGGGAGGAGCCGTTTAGCAAATTTCTCGGCCCTACCCAAAATAATGATACGCTAGTCGCTTTAGGCGCGTATTTAATAATATTATCTTCTTAAACTCGGGTGCGTATTTCATGCAACCCAAATCCAAATCCCAAAATATTGAATAAAAATGTGTTCCGGATTGCGGGAGCATTTCATGTGATGTAATCCAAAGACATGTTTTAAACAATGTTCACATTCTGGTAAAAATAATAATAACAATAATAAAAGCGGTAAAAAGATAAAAATTGCACATGAGCTCATAATTGTATAAAAATCAGATATTTAAGCCAAATATGACAGTTGAGCGACCGTGCTAGAACCACGGAACTCGGGAATGCCTAACACCTTCTCCCGGGTTAACAGAATTCCTTATCCGGATTTCTGGTGCGCAGACTGTAATACAGAGTCATTCTTTTCCTCGATTCGGGATTAAAATTGGTGACTTGGGACACCCTAAATCTCCCAAGTGGCGACTCTGAAATAAATAAATAAATCCCGTTTCGATTGTCCTTTAAAAGGAAAAAACTCCCTTGTACCCTCGCGGGGGCGAAAAAAGGAGGTGTGACAATGATTATGTAACGTAGCATTCAACGTCTTTAATTACTCATAATAGCCTCATTATGATTTGGGCAAAACGTATGTCTCCAAGATATCTATAAAAGGGAGATATCTGATCAATTGTAAGGGCACGAAACACTATTGGAATAAACTTTGGTTTACTTATTTTTCTCTTGATTACTTTCTTGCTACCTAAATTACTTCCTTTTATACATTCTTTTGATTATCAGTAACCCGTATTTTTCTAAATTCCAGCTTTGACTAAAATTTTATTTTTTGGTTAAATATTACCACCATTGGTACTCGTTGGTTTAGTTTTTATATCCTTGTTTTTTCTCCAATGAACTGAACAAAAAAGTGAGTATAATTCAAATAATTTTCATCACCACCTCAGTCGATTAGATATGATTTTTAATAGTACATGTCTCTTCCTTTTGCTATCAAATTATGGGCTATTAATTATTTTCTTGTTTATTATGCGTTTGTTTCATTATATTTGTCCTTATCTGGTCGTCATTGTTTATTATTCCATCCGTTCCGGTTTATGTTAAGATACTCCAATGACGACCAGATATGTAATCCTGAAACAGAGGAAGCTAAACGTATGATGAAGTGTTATGCTGATTTTGTCCACCGCTAAACATATGCTGCACATCATCTTTTTAGCTTTCTGCAATTGTTTGATCTTATATTAAATAAAAAATAAAACGTTTCTTGTCGGCGCTGTCTCCTCCAGCTAGGTGGAATAAAAAATAAAATGCATTAATATAATACCCCTCTTCTCTCATCCTCCATTCATTTTTCACCTCTACCGTCTTTGAATCTATCTTTCTCCTCATCACGTCATCTCTGGTGCAAACTAACAAAAAGTCATTGTCATAGGCTCATCGCTAACAACAGCACTTGAGCTGTATACTTCTCAACATGGAGTTGGGATCCGTAGAAAATCCTCTAGTAATGTTCGATGTACTGATTAATCAAAGCCACGTGTGTGGGTACACAAGTAATGGTTGATATTGTAACCACCTTTTCCGTTCTATCTCACTTTACTTTAATTCCCACTTTCAATGGTCCACCTTTCTTTTCAACTCTTTTTCTTTTACTAAAAAATATACTGTATCACTCTCTCTTTAAATCACAGTAAAAGCTCTATATTTTATAGCCCGTTAGGACATCAATTTTTTTTTAACTTTTTTTCAAAAAAAAAAAAAATTCACTTTTTTTCGAAATCAGTATCTGCCTATAAAATTTTCAATTTTTATTTGAAAATAAATTTTTGAACTTTTCGAAAAATTGAAAATCCAAAACTCATGTTTTTCAAAATTTTCACTTAGATCACTCACAAAAATTCAAAAACAACTCAAAATTATATTCATGTCCAAACACAACTCTAATTTCAAATACTATTATCACTTGAATTTTTTTTACTCTTTTTTTTTGGAATTTTACAATTTTTATGTCCAAATGGCCACTTAGTCTCATTACCCGCTCCACGCACCCCTTCTCTATATAAAATAGTACTACTACCTTCATTCAAAGTAGACGATACATTCGTTTATCGAGAATTAAATTATAAAAATTTGACCAATATTTTAAAATATATTTTTAATTATATTGACATGAAAAAAAGTTTACAATTTATAGTACTTTTCTTGGAGTGGTTTTTATGTATCCATATTTTAATTTTAAAATAGTGAGTTGAACTAAGCAATTTAATTTCAAAACTTAGTCAAAAAAACTCTCAATAAACGAAATGTATAATTTAAATTGAAACAAAATGAATATCTAAAAGAAAGAGTAACTTGGAGAAGAAGAAGAGAAGGGCAAGCAGCGGCTACACCTAAATTGAAAAGGCAAAAAACAATAAATTGGTTGGGAAAATTTGTTCTTCACCGTGGGATCTATCTCATTCAAAAGCCAAAGTAATATAGTTTACCTAGAAAAATGTCAAGTATTATCTATATTAAAATTCTCTCTCTAGACTAGTGCTATTGGCCCAAGTTAAGTAAACCTACGCCGACGGCGTCGGCCATGGCTAGAGGACGAGGAAGATCGAAGAAACAAGCAATTGTAACAGTGGGAAAGATCAGTCAGTGCTGGGGTGATAGCTGAAACCCTAGAAAATGGAAGTGAACAACGAATGATTACACCATTAGCAACTCAATTTCCACCTCTGTCTCCGTTAATTTCGGCAAGCAAAATGACCACCGGAGCTAGAAAATTGAACATAAGTGAGCCTCAGCAATTGCAATTGACGGGAATTACTGAAGAACAACAACTAACATAGCTAAAACAACCAGATCTGAGGAAACTTGAGCAGGCATCAAAGGGCCAAGCTCCGGATAACACTTGGTCTGGGCTATTCAATCGAAATCGAGCAGCAACTAACGATATGTCACTTGATTACATACAACCCGAATTGGTTGATGGAAGTTTAACGGTCAAGCTCGATAAGGAAGAAACAAACAGGGAAGCTGTTAAGTGGAAGGCTGCTTTAGTAGTATATGTGATAGGTGAAACACCAGGATATAACTATATGAAACGATATGTGGCTCAAAATTGAAATATGGTAGCTGAACCTGAAGTGTATTATCACGAAGAAGGGTATTATATTGTTAAATTCAAGTCGATGGCTGATTTGAATGAAGTATAGTATGTAGGCCCATATAGCATCAATAACAAACCTATGATCTTGAAACAATGGTGACCTGAGTTTGATTTTAACATTGAGTTCCTTAAAGAGCTGCCTTTGTGGGTCAAATTTCCTAGCCTACCTATGAATTGCTGGAGCCGAGATTCATTGAGCAGGATAGATAATGTGATTGGAGTGCAAAAGTATGCAGATGAATGCACATCAAATCAAACCAGAATATCATTTGCTAGAATTCTTATAGAGGTCAATGTCACCAAGCCATTACCAGATGAAGTAACTGTATTGGATCCATCAGGGAAAATATTTCAACAATCAGTTATATTTGAATAAAATCCAGATTATTGTGAAGAATGTCTAATGATAGGACATAAGTGTACAAAGAAGAAAACGAAAGATGTGAGTAATGGGGAACAAAGGAATAACAACATTCAAAAGAGGAAGCAAGGTCCTAAAAAAAGGGTGCAAACCTGGGTACCAAAAGGAGGATAAAAGAGATGCAGTTGAAGCTAATGGTGAGAAGAAGAAAACTCAATATGCAGCAGCCAATCAAAACTCAGTAGCCAATAGAGAGAGTGGATACAGAGGAATTGAGCTCACAATCTAAAGAGAAGCAGTTATTATAAGGGAAGGCAACAAAAAAAATTAATAGTCGACCTGTGAATCAATTGATTGAAGCAGCTATTTTAGTGAGAAATGAATTTGAGATCCTGCAGTGTGAAGATGATGCGATGAAAAAACTCCTACCCACTGATATAGGTGGTAGATTTATATGTCATCAATAATGACATGGTTAGTATGGAACATGAGGGGTATAAATAAGAGATATAAGTAGAAAGAATTAGCTAAGTATCTCAAAGAAAAAAGAATTAAAGTAGCAGGATTAGTGGAGGCAAGGGTGAAGGAACATAGAGCACAAGCAATCTATAATAAAATTGTCCCAGGGTGGGAATTTGAGAATAATTACAATAATGCACAGAATGAGAGGATTTGGTTGATCTAGGACACTAATGCTTACAAGATTGCAGTTCTGAAGAAGGAAGCATAGATTATCCATTGTTCAGTGGTGAGCAGGAATCAACAAATAGATCGTGAAATGACAATAGTGTATAGAAACAATACAGTGGAGCAGAGGAGAGATTTATGGAAACAATTGAAAAGTTTGAAAGGAGCAACAGTCACTAGCCATGAGATAAAGGATTTCACAGAATGTATTCAACAATTAATGCTGAATGAATTGCCATGGAAATGAGATTATTATACTTGGACAAACAAGCAACAAGGGGGTGACAGAATATGGAGCAGAATAGATAGAGCCTTTGGCAATGCTGACTGGATGATAAAATATGGCCACTTGCTTAATGAATATAAACTTTCACATATATCAGACCACTGTCCTATGATGACAGCCACTAATATGAGGGATCCAAGGATCAGAACAACATTCAAATTTTTCAATGTATGGGCAACTCATGAGAATTTTCTCCACCTAGTGGAGGAAAACTGGAAACAGAGATATCACTAGCACAAGATGAGGAATATCTGGATTAAATAGAAGGAATTAAGGGAGAAGCTGAAAAGATTAAATGAAATTGAATTCAAGGGAGTAGCAGCAAGAATTATTCAAGCAAAAGAAGATATTCAAGAAATACAACTCAAGATAAGGCACCAATACTTAGATGAGTTAGCAATGGAAGAAAAGAAGATTATCTGTCAACTTGAAAAGTGGTCTATGATTGAAGAAAGTGCATTAAAACAAAAAGCCAGGGCAAGGTGGATCAAACTTGGAGATGCCAATACAATTTACTTTTCAGTTGTTATAAAAGATAGAAAACAGAAGAAACAAATACTAAAGCTAGAGTCTCAAGAGAGAGGCAGATTAATAGAAGTAAAAGATATCAATCTATAGATAATACAGTTTTATAAATCACTTATGGGGTCAGCATTACACAATGTGGCAACAGTTAACAAGACAATCATGAGAAGGAGGAGTGTACTGAGTCATACTCAACAGCTCTAACTATGTGAAGAAGTGAAAGAAGAGGAGAGTTATTAGGCCTTCAGTCTATAGGAGATGACAAAGCTTCAGGTGTGGATGGATATAATGTTGTATTCTATTAAAGAGATTGGCCAGCCATTAAAAGTAAAATCATTAAATCTATGCAAGATTTCTTTACAACATGCAAAATGTATAAAGGAATTAGTACAGCAGTCACCCTGACACCAAAGGTAGCCAATCCTGCTACAATCAAGTAGTATAGGTCAATTGCCTGTTGCACTGTTCTATACAAGATCATAGCAAAGATCCTTGCAGGCAGAATCCAGAAGGTGATAGCATCCATTATTACTAAAACTCAATCAGGATTTATCACAGGAAGGAAAGTAGCAGATAATGTGATTATGGCTCATGAGTTGGTGAAGACCTATACAAGAAAACATATATCACTCAGATGTGTGATTAAGGTTGATATTCATAAGGCATATGATGCAGTGGATTGGAGATTTTTTGGAACAAATGTTGACAGAATTGCATTTTCCTAAAAAATTTATCAGATGCGTGATGGAGTGTGTCACTACTGTTAACTACTACATAGTTATAAATGGAGAGTCAACCCTACCCTTTGATGCTGCCAGAGGACTTCCTCAACGAGATCCAATATCTCCCTTCCTATTTGCTATTATTATGGAGTATTTGAGCAGAAGTCTCATCACCTTAAAGGAAGAAAAGCAGTTTAAGTATCATCCACGTTGTTCTAAGCTAAACATCACACATCTGTGCTTTGCAAATGATCTTCTCATGTTTGCTAAAGGTGAAAAAATCAATGGGGCTCCTACATGAAAAGTTTGGTATATTTACAAATGCTTCAGGGTTACAGGCTAATCAATTTAAGAGTGCTATCTATTATGGTGGGGTTTCAGAAGAAAGCAAGTAGGAAATCCAACAAACAATTGGATATAGGCACGGTGAATTACCATTCAGGTATCTAGGAATTCCACTGGCTACTAGAAAACTGAAATTGGTAGAATGGCAGCCTCTAATAACCAAAATCACAGCAAGAATTTCATCATGGGTAGCTAAGGAGTTATCATATGTAGGCAGAGTATAACTGGTAAAGTCAGTTCTTTTTGGTATTTAATCCTATTGGGCACAACTCTTTATCATACCTGCTAAGGTGATGAAAGCCATAGAGGGATACCACATAAACTTTATATGGTGAGGAACAAATGAAATTACTAGAAAGTCACTAGTAGCTTGGAGTAAGATGTGTATGCCAAAGTCAGCAGAGGGATTAAATCTCACAAATCTTAAATTGTGGAACAAAGCAGCCATAACAAAGATTTGTTGGGACTTGAAGACTAAGAAAGACACTTTGTGGATTAACTGGATTCATGAATACTACATAACAGCACAAAATTTGGAGAGTATGACTATCCCCCAACAAGCTAGTTGGATGGTCAAGAAAATACTCAAAGCAAGAGATGAATTGGGATATGTGCAAGCAGAGTACTTGAAGAACAAAAGCATGATCAGAAGCATATGTTTAAAAATGGTTGGGGAGTTACCTAATGTTTCATGGAAAAGAATCATGTGTGGCAATGAAGCAAGACCAAAAGCAGTGTTTATAACGTGGCTACAAAAACAAGATAGGCTGCTAACTGCTGCAAGACTAGAAAGCTGGGGAATTCAAGTTGAAAATAACTATGTCATGTGTAAAGAGATAGCTAAAACCAGGGATTATCTATTTGCCGAATGTGCAGTTAGAAGACAGGTTTGGAAGAAGCTAATGCAGTGGCGTCAAATCACTTGGGTAGATATGAGCACATAGAACCAGATGCAACAATGGATTGAGCAGAACACAAAAGGGAAAAATATGAAGGCAAAGTTAGTGAAGCTAGTATTTACAGAATATGTTTATGCATTCTGGATAGAAAGGAGCAACATGTTGTTTTCTCATAAGGATAATACATGTGAAATAATGGCTAGAGAGATTGCATATACTTGTCATGTTTGAGCCAATAGTACTACTAGGATACTACTTCAAAAGTATAGGTTTCCTAGGTAAGCAATAGATACTGATAGCAAAGACTTTTAGTGTTGAAGAGAGTACTGATAGAAAAGATGAGAGAAGTAGACTGTGTTATAAAGTCTGGCTGATTTGTACATAATACTTTTGGTTATTGATGAAAAGCTTATAATTACAACATAAAATAGGCATGTGCCTAAGGAAAAAATTTATTTGAGAATTTCGTTGGTTTGACTATCTATATACGATCAAAATCAGGTATGCCCAATTTCACGGGCTCGAAGAGTCGCTTCAAGACTGAGTTCAGGATGGGTCGAGTTCGAGCCCGATGATAGAGTACAAAGCTCGAAGATCGAAGTACGCAATGAGTACCGAAGCTGAGTATGACCAACCCCGAGATGATGCCGTTATGGGTTTGTAACTGAAAGAGCAAGATTCCTGCAGCATCCCCAAGATCACGACGTAAATTCCGGAATAAATTTGTACGAATTTATACTAGGTGGTTAGACAGCTATCCCAATATGATTCCTTACTAAGAATGGCAATGTACCTTATTTAGGGTTCCCCTACTATATAAAGGGGACTCCAATCGTTTGTAACCATCATCAATCATTGGCAAAAGAATATACTCTCTTACTTTATTGCTCATTACTCATCAAAATTATCTCTTAACTTTATTGTCTTTACTCTACTGTTCTTGTTGACCTACCTTGAGGTCATCATAGCTCGAGGTCAAGATTTGATTAAGCATTTGATTCAACTTCTTTAATTTACAAGTTTGATTTCTTGGTTATTAATTAGTATTGAACTAAATCATGTATCTTTAAAACCACAAACAAGTTTAATTGCTACTCGTATTTTTGAGGTAAATAGTTTGGCCCCTGCCGTGGGGCTAAATATAATAGTGGTTATTTCATTACTGATTTAGATAACACACGTTATTTTCACACTTGTTCTTGTCAAGAATTTTTTTTCTCATGTTAAAACATGTCAAACTCACAAAACGCACCCGTATATGTGATGGTCTTGGATTTCATGGGAAAATAACAATGTAGTTACTCCAGGAGCCAATGTACCATTAACCCTGGGGAAGTAACAAATGTGGAACCAGTCAATGTTAGTTCACATATTGCTTTGAATGCGGATTTAGGCGCGGACCCTAGAGGAAGTGCACGCAGGGAAGTCTGATCTGGTCGCCAAAGAATGCAGGGTAAAGTAGATGGGGGAGTCATCCTCCAAGTAATATTCGAGATGTTACAAGCTCAACAGATTGCTATCGCTCAACTTCAAAGTCAACATAAATACTCCAAGTGTGGTTGAACCAGAAATCACTCGCTGTACTGAGCCGATGCCAGAAAGATCGAACAGTAGTGGCTCGGGGACCGATCCCATGATTATAAGGATTCTCGAGGAGCTCACCAAAAGAATCGAGTCGGGGGAGAAAAATATCGAAGACAATGACAAAAAAATGGAGAAGTATAACTCCTGTGTTGATCAAATACCGGGGGCTCCCCCGGTCTTGAAAGGTTTGGATGCCAAGAAGTTCGTACAAAACCCATTCTCCCCCCCCCCCGAGTGTGGCTCCGAAGCCCATTCCCAAAAAATTCCATATGCTAGATATGCCTAAGTACAATGGGACGAGCAATCCTAACAAACACATCACCTCGTATACATTCGGGGTTAAAGGAAATGACTTAAATGACGACGAGATCGAGTCGGTTTTGTTGAAAAAACTTGGAGAAACCTTGTTAAAAGGAGCAATAATTTGGTATCACAACTTGCCACCGAACTCCATTGATTCATTTGCTATGTTAGCAGACGCCTTCATAAAGGCACACACCGGCGCTATAAAGGTTGCGACAAGGAAATCAGACATTTTTAAGATAAGACAGAGGGATGATGAAATGCTCAGGGAGTTCGTATCCCAATTTCAAATGGAGCAAATGGAATTACCACCGGTCTCGGATGATTGGGGCATGCAAGCTTTTACATAGGGGTTGAACGAGTGGAGTTCAATCGCGTCACCACAGTTAAAGCAAATTCTAATCGAGTATCCAGGTGTGACTTGGGCAGATGTACATAATCGTTACCAGTCAAAGATCAGGGTCGACGACAACTAGTTGGGGGACCCTTCGGTTTCAGTTCATCCAAATAGATTGAAAGTTAAGGCCTTGAGGGATACAGACAGGGAACCAATATCAAATAGGGAATGGTATCAGCCGTATGTTGTAGACCAAAGAAACAACGGTTCGAGGCACAATCCTCATCGGAATAATCGAAGAAATGATCGAGGATAGAATTCTCGGGACTTATGAGTAAGAATGGTTTTGATAAACATACCGATCCCGCAGAAGCACCTCAGTTATCGGAGTATAATTTTAGTGTCGATGTGTTGGGGATCGTATCGCCTATTGGAAGGATCAAAGACACTAGGTGGCCCAGACATATACAAACCGATCCTTCTCAAAGAAATCTGAACTTGATGTGTAAATACCATGGCACACATGGCCATAGGACAGAAGATTGCAGGAAGCTGAGGGAGGAGGTAGCTCGATTGTTCAACGAGGGTCATCTTCGAGAGTTTCTCAGTGATCGAGCTAAGAATCACTTTAGAGAAAGAGACGCAAACAAAAAAAATGAGCAGGAAGAATTGCAACATGTAATTCATATGATTGTTGGCGGTGTCGATGTTCCACAAGGGCCTATATTCAAGCGCACCAAGGTGTCAATTACCAAAGAGAAACGGACTCGGAGTTATGTCCCCGAGGGCATCCTATAGCTCAATGACGAGGAAGCGAAAGGCATTTCCCAGCCGTACAATGACGCCCTGGTAATTTCTATTTTGTTAAATAAAATTCAACGTGTTCTAGTGGATCTAGGTAGCTCAGCAAACATAATCAGATCGAGGGTCGTAGAGCATCTCGGCTTGCAGGACCAAATTGTGACTGCATCTCGGGTCCTAAATGGCCTCAACATGGTAAGCAAAACAATAAAGGGGGAGATAATTCTACCAGTGAACGTGGCTGGGACCCTCCAAGATACAAAATTCCATGTCATTGAAGGCGGCATGAGATATAATGCACTACTCAGGAGGCCATGGATCCACAACATAAGGGCAATACCATGGACCCTTCATCAGATGACGAAATTTCCAACAGTGGATGGGGTGAAAACAGTTTATGGGGAACAACACGCTGCAAAAGAAATGTTTGCATTCAATGAGGTGATGCTCATACCAGCACCTTCGACCTCGAAAAAATGGAGCACCCAAGAGGAGCAAACGACCAAATAGCAATCGTCGTCCCTAGCCTCGACCGAATCGGAAAAACAAGTAATCGAAGAAGAATAAGAGGATTTCCTTACCCCTCGAACTTTCATTTTTCTCGAAGAGTCAGACGCAACCAAGTCAAAGGTCGAGGAGCTGGAACAGTTTATATTGATCGAGTATATGCCCGAAAGAAAGGTATACTAGGGAATGAGGTTAACCCCGAACTTAGGAAAAAACTCATTCAATTTCTTATCGATAACATGGATTGTTTTTCTTGGTCCCAATTAGACATGGCAGGGATTCCACCGAAAATAACAACACACCGGCTAAGCCACGACCCCAGGTTCAAACCAGTAAAGCAAAAAATGAGGGCCCAGTTAGAGGTGAAACATGTATTCATAAAAGATGAGGTAACTAAACTTTTCAAAATAGGGTCTATCCGGGAGGAAAAATACCCGAATGGTTAGCCAATGTAGTTGTAGTCCCTAAAAAGGGGGAACAAACTCAGAATATGCGTAGATTATAAGGATTTAAACAAGGTATGCCCTAAAGACTCCTTTCTACTGCCTAACATCAATCGCATGGTCAATGCCACGGCTGGCCACGAGATCCTTACCTTTCTCGACGCCTACTCCGGGTACAATCAAATTCATATGAACACAGGTGACCAGGAGAAGACCTCATTTATCATTAAGTTTGGAACATAATATTACAATGTAATGCCCTTCGGGCTAAAAAATGCTAGAGCTACATACCAATGCCTAGTTAAGAAAATGTTCGAGGAGCAGATAGGTAAATCAATGGAAGTTTACATTGACGATATATTGGTTAAGTCTCTGCCCGTAGAGGAAAAATTAACTCATTTGCAGGAAACATTCTAAATCTTGCGGAAGTACAACATGAATCTTACCCAGAAAAATGTGCCTTTGGGGTCGATTCGGGCAAGTTCCTCGGCTTCATGGTATCAAATAGAGGAATCAAAATCAACCCGACAAGATCAAGGCCATCGAAGATATCACTATCATAGACAGTGTGAAAGCCGTATAAAGGATAACAGGACGTATAACTGCCTTGGGTCGATTCATTTCGAGGTCATCAGATCGGAGCCACAAGTTCTTTTCCTTACTCAAAAAGAAAAATGATTCTGCGTAGACCCCGGAATGCCAACAAGCATTGGAAGAATTGAAATGATACTTATCAAGCCCATCTCTACTTCACACCCCGAAGATATATGAAAAGATTTACTTATATTTGGCAGTGTCCGATATAGCGGTAAGTGGGGTACTAGTTCAAGAAGAGCAAGGTACGCAGTTCCATGTCTATAACGTAAGTTGGACTTTAGGAGATGCTGAGACTAGATACCCACACATAGAAAAATTAGCACTTGCATTAATAAGCGCATCTAGAAAGCTAAAGTCATATTTCAAGTGTCACGCAATATGTGTGTTAACCACTTATCCTCTCAGAAATGTTTTGCATAAGCCCGAGTTATCAGGCCAATTGGCCAAATGGGCAGTCGAACTTGGCGGGTATGATATCGAATATCAACCCCGAACGGCCATGAAGTCTCAAATCTTAGTTGACTTTGTGATCGATTTTACACCAACCCTCATACCCGAAGTGGAGAAAGAACTTCTGCTAAAATCGGGCACATCATCGGGGGTATGGACCCCCTTTACGAACGGTTCCTAGAATGTGAAAGGGTCCGGGCTTGGCATCATTTTGAATCTGCTTACAAGTCTCGAGCTAGCTAAGAGCTTGGGGCAGAAGCCCTTGAGGCCAAGTGACATTCTCTATTGGTGGTAAACCAAGTAAACAAAAGCTTCGAAGTTCGAGAGGATAGAATGCAAAGATATTTGGACAAGCTACAGGTAACCTTGCATCACTTCAAGGAATGGACGCTAGACCATGTACCTCGAGGGCACAATAGTGAGGCAGATGCAATTGCAAATTTGGGGTCATCAGTCGAGGAAGATGATATTATCCCGGGGATTGACATCCAATTATCGAGATTTGTGGTCGAGGAAGGGAATGCCGAGATAAATTCTACAAGTTTGACTTAGGATTGGAGGAATAAGTATATCGAATATTTGAAAAATGGAAAGCTCCCATCGGATCATAAAGAGTCGAGGGCTCTACGAACCAAGGCTGCTAGGTTCACATTGGATGACGATGGAACATTATACAGGAGGACGTTTGATGGACCATTGGTGGTATGTTTAGGGCCGAGGGACACCGATTATCTCCTAAGAGAAATCCACGAAGGCACTTGTGGAAATTACTCCAGCACCGAATCTTTGATTCGCAAAATTATTAGAGCAGGGTATTACTGGGATAGCATGGAAACAGACACTAAGAAGTTTGTTAGAAAGTGTGATAAATGTCAGAGGTTGGCACCGATGATTCATCAGCCGGAGAGCAACTTCACTCAATCCTGTCCCCATGGCCTTTCATGAAATGAGGAATGGACATCGTATGCCCCTATCAACGGCCCTAGGTAAAGCTAAATTCATTTTGTTTATGACTGACTACTTTTCTAAATGGGTGAAAGCACAGGCCTTCGAGAAGGTCAGAGAAAAAGAAGTTATTGACTTCATCTGGGACCACATCGTGTGTCGATTCGGGATACCCGCCGAAATCATATGTGATAACAGCAAGAAATTCATTGGCAACAAGGTGACGGAGTTCCTCGAAGAACACAAAATAAAAAGGATTTTATTAGCACCATATTATATGAGCGGAAACGGGCAGGCCGAATCAACAAACAAAACTATCATTCAAAACTTGAAGAAAAGGTTGGACGATGCTAATGGGGAATGGAGAGAAGTTCTGCCCGAGGTTCTTCGGGCATGTCGAACAACATCGAAGTCCAGCATGGGGGAAACCCCGTTCTCCTTAGTATATGGATCCGAGGCTTTGATTCCAGTTGAGGTCGGGGAACCAAGCGCCAGATTTCCACATCATCGAAGGATCAAATCACGAGGCTATGAATACTAGCCTCAAGTTATTAGATGAAAAACGAGAAGTTGCACTTGTTCGGATGGCCACGCAGAAGCAAAGAATCGAGAGATATTATAATATAAGAACCAACCTTCGACACTTCGAAATCGGGGACTTAGTTCTACGGAAAGTCACCCTCAATACTCAAGACCCAAATTGAGGAAAGCTAGGCCCGTATTGGGAAGGACTGTACCGAGTCATCGGAGTTATCAGTAAAGGATCTTACAAGCTTGGCACAAAGGAAAGCGAACAATTGCCAAATAATTGGAATGTATCACTGCTCAAACGGTATTACTGCTAAGGTATGGCCTTTTCTTTTTCTCCATTTGTATTTATGACTAACTTATTGCAGATGTTCGATTGAAGACATTGAGAACACCCTTCTACATGAAGTCTTTAGGTTTTAAAGAACGAGTTGCACTCTTTTTTCCTTAGATCGGGTTTTATCCCAAAAGAAATTTTCCGGCAAGGTTTTTAATGAGGCAACAACTATGTGTTACCTAGGGAGAATTCAATAGTATCCAAGGATTCTTTTCAATCAACCTCGAATACTGGGGGAAATCACCCTCAGAGGCTATATTTTCGAGAAAAATACTTCATGCTAATGAGTGACTCGATTGGAAAACTTTGTAATGGGACAAACAGTAAGATGAACCGTGTCCATATAGGATGGTCGAGCCCCGATGGCAAAACATGTACGCATGTATGAATTATTCAAAGAAGCATTCTTTCTATATCAAACATTTTGTGTCTCAAAGAAGTTTACTACTATACGAGCTCCATACTTGTGATTCTGTGAGAAACGGCTCAAGGACCAAACCACAAAGACACCTCGAATACTCGGGGACTGTTATCGACAGTCAACACATTCGAGTCATCTAAAATCTAACTCATAAGACCTCAAAAAGGCATCCCTCGACATAAAGGCCAATGCCATCATACTCGGGGACTAATATTTCGAACAAGTTTGAAATGCTATTTGGAAACAAGTCCAAGATACACACCTGAAGGATAAGACTATATTAAAGGCTACGACCGAAATAATGCGGCTCAAAGACTTTCGAATTCCGCAATTAAAACTGGCCTCCGAATTCTCAAAAAATCGGTTAAATAAAGGCTACCCTCGGCAAAATAATCAAAGGTATTCGATAAATCAGCCCTCAAAAAATCATAAGAGGTATTGAATTATCCAAACTTATGCTAAGGCACTAAAAACAAAGAGTTCCGATCGACATCGAACCCTCAAAAAACCCAATGGCTAAAAAATGTATGCCAAGGCATAAATAAATTTTTACTAAGTTTTCTAAGCCGAAAAGGGAAAATAATAGCCATCTATTAGAGACCATAATGGCCCGATCTAAAAGAACCTAAGGGCCAAAACATGTAGAGTTCGAGACCTTGCTCTCACTCAACTCGGACCTAAGGGTCCCATCATCTCGAGCTAGCATCAAAATCGACTTAAGCACAACTCCAAGATTCATCAAAAAACCTTAAGAGGTATTCTATTATAAGTCCAAAGATTTCCCATTGATTACTAAAAAACCTAAGGGTTTTTTCTACACTGAGTCCGAGCCAGTGCTCACTCGATCCTTGAAGTTATAACATAAATATTTTTCACGAAACAAAGACAAGGCAAAAATCGAAACAAATCGTAGATGGACGGAAAGAAAAGGAATTCCTTATATTCATAAAAGGTATTTACATTGCCCACAAGTATCCTTACACAAAAACAAAAAACAAAAACAAAATCCTAAGAGCCTAATCAGTTTGGGAGCCGTATCCCTGGGAGCCGCATCTTTGGGGGCCGCATATTCGGGAACCTCCTCCTCATCTCTTCCGCTCTCGGAACCACTAGTAGAATCTTCATCTTCAGAGAGTAAAGCGTCAGCCTCGCCCTCCAAAGTTTTTGGCTTTTCAAAAACAACTGAGAGGTCAAAGCCACAAGCGTGCACTTCCTCGAGCATTTCTCTCCAGGATTGTCACCTGGCGTGATCGAGTGCATACAAAAATTTGTCTTTAGCAACAATGGAGATTTCTTGTGCCCGAATGTTAGCAGCCTCGGTGTTAGCTCGATAAGAGGCCACAAACGCCTCTACCTCAGATTTGGCCTTCGCAAGCTCGGCGGCCGATTTCACTTCGATCTCCTCAATCTTTTGGATCCGAGACAAGCTTTCCCCCTTAACATTTTGAAACTGGTGTTCGATCAAAGTCAGTTGGGCCCGAAGCATGTATTTCTCCAAGGCGAGACGATCCATATGTTACTTCCACCCCAGGGTCTCAACCTATTTCACCTTGAGCTCTTCTCAAAGCTGCTCCACCAGCTCACCCTTCTGTTGTGCCTGCAAAGTCGAAGTGTTAGTTGCTAAGTCAGATAAACACATAACAAACTCCCAAAAGGTTACATTACCTGCTCAATAAACTCGGTCTGTTCTCGATAAGCCTTCATTAAGTCGGCTCTAAGGCCCCTAATCTCCTCTTTTTGAACAGAGAAGAGTTTGAGGCTGTCTCTCTCTTTCACGAGCTTCTTGATTTCAGCCTTGCATCGGGTGAGCTCGGCTCGAGACTTGGAGAATACTTGTCGATGGAGCATCATAGCCTTCACGCAAAGAAAAGAGATCAGCCTAAAAAATGAGAATAAATCACGAGCATAATTATAAAAGCACAAACTTACTTTCTTAAGAAGATGCTGAGCCTCGTCAAAAATAAACGAGGCATCTAGGTCGGGACCATCTTCAACCCCTGCAAAGCACTCTCGAAAAATATCAATCCCTTTGTGGGTCGCCCCATGTCAGGAGTCTTCATGGCTTGGGCATCTCGGAACTGCCCTTCAGAGAACACAAGACTAGATGTTAATTATGTTAATTAATTTGGGCCGCTATGTTAATTATCCCAAGTGATTAACTTGGGACATTATCTTCTCTTTGGAGGGCCTCAAAATTAGGCTCCTTGGGCTCACCCGCAAAATTTCTTTCGGGACGAGATGCACTTTTACCACCTGATGGCTCGGGGACTCTGCTCGAGCTCGCATCCGAGATTTCTTTAGTTCGAGGATAAACCGCATCGACCATCACCTATTCAGTGGATTTCGAAGCCTCAGTGATTCCTCTCTTTCGAGCTACTAACAAGCAGTCGTCACCTTCTCCTCTTCCTCATCATGCAGAAGGTGTTGGACCGCTTTTGTAAATAGGGTCGTTGTAAGGCCCCGCGAAATATCTACTCAAAAACCCGAAATCTTGCAAGCTCACCGCGGTTCGGACCCTTTGGACTGATCTGTGCATTAAAAAGTTGAGGAAAAATATTTTTCAGAAGAGCGTGTTTTTGCAGCCTATTATGCAAACACATAACAACAATGTGGGCCGCATATCTGCCGTAGAGTGAGACAAAATGTTGGCTAATTTTGAGGACAACTATGCGGCCAATTATGCGATCGCATAACCGATATGCGGGCCGCATAGTCGTCGCATAACCTCCTTGGGATTTTGCGAAGGGCAGTTCTGCGGTGCATTATGCGACCGTAGAATAAGTATGCAGATCGCATATTAGTCGCATACCCGGGCAGAATATTCAAGTCTTGAGGGCTATTTTTGAGGTCCCTTTTGCGGGACGCATATCAGTTATGTGATCGCATATGCGACCACAGATTGAGTCGGGGCTCCTATTATCCAACTTTTAAAACCGACCCCATTCCATTAAAAACACCCCATAGACCCTCTTGTGCTATTTTCTACTACATTAATAGTGAGAGAAAGAGTTCTAGAGGGAGAAAGTGATCCTCACCTAGTCTCTATTCAATCCTTTCCCAAATCTTAGAAGATTATCAAGTAAAGTTACTAAGCCTTCACCCTAAGAGATAAGAACTTGTGCCCTTATCTTTGATTTTGAAATTCCTACTAGAATAAGTAATTAACAAGTGGGTTCATGGGTATAAGGATGGATTTTCTTGCATGCATGTGTGATAAAAGGTTATAGGGAGACTATGAACTAAAAATGTAACAAATGGGGTGTAGGATGATAGAATCTCTCACCAAAAAGGTCCTAAAATCACAATGCACACTTAGTGCTTGATAATGTGCCCAAATAATCTAGAATCTTGATTATCCCTCTAATTCTTGGTTCAACTTGCAATTCTCATAAAATAGATCGAAGTTGCTAGGAGTTCCAAAATTATTGTAAGAATTTAAGGAAAGCTCTATTGAGGTATGTATGGCTAAAATCCCATCTTCTTAGAAATTGAGCTCCCTTGGTGTGCATGCAAATGTTGTAAGTCCGAAATTTGATTGATGTAGTACTTGTTATTTCAAATGAATTGGTGTTGCAAGAATATATGTGAAAGGTGTGTCTCAATGTGTTCAATATGCTATTCTTGGTAAGTTGAGGATGTGTGAAGAATGTGAACTATGTGCTAAAATGCCTAGATTTCAAGCCAAGCTTAAATTGTGATTATTATGCCGACCTATTTGAAATCCTCTCTATGCCTACAACCTGAATTGCTCTCGTGGTGCCCATTATCTTAAATTGCAAGGTCAATGTTGAAAGTGGAAATGATGTGAAATATGAGTTATGCAATGTAGCCTAGTGCCAAGTATGATGTGATAATTGTGGCCCCAAGTGCCGATGATCTGATATATGTAAAACAATTGAAGTGAGATGATTGATGGAAAAGGGAAACATCTTGGTAAGACGGCTTAGCCGATCGGGCCATGATCGGATGCCATGCTACACACATGGTGGTATTGTGTTGATATTGAAACTAGAAAGTGAGAATGAAATTGTGATTGAAGTATATGTCTCAAATGAGACAACTTAGCCGATCGGGCCGTGATCGGACTCCGAGCAAGAAAGCGGTGGTATTGTGAATGATGATGCAACAGTATGAAATGTCCCAACCTAAAGCTATAGAAATTATGTGAAAGCTATATGATCCTTTTTATTTGATGATGTGGTGATTGTTTAAAGCTTTTTGTTAGTCCTTATTAATTCTTTTGTTCTTGTATGATTGTTCTTTCATGGGTAGTTATTTAGTTATACATACTAGTACTATTCCATGGTACTAACGTTCCTTTTGCCGAAAGCGCTACATCTTTGAATGGATGTAGGTGGTTCCACAACAGACAGTGACGATCGCAGGTAGTGGAGCATTCTTCTCTTAGCAATCTTGGTAAGCCCCTTTTCTTCTAGGGGTTATGCAGTATAATCTTTTGTTATAAATTACTAATTTTTGAGGTATAGTCGGGGCCTTGTTTCAGGCATTATCATAACTATCTTTTGTATCTTTAGAGGCTCCGTAAACATCTTTGTGGCTATGTGCAGGCATTAGATGGGTTACTAGACTACGTTGTAATTCTAAACTATTGTTCTTCTAAACTGTAACTGTATGATATTTTTGGAAACTTAACTATGGTTTAAGGGTTGTTATATAAAATGAACTAGCAATGTTATATGTACGATCTTTACTACTGTCTAATTAAATGAAAACATGGTTTCTTGATCATAGTGATTTAGGTAGAAGGTGTCCAAAAGGCTTGCTCAGTTGGGTTCACTCGATTGAGCGCCGGTTGCACCTCCCGAGGTTAGGGTGTGACAGCCACGAGATCGGCCCTAGGATTTCTAGCCTTAGTTTTCTTGGGCTTTGGGGAACTTGATGGCGATGCCCTTTTCCTTTTCTTCTCCTTAGTTGGCTTTGGGATTTTCTTCTCACCGGGAGGGGGCGGCCTCACACCAACAGTGTCTCTGAGGCCTGTGTAAGGGGAAAGTAACCATGGTGAGTTAGGGAGCTCACCATGGTTTTTAACTTCCTACCGATCCTTGGCCAGATCACACCAACTATGTTCTGCATGTAAAGAAGTGGAAGCCAGATGTCGAACCCAACCTGTGAGGTCCGAAATTGCACCAAAAAACCAAGCGGCAACTACATCATCAAAATGGAATTAGATCGAGGAAGAATAAGGAAAGTAGAACAGTAATCATCATCGATAAGTTTGTAATTACGTTTCATTTTCCATTCCTCGGTAAATGGCATCCTTTCAGCAGGAATTAAATCGGAAGTCTTGATTCAGACAAATCGACTCTTCCATCTTCGGTCCTTTTCCTCATCGATGCTGGAGATGGGCGATTTCGAGGATAGATGCTGGAGCTTTATCAGATCACCTTGATAAAGGTGAGGGTTGTATAGCCTGATTAGGTGGTCGAGGGTAAAAGGCATCCCCTCAACTTGGCCTGAGAAATACCTGATCAAATTGATGATACGCCACAAAGAAGGGTAGATATGGGCAAGCGTCACCCGATATTGGTGATAGAAATCGAAAATGACTGGGTCTACGGGACCTAGTATGAAAGAATAAGTGTACACTCTTAAGTACCCTTCCACATGAGTGGTGATGTCCTCTTCGGGGGAAGGAATCACGACATCCTTATCCCCATAGTTACAATCCTTTTTCATCTGCTCAAGGTCATCTTCGGTTATCAAGCAGATATATCCAGACATGGGCTCGCATCAACTTGGAACCGATGCAAGCTTATCGACTTTGGAATAGAAGATAGCTCGCATGGCCCAGGAATGCACTCCTAGATACGAGGTGGCACTATCGTTCTACCACCGGTCGGATGTGATGACGATGAGCTTTTTCTTTCTTAAGAATGGTTTTAGATGTTTTGGCCATTACTGTTGATAAATTCAAATAAAGAGAAGAAGTTGATGTTGCAGCAAGAACGAGTTGAAGAAAGAATGAACTCAGGGAAGATGAAACAACTAGTGAGGTTTTGAGAAACCTTTAAGGAGTAAATATTGTAAAATATGTAAAATTGACTTATTTATAGTGGCCGCTTTAACAGTTTGGGAAAGCCAATATCCAACCATCAGCTGCCTTCAATTAATAGCCTTGGGAACTATGCAGACACGACCTTTCAATCACTTCAGTCGTTGACATCACGCGTTTGACATCATGATCGAGGCATTGGAGGATCGGGGATCAAATCATTTCTTATCGTCTTACTCTAAGACACGCGGGGACTATCTATATATGATCAAAATCAAGTATGTCCGATTTCACGTGCTCGAAGAGTCGCTTCAAGCCCGAGTTCAGGATAGGTTGAGTTCGAGCCCGATGGAGCAACCTCCAGCCCGATGACAGAGTACAAGGAATGGCAAATGTGAAAGCAGTGGTCATAAGAATGATGACAACATAACCGCCATGGTGCAAAATAATGATAATATTGTCCTCTTTATAAATAAGGAAGAGGAATGCATTCACTTGTCAGGTCCAAAGTCGGAATGGGTGGTTGATACAACATTTTACCATGCCACACCAATAAGAGATCTTTTTTGCAGATATGTAGCAGGTGACTTCGGCATTGTAAGAATGGGTAACAAAAGTTACTCAAATATTGCTGGGATTGGTGACATTTGTATCAGGAGAAATGTTGGATGCACATTAGTTCTAAAGGACGTGCGACATGTACCTGATTTGTGGATGAACTTGATCTCGGGAATTGCTTTAGAATGAGATGGATATGATAACTATTTTGCAAATCAAAAGTGGAAACTCACCAAAGGATCATTAGTGATTTCAAAGGGAGTTACTCTTGGCACGTTGTGCAGGACAAATGTAGAAATATGCCAAGGTGAATTATACACGGCACAATATGAGATTTTTGCATATTTGTGGCACAAAAGAATAGGCCATGTAAGCGAGAAGGGATTGCAGATTCTTGTCAGGAAATCACTCATCTCTTTTTCCAAAGGAACAACGATAAAACCTTGTGACTACTGTTTATTTGGTAAGCAACATAGAGTCTTATTTTGGACATCGTTTGAAGGAAAATTAAATATGCTTGATTGGTATATTCTATATTTATGATCCAATGGAAATTGAATCAATGGGTGGTAACAAATATTTTGCTACTTTTATTGATGATGCTTCACGAAAATTATGGGTTTATATTTTAAAAACCAAAGATTAGGTGTTTCAAGTTTTCTAGAAGTTTCATGCTATGGTGGAAAGGGAGACAGGCCAAAAGCTAAAGTGTCTCCGAAGTGACAATGGAGGCCAGTACACTTCAAGGGAATTTGAAGAGTACTGTTTGAGCCATGGGATCAGACATAAAAAGACAGTTCCTGGAATCCCACAACATAATGGTGTAGCTGAGAGAATGAACTGCACTATTGTTGAGAAGGTGAGAAGCATGCTTAGAATTGCTAAACTGCCTAAGTCATTCTGGGGTGAAGTAGTTCAGACAGTTTCTCACCTAATCAATAAGAGTCTGATAAGTAGGGATTTTGACTACTTATTAGCACCTTTTTACTTTCGTTCTAGTCCGAAAGTAATTAACTATATTCCTGAAAACTGATGAAATGTGCTTAAATACAGGAGCATTGGGAAATGAGCCAAAAAGATGAAATCCAACTCAAAAAGGAGTAAAATGAACTCAAGGACAAAAAGCAGGTAAAAGGCTAAATGTGCGGCCCGCAGAATTCCTTCTGCGGCTACAGAATGCAAAGGAAATCCGATAGTGTCCAAGAGCAATATGCAGACCAGACAATTATTGTGCGGCCATAGAAGTCATGCAATATGCGAAATTCTGAGAAGTTTCAGTTCGAGCTTCAAAGATATGCGGACCGCACAATTATTGTGCGGACCGTAGAACAAGCAACATGCAGCCACAATCTAGAATTATGCGGTCGCATACCAAGATCCTACCAAGACTAATGAAGAAGTGCGGACCACACACAGAATTTTGCGACCGCAGAACCTTCAAAAGGGCATCTTTGTCCGAAATTTCCAGCTGTGTATAAGTAGTCTTTTTTGACGAATTTAGGTCAAGTTTTGAATATCCAAACATATGTAGCCATTTTTATTTACTGGTTTTAGTAACTTTAGCTTACTTTAGTGATAAAACATTAGATTTTTATCGTTTAATCTTGCAATATGAGTTTAATTATCATTTCTTCTTTAATTTCTTCATTTTCATCTATGAGTAGCTAAATTTCTAGCTAGGGTTATGACCTAACCCTAATGTGGGTACCTATTGGGTGTTTGATCTAGGGCTTATTTATGGTTGGCTGTGTAACATTTAGCTTAGTTCTTGCTTTAATTGTAGAATTAATAGTTGCAAACATTGATTCAAGCCTATTTGACTTAGTCTCCACTTGAGAAAGAGAGACTGAGTCTAGGAAAACTTGACTAACAAGAAGTTGGGATGAACTCAAGAAATTGATAGTCCCAATTAAAGGGTTGAATTTAGAGATAGTAAAACCCGACTTTAGCATCTATCAACTGTTTTCTAAATTACCCATTTGGATTTGAGAAAGCTAAATTGGGCAAAATCACTCTATTACCAAGAGGTATTGAGTGGTTAATTGCATGTTGATTGCTATATTGCACCCCGACCAACGAAACCCACTCTAAAGCCCACAACCTGTTAGGCAAACACCTAGGTGGAAGTTACAACCCTAGATTTTGACAAACTTGAAAAACAATGCGAAAAATATCATTCTATGGTTTTATATTTGCAAACAATATCTAAATTTAGAAGTAGACAAAAACAACAAAGTATGTGGAAGTGCATTTTGGACACATTATACTCTTAGTCTGAGTATATACCTAATCCCATCTACGCTCCCTGTAGATTCGATCCAGACTCCTAGTTGGGTAATTATAATTGCATCGACCACTTAACAACCCCAATTTGAGGTGTGAACTTGGGTGACACCAATTTTTGGCGCCGTTGACGGGGAGCTAAAAATGACTTTAGATATATATTTGGTTTTGTGTGTGATTTGTCTTCCTTTCTGTCCGGGTTATTAATCTTTTATGAAACAATTGTAGGTGATACAATGGCTTTCAACAATAATGATCCTCTTGGAAACGTGCCATTAGGGGATGACGGGGATGATGACAACGTTGATGAGGTTCGTTTTGAACCTCAAGCAAATAGACGAGGATGTCCGCCTCAAGACAACATCCCCATTCCACCCTACCTCCTCCAAGAGCAGCGGTACACTGGGTGTTGCCGAATGAAGGATATGCAAGTGCCATAGTCCCGCCCCGCATTAGGGCGGGAAATTTTCAAATCACAAATGTTATGCTTAAGTTGTTAGAACAGAGGGGAATCTTCACCGGGGCTCCAAATCAAAATGCGTACAAGCACTTGAAAGGGTTGGTTGACACTTGCTGGGGGAGTTAACAAACAAATGTCTCTGAGGATGATTTACAGTTGAGGCTATTCCCTTTCTCTCTACAGGGGAAAGCCTTGGATTGGTTAGAGAGGTTGCCAAATTATTTTATCCATACATGGGATGAATTGGACGAGAAATTCATTTCCACGTTCTTTTCTCCCGGGCATATGGCAACTCTTAGGGATGAGATTTTAGCTTTCAAATAAGAACCCAATGAGACTTTGCATGAGATATGGGAGAGGTACCATACTATGGTGAAAGAGTGCCCTAACAATGACATGGAGGAGGCTATGATTCAACAAACTTTCTATAGGGGGATCAATGCTACAAATCAATATGTGGTCAACTAACTTGCCGGTGGAAATTTCATGACAATGCCATATGTAGAAGCTTGTGAGATTCTTGATGTAATGGCGGACACTTCATCAGCATGGCAAAGTAGAGCAAACGTTCCTCAAGGTGATCCCAATGTGATTCACTTGCATAAAAAATTACATGATCATGGTCAAGAAATGCCGAGTTGACCACCACAATGTATCAACAAGCCAAAGCTCAACTTCAACAAGTGCGAAATCCTAAGCAAGTCAATGCAATGGAGGGAGTTAGTATGATGGTAAACAAGAGAACGCAAAAGGGTCCTCAAGTGCAAAACCATGTTGAAAATTATGTGCAAGATGATAGTGGATTTGATCAAGATGAACAATACAATGAACAAGAAGAGGAAGTACAATATGTGAACAACTTCCAAAGGCAAAGAAACAACAATCAAGGCCTGAAGCAACAACAGTGGTGACCACAAGAAAATCATGGAAATTGGAATTCAAACAATCAAGGTAGTTGGAACAATCGAAACAACCAAGGGAATTGGAACAATCAAAGCAATCAAGGAAATTGGAATGATCAAAATAACTAAGGCAATTGGAGTGGCAATAATAAAGGCTATTGGGGAGGCAACAACCAAGGAGGGTGGAACAACAACAACAATCAGGGGTTAGGTTTTCAAAGGCACCCGAGCAACCCACCTCCCTATCCTTCCCAAGGTCCGAGTTCCTCCAACAATGAGATGGGCTGAAAAGAGAATATGTTTAAACAAATGATAGAGATGAATGCCGACTCCAATGCTCAATTAGCCTCTCAAAACACTTCAATTCGTAATTTGGAAGTTCAATTGGGGAAAATCTTGCAAGATTTGAAAACTCGTTCTAAGGGGCACTACCAATTGATACGGTGGTGAAACCAAAGGGTGGGAACAACGGGACATGCCATGGCCATTACTATAAGAAGTGGAAAAGGTGGGGAAGCATCCACCTCAAGTCAACAGAAACTTGTGGATGCTGAGCAAATGGTACAACTAGATAAGATCCTAGAAAATGAAGTTCAAGCAAATGATGATGTGAGAATTGATGACAATGTGGAGGAGACTCGTGAGGAAGTGAATACGTCTAGGGAACACATTGTTGACATACCGAAACCGGTAGTGCCAAAGCCCAAGGAACCAATGCCAAGGCCTCCTCCTCCATACCCTCAAAGGCTTGCCAAGCAAAAGGGCGAGAACCAATTCAGAAAGTTCATTGACATGATGAAGAGCTATCTATCAACATTCTATTGGTTGAGGCTTTGAAGCAAATGACGGGTTATGCAAAGTTCATAAAGTACTTGGTGACAGAGAAGAGGTCGATGAATTGTGAAACTATAAATATAACTCACCAAGTGAGTGCAATTGTGCCCTCAATGGTTCCTAAATTGGAAGATCCCGACGCTTTCACTATCCCTTGTACCATTGGGAGTGCTGACTTTGCCAAAGCTTTATGTGATCTTGGGGCAAGTATCAACTTGATGCCCTACTCGTTTTTCAAAACTTTGGGGATTGGGCAACCAAGACCCACATCTATGAGGTTGCAAATGGCGGATCGTAAAATGAAGAGACCGTTGGGTATAATTGATTATATGTTGGTTCGTGTTGATAAATTCATCTTCGCGGCAGACTTTGTGATTCTTGATTGTGAAGTGGACTATGAGGTGCCAATTATTTTGGGTAGACCTTTCCTTGCTACGGTGAAGGCTCTTGTTGATGTGGAAGCCGGTGAGCTCATTTTTCGGATGGGTGATGAAAAGGTGGTTTTCCATGTATGCAAATCTATGAGGCAACCAAATACCAATGAAGTTTGTTCGTTTGTGGATTTGGTGACCGATGTGATTATTTATGAAACAAGTGCTATGGTGAATGTTGATGATAATTTGGAGACCGTTTTGCTCAACCTTGATGACGATGAAGAGAAAGAAGGTTATGTGGAATGTGTGAATGCATTGCAAGGCATGGGGTCGTACACTTATGAACCCCGCAAGTTATCCTAGGATCTTGAAAACCGGAAGACTCCTCCAACAAATCCCTTAATCCAGGAGCCTCCCACTTTGGAGTTAAAGCCATTGCCTCCGCATCTCAGATATGAATTATTTGGCCCTTGTTATACTTTATCGATTATTCTTTCCTCTTTTTTGACTAACATACATGTATATTCCACATTGGAGGTGCTACAAAGGAGGAAGAGATCTATAGGATAAACATTTGTGGATATTCGGGGCATAAACACCGCCTTTTGCATGCACAAGATTATTTTAGAGGAGGGTGCTAAACCCTCCATTGAACATCAGAGGAGGCTAAATGAAGCAATGCAGGAGGTGGTCAAGAAGGAGGTAATCAAGTGGTTAGATGCCAGGGTTGTTTACCCATTTCCGATAGTTCGTGGATTTCTCTGCTGCAATGTGTCCCAAAGAAAGGGTGCACGACTGTGGTTACCAATGACAAGAACGAGTTGATTCCTACAAGAACGATGACCGGGTGGAGAGTGTGTATGGACTATCGCAAGCTTAACAAAGTCATAAGGAAAGATCATTTTCCACTTCCCTTCCTTGATCAAATGTTTGATAGGTTAGCTGGCCGTGCTTTCTGTTGTTTCCTCGATGGGTACTCCGGCTACAATAAAATTCTTATTGCTCTAAAGGATCAAGAGAAAGCTACTTTCACATGTCTTTATTGTACTTTCTCATTCTCAAGGATGCCATTTGGGTTATGCAATGCACCGACGACTTTTCAAAGGTGCATGAGGGAAATCTTTACGGACATGGTGGAGGATATTCTTGAACTCTTCATGGATGACTTTTTGGTAGTCGGAGATTCCTTTGATGATTGTCTAGCAAACTTGGACAAGGTCTTGTCAAGGTGTGAAGAGACGAACTTGGTATTGAATTGGAGTAGCGTCATTTCATGGTTGAGGAAGGCATTGTCCTCGGCCATAAAATTTCAAAGAATGGCATTGAGGTCGACAAGGCCAAAATAGAAGTGATTTCTAAACTTCCACCCCTACGTACGTGAAAGGAGTGAGGAGTTTCTTTGGTCATGCGTGGTTCTATCGCCATTTCATCAAGGATTTTTCCAAAGTGGTGAATCACTTGTGTAAGCTTTTGGATAATGATGCCAAATTCCATTTCAATGGAGATCGCATGAAGGCATTTGAATTACTCAAGTTAAAATTGACAACTTTTGAGCTCCTATTATCATCGCACCCGATTGGAGCTTACCTTTTGAGCTCATGTGAGACGGAAGTGATGTGGCTGTTGGAGCAATTTTGGGGTGACGTATCAACAAAATCTTTCATCCGATATACTATGCTAGTAAGACCATGAACGATGCCCAAGTCAATTACACAGTGACCAAAAAAGAGCTCATTGCTATTATCTTTGCTATGGAGAAGTTCCACCCATACTTGATGGGTACAAAGGTGATTGTCCACACCGATCATGCGGCGTTTCGGTACATAATAAGCAAGAAGGATTCAAAGGCGAGGTTAATGTAGTGGGTGCTTTTATTGCAAGAGTTCGATCCAGAAATCCAAGACCACAAAGGTAGTGAAAATTAAGTGGTGGACCACTTGTCTCGATTGGATGAGGAGGGGAGGCCACCTGATGGCCTTGAGATCAATAATTCCTTCCCCGACGAGTAGCTTCTAGCCATTTCAATTATCGAGATTCCATGGTTTTCCAATTTAGCAAATTATCTTGTGAGAGGCATTTTACCGAATGAGTTCTCTTCAAACAAAAGAAAGAAGCTAAAACGGGATTGCCTTGACTATTATTGGGAAGAACCGTACCTCTTTCGAATTTATACCGATGGTGTGATTTGAAGATGTGTGTCGGAGGAGGAACAAGTGGGAATTCTTGAGTCTTTCCACGATTCACTATATGGAAGTCACCATGGTAGGGCTAGAATGGTGGCAAAAGTATTGAGTTGTGGATTCTATTGTCCTACTCTCTACAAGGATGCTAGTGAGCTTGTCAAGCATTGTGATGAATGCTAAAGTGCCGGTGGAATCTCGAAGAAAAACTAAATGCCTCTCACCATGATTTTGGAGATAGATACTTTCGATATGTGAGGTATTGATTTCACGGGTCTGTTTGTGAGCTCTTGTGGAAATACCTACATTCTAGTCGCGGTTGATTATGTACCTAAATGGGTTGAGACCTTTGCTTTTCTCAATAATGAAGCGAGGAGTGTGGTGGCATTTTAGAAAAAAAATATCTTTACAAGATTTGGTACTCCAAGGGCTATCTTAAGTGATGGGGGTTCACATTTTTGCAATAAGGCTTTTGATATCTTACTCACCAAGTTTGGTGTCACTCACAAAGTCTCGACCCCCTATCACCCTCAAGCAAGTGGTCAAGTGGATGTCTCCAATGGGAGATAAAGATTTTTGTCAAAGACAGTGAATGCCAACCGGACGGATTGGTCAAGAAAACTTGATGGTGCTTTATAGGCTTATAGGACGGCTTACAAAACACCGATTGGGATATCTCCATACCGGTTGGTGTTCGGGAAAGCTTGTCATCTTCCGGTGGAACTTGAGCATAAGGATATGTGGGCTTTGAAGAAGTTGAACCTTGAATGGGATGTTGCCGCCAACTTAAGAGTGACACAATTGAATGAGCTAGATGAATTCTGGTACCATGCATATACAAGTTGCTACTCATACAAGGAGAAGATGAAGTACCTCCATGACAAGTACATCTGAAACAAGGATTTTAAAGAAGGTGATCTTGTGTTATTGTTCAATTCTCGGTTATGGATGTTTCTAGGAAAGTTGAAGTCAAAATGGAGTGGCCCGTTTAAGGTTGTTGGTGTGACACGATTTGGTGAATTGGACTTGAAAAATAAGAATGATGAAGTTTTTAGAGTCAATGGGCAACAGTGAAGCCCTATCTTGGAAAAGTTGATGATGGCCACATCGTGGCGATTCTTCATTTCAAGTGATTGGTATTCTGCGTCGTATCATGACGTAAATCAAGCTCTTCTTGGGAGGCAAACCATGTTTCTTTTTCTTTATCTTTTTCTTCTTCTTTAGATAAGTTTTGTTTTATACTAACTGGTTTTGAAGTGTATGCAGGAATGAGTGTGCTTTGTAGTGACTGTGCCCAGAAAAATGGCTAAGTGTTGAAAAGGTGCAGACCACACATTTATTGTGCGGACCGCACAATCTTGAATGCCACAGCAGAAAGCAATCTGCGGTCTCATAATTTGTTGTGTGGCTGCACAATTGGAGACCCAAAAATGCAACTTCTCTGAAGTTGGTCTTACAGAAAAAAGGCCAATCTGCAGCCACACATGAAATTGTGCGGTGCACACAAATTCTGCAACCGCATTCACTATTGTGTGGACCACAGAATGATCTAAGGTGTTTTGGTAACAAGTATAGGAGTGCGGCCGCACATGAAATTGTGCGGACCGCACTCATCTCTATATCCGTTACCCTGTGCATCAAGTATAAATAGAGGGCTTCATGCTCCTGTTCAGACTTTACACACTCTGCATGTTCACAAAAGGCAAAAGCACAATACCCTCATCCAATCAAGTTTCTAAAATTCATTTCATCATCTAAATCTCTTCCTTGCATCACTACATCGATGGTATGTTAAATTCATCCTTAGTTTTTTTTAATTTTATTAATTTGTGTTCATAGTTAGTTGGTTATTTTGAGCCTTAATCGTAAAATTAAAGATCATGTGGGCTTAATTTCATGTGGGTAACTTCATGCTTGCTAAATGGGGGATGGATAAACTAGTTATTAGGTTTAATTAGACCTTGCCTTGTCTAGTTTTTGCGTAGAAGTTAGAAACCCTAAGTAACTGCCATAAATTTTTGAATTATGCGTCCACACAAGAAATTGTACTGTCTGTAGATCCATCATGTAAGGCAGTTGATATGAGTTGTATGTGTGGACTACACTTAAAAATTTGCGGTCAACAGAAATTTGACAACAGTTTCAAAAACTATGTGCGACCGCAGATTGACCAATTCTCTAATATCAGAGAGTTGTTTGTTTTGATGATGGAATTGTGCTGCCAAAGTCAAAATTGTGCGGTTGCACAAAATATTGTGCGGACCGCAGAATTAGGTTGCGACCGCACTTCAAACTTTTGCGGTCCGCACTTTCCCATCTGCGGTCACACTCACTATTATGCGGACCTCACTTCTTAGCAGCATCTATTTTTTACTGGTGTTTTCTGCAGCTGTCTGCAATTATGTAATGCTATCAAACTGAACATAACTGAATCTTTTTTCTATGAATTGCAGACAATGGTGCGATCTGGTGGTAGAGGTGATACTTCCAAAGGGAGGTGTGAACCCTCCCGAGGCTGAGGCAGGGGCAACCTCCCACTCTCAATCCAAAGAGTAATAAGCAAGAAGGCAACTATCGGAAGAGCCCTTGAACCTTCAGAATCAAGTGAATATCTCCCGTTTAGGGAAGCTTCAGAGGGCAATTCTATGCAAGTGCAACCCGATGCACTATCTCAACAACAATAGCTTTCGGGTAAACTACAACTCAGAGATGAGCCTTTCTTCTCAGCTAGCTCTTAGAGGGTTCGGAAGAGGGTAGCCAAGATGCAGAGACCTCTTCCTCACATGCCCCCACAACACCTATCCCAGTTGATGATTATAAGGATATGCCTGATGAGAGTCGAGGGGTAATACCCGAGTTGCCGGCCTAGAGAAGTCGAAGAAGAAGGAAGTTTGGGAGGATAGATTCGTGATCTTAGCTGCCTTAAACAGCTTCATAGAATTGTGGACAAAAAGATCGCTCACTCTTGAGTGTAAATTTGATTTGAAGGATTTGGATAGATACAACCCGAATATGGCAAGATAGTTTTGGGAGAGAAAAGGGTGGCTGTCATAATTCACCCAGGATGTGGTGGACACCTAAGAACACTTAGTCCAAGAATTTTATGCCAGTGTGCCGCACATCAAGAAAGGGACTAAGGTGACCAAGGTCAGAAATTTGAAGGTTAGATTTGATCAAACATCCTTGAACTCTTACTTGGGGCTCATGGATATGGAGCCGACACAATATCTGGAGAAATGTCGACCGGGAGATGCGGCTCGCCCTTGCTTAGTCGCGATACTAGCAGCTCCAGGATCACCACCATCATGGATCACAATAAGGGTTCCCATTCAGCAGAACGCCCTCAACTTTGAAGACAAAGGCTGGCAAACATTTGTCTTCAGCCAGATTGACCCATGCAAAAATGAAAATATCCTTCCTATTTCTCGGGCAATTTTAGTGGCATCTATGGCTGGGTACCCTATCAATGTGGGTGCCATCGTGTCAGCCAACATGTCGGTAGTTATCAGGTAGGGTGAGAGCTCATACCCGTATCCAAACACCATCACAAAATACCTTATGGATGCGGTAGTGGAATCAAAGCCATTTGATACAAAGGTTCAGGCAAAGAAGCCCTTCTCATGGTACTCTCTCAAGGACCCGAGGAACCCAAAGAACAAGATCAAGGGTCAGCCAACTACTACCCAGGGCTAATCTAAAGAGCCTTCGGTGGTAGCTACAACTTCAGCAACACCGTCAGCTGACAGGCCTGCCTCTTCAACCGGGACTTCTAGCAGTACGACCGCCATACCTCCACCCTCATCATCTGGACCACCAGTAGCTTCAGTGCCTTCATCATCCACTTATCCACTCAAAATAATGAGAGTATCTCTGACTCTGGCAAGTATCAATAACTAGACGCAGACAGTCACTGCAAAGATGAATGACTTATCTAGTGCTGTTGCAGCACAGTCTTCCACCCCAACACCCCAGACTTCCCCCATAGTGGAGGAGACCTTGAAGAAGATTCTAGAAACCAGCAGTCTATTATGGATACTTTGGTGGCACATGGGAGAGTAATTGAGGAGTTGGGTAAACAGGTGAAAAAGATGAGGAAATCACAGGCCTCGAAGAAAGCACTTGACAAGCTAACCAAAGAGGTGTCCAAGATAGCATCCGTTGGGGATATTCCACTTGATATGCTGATGGAGTCAACACCAGCAGCACCATCAGTACCTGAGGGATCAGAGGTAGCAGCTAGCTAGTCTGAGGAGCCAGACCTTGCTGCCTACACTACTGAGGTAGTATTACAGATATTCACCAACCTAGCTACTCCTCGAGCAGAGAGCGGTGAGATACGGTTGGAGGAGCCTGAGGGTGGTGATGATGCAATGGAGACTGAAGCCACATAGGGAGTTTTCTCTACTCTTTCCCTTCCTTGATTTTTATTTTTTTAAGCATTAGGGACAATGCTTATTCTTATTGGGGGGGGGGTGGAACTTATTTTGATTTGATGGCAGTGGCCTGTAATAACTTGATAACATTCTCTTTTCTTCTTTTTATTTATGTGCATATTCTTTTTTCTCTCTATTGATGTATATATTCTCTCTTACCTCTCTTAACTTGTATATTCATTTCATTTATACTTTCAGTAGTTTATTCTATAGCTTTTTTATCTTGCTTTCTTAGTAGTTGATGTTTAATCTAATAGCATCTTATTTACGTTGATAGCTTCTTTTTGACTTGATAGCTTCTTTTTATGTTTAAGTGATCAATAAGCCTTTGGTTTTCTTAATGCCACAGTTCATTCCAAAGGTGGTTTCTGTGTGAACCGGGTTACTCTTCCCCACGATGGATGGTGTGACAACCTTTTTAAGGGATTGAGACCACTCTTAATGTGTAAGTAAAAATAGTAGTAATGAATAAAAGGGTCAAGCATGTTTCACTTAGTACCAACACATTTAACTACGGCCTTACGGTAATAAGTTCTTGGCAAGAAATAACTCTAGTTAGTGACATTTTGACTCTTGTGTTGACTTGAGCAATCATTGGGTGGTTTAGTTGAACCATTAGTGATTTTCAATCTTTAATATAGTTGTTTTGGGCCCTCGACTCTATCCTCTTTAACAATCCAGTTGTGTGAGAAGTGAGATTTTTGTTGCAAGTCCAAGTACCCATGTGAATGGTCTAGAACTTGTCCCAAATGTGTTTCTAGGCGAAATTCTAAGTTTTGCTTTGCTTGAGAAGTGATTGTAGGCTCTCCTTGACCCGATTTGAAATTTTCCATAGCCCAACAATGTTTCTATCCCTAGTCGACCCATTTGAGCCTAAGACTTTTTTCATTTGATAGCTACGTTACAAGCCTTTACCCATTTTGTAGTGACCCTCTCTTTGCACCCTAGATTTTCCTTAACACTCTTGAGAAGTAATTGGCTAAAACATAAGTTTGGGGGAGAGACAAGGAGTTTGAAAGTGGTATCAAGGAACAAAAAGAGAAGAAATAAAGAAAAGGAAAGGCAAAGAAAAAGAAAGAAGGAACAAAAGAAAAATGCAAAAAGAAGATGAATAAAGTGAAGAGTTGAAGGGATTTAAAGAAAAGAAATGATACAAAGCATGGAGAAAACAAAGAAGAAGAAAATGAACACCATGACCGAGAAGGAGTGATGTTAAGTCTCTCTAGTTCGCATAAGGAAAAAGAAAATGACTCAAAGAGTCGGCAAAACATGAGCCAAAAAGATAAAAATAGAGTGCTTAAGGAAAGATGAACCTGTTTCTATCCCAACATTCCCTACCTTTGTCCAAAAGCCTTCATTACATTCTGAAAAAGACCTACATGATTTCAAGCCGAGTGAACTTGCATTAGTGGTGATTTACATGAGGGGCAAACATATGATACTTAGAGTCGTACTTGTGACATTCTTTTGAGAGAGATGAGCGAACTTTTCACAAATCCTTGAATTGAGTGCTACATTCTTAATTGAGACATGCTAACAGAGAGTAGAGGAGGAGGAGTTTGGGATCCACAATGATCTACATGAAAGAGCGAGCTTCCTTGATGAATAAAGTCAACTCTTGATTCTCTAGTGTCACATTAGAACTATTGTGCTTAAAAAGTAAAAACATTGCCTTGTTGATAATTCATAAGTGTTGTGGGTACTTGTTGGTCCCAATTGATGTGTTTTTGATTTACCTTGGCATAGTTGGAAAAGCTCTTAGTTTGTAGACATGGGAATTACTTTAATTGCTTGAGAACAAGCAAAAGCTTGAGTTTGGGGGAGTTGATAAGTGGGGATTTTGACTACTTATTAGCGCCTTTTTTACTTTCGTTCTAGTCCAAAAGCGCTTAACTATATTCCTGAAACTGATGAAATATGCTTAACTGTAGAAGCATTGGGAAATGAGCAAAAAAGATGAAATCCAACTCAAAAAAGAGTAAAATGAACTCAAGGACAAAAAACAGACAAAAGGCTAAATGTACGGACCACAAAATTCCTTCTACGGCCGCATAATGCAAAGGAAATCCAACAGTGTCCAAGAGCAATGTGCGGACCGCACAATTATTGTGCGGCCACAGAAGCCATGCAAAATTCCATGTTTAGAGAAGTCCCAGTTCGAGCTTCAAAGATATGCGGATTGGATTGGACGCAGAAGTCAGCCATGTGCCCGCACTCAGTTTTGTGCGGTCCGCAGAAAGGGCATGTGTAGTCGCACTCATTATTGTGTGGATCGCTCGAAAAGAAACATGCGGCCGCAATCCAGAATTATGTGGCCGCAGACCAAGCTCCTGCCAAGGCAAATGAAGAAGTGTGGACCGCATACAGAATTGTGCGGCTGCAAAACCTCCTAAAGGGCATTTTTCTCCGAAATTTCCAGCTGTGTATAAATAGTCTTTTTTGACATATTTAGGTCAATTTTGAATATCCAAACATCTGTAGCCGTCTTTACTGGTTTTAGTAATATTAGCTTACCTTACTGATTAAACATTAGATTTTCATCTTTTAATCTTGCAATGTGAGTTTAATTATCATATCTTCTTTAATTTCTTCATTTTCATCTATGAGTAGCTAAATTTCTAGTTAGGGTTGTGACCCAACCCTAGTGTGGATACCAAGTGGGTGTTTTATTTAGCGCTTGTTTATGGTTGGGTGTGTAACATTTAGCCTAGTTCTTGATTTAATTGTAGAATTAATTGTTTCAAACATTAATTCAACCCTATTTGACTTAATTTCTACTTGAGAAAGAAATTGAGGTGTACTCAAGAAATTGATAGTCCCAATTAAAGGGATGAATCTAGATATATTAAAACCCGACTTGAGCATCTATCAAGTGTTTTGTGAATTACCCATTTGGACTTGATAAAGCCAAATTGGGCAAAATCACTCTATTATGGAGAGGTATTTAGTGGGTAATTGCATGGTGATTACTATATTGCGCCTCAACCAACGAAACCCACTCTCAAGCACATAACCCGTTAGACAAACACCTAGGTGGAAGTCACATCCCTAGATCTTTTACAAACTTGAAAAGCAACAACAAAAATATCATTCTCTAGTTTTATATTTACAAACAATAGCTAAATTTAGAAGTAGACAAAAACAACAAAGTATGTTGAAGTGCATTTTGGACACATTATACGCTTAGTCCGAGTATATACCTAATACCATCTATGCTCCCTATGGATTCGATCCCGACTCCTAGTTGGGTAATTATAATTGCATCGACCGCTTCACAACCCCAATTTGAGGTCTGAACTTGGGCATCATCAGAGTCCATCAGCTCTATTGGATTTTAACATCCCAAAGAGAGTTTGGACTAACAAGGAGGTGTCCTACTCGCATCTGCAGGTGTCTGATTGCAGAGCTTTTGCGCATGTACCAAATGAGCAACAAACAAAGTTAGATGATAAATATGTTCCCTCCATATTCATCAGATACGGAGATTAAGAGTACAAGTATAAGTTGTGGGATCCAGTAAAGAAGAAGGTCATCTGAAGCTGAGATGTAGTCTTCCGAGAAAGTGAAGTTGGAACGGCTGATGATATGTCAGAGAAGGCCAAGAATGGTATAATTCCTAACCTTATTACTATTCCTTATACTTCTAACTATCCCACAAGGGCAAAAAGTAGGACTGACGAGGTTGCCGAGTAGGGTGAGCAACCTAATGAGGTTATTGAGCAGGAGGAGCAACTTGATAATGGTGTCGAGCAAATGGAGCAGCCCACTCATGGAAAAGAACAACCTCAACCTCTGACGAGATCAGAAAGGTCAGGGGTAGAGTCATGCAGGTACTCTTCCACAGAGTATTCCTCGTTAGTGATGAGGGGGAGCCAAAAAGTCTTAAAAGGGTGTTGTCCTATCCAGAAAAGAGCCAGTTGATGGAAGTCATACAAGAAGAGATGGAATCTCTGCAGAAAATGGCATGTACAAGCTGGTTGAACTTCCAATGGTTAAAATACCACTTAAATGTAAGTGGGTCATTAAACTCAAAAAAGATGGAAATGGAAAGCTGGTCAGATACAAAGCCCGATTAGTAGTTAAAGGATTCAAACAGAAGAAAGGTATTGATTTTGACGAATTTTCTCACCTGTAGTCAAAATTACTTCTATTCGAAAAATTTTGAGCTAAGAAACTAGCCTAGATCTTGAAGTGGAGCAGTTGGATGTGAAAACTGCATTTCTTCATGGATATTTGAAAGAGGAGATTTATATGGAGTATCCGGAAGGATTTGAAGTAGCAGGAAAGAAACACATGGTGTGCAAATTGAATAAGAGTCTTTATGGACTGAAGTATGCACCAAGGCAGTGGTACATGAAGTTTGACACATTCATGAAAAATCAAACATACATAAAGGCCTATTCTAATCTATGTGTATACTTCAAAAGATTTTTTTATTATAACTTTATTATATTATAGTTGTATGTGGATGACATGTTGATTATAGGACAAGACAAAGAGCTGATTGCAAAGTTGAAGAGAGATTTGTCCATGTCATTTGATATGAAGGACTTGGGCCAACACAACAAATTCTGGGAAAGAAGATAGTTCGAGAGCGGACAAGCAGAAAGTTGTGGCTATCTCAGGAAAAGTACATTGAACGCGTACTGCAACGCTTCAACATGAAAGAAAATGTGTTGTTAGAGTTCCTTATTCTTCAGTAGTCGAAAGCTTGATATATGCAATGGTATGCACCAAATCTGATATTGCTCATGCAGGTGTTGTTAGAATATTCCTTGAAAATCCTGGAAAGGAATATTGGGAAGCAGTTAAGTGGATACTTAGGTAACAAAGAGGTAATGTAGGAGGATGCTTATGTTTTGGAGGATCTGATCCTATCTTGAAGGGCTACACGGATGCTGATATGGCAGGTGATCTTGGTAATCGTAAATCTACTACAGGATACCTATTCACATTTTCAAGGGGAGTTATATCATGGCAGACGAAGTTGCAGAAGTGTGTTGAACTCTCTACAACTGAAACAGAGTATACTACCGCTATTGAAGTTGGCAAGGAGATGGACTGGCTAAAACGGTTCCTTCGAGAGCTTAGACTACATCAAAATGAGTATGTCGTCTATTGTGACCGTCAAAGTGTAGAAGACCTTAGAAAAACACCATGTATCATGCAAGGACGAAGCATATTGACGTGAGATATCATTAGATTAGAGAAAGAATAGAGGATGGGTCTATACAGGTCAAGAAAATCCATACAAGTGAGAATTCTTCGGATATGCTGACCAAGGTGGTACCAAAAGATAAGTTCGAGCTATTCAAAGAACTTGTCGGCATGCACTCAAACTAGAATGCAGTGCTACCTCCTCTAGATATGAGACTGGAGGAGGAGATTGATAGGGTCCATGTCATTGAAAAGCCAAAGTAATAGGCATGTGCCTAAGGAAAATATTTGGCTGAGAATATCTTTTGTTTGACTACCAACATTGTTAAATTGTTAACATTGAAGAAAAAGAAGAAAAATTGTGTGCAAATTGTCAAATATAGTAGGCTTCAGAGAGTGAGGTTTCGACTATAAAAGGAGAGCTTCGGCTCTCATTTATACACACTAACAAAAGAGAGAATGAAAGAGTGAAGCATCACAGACAGGGTATAAGAAAATACTCTATGAGAAAAATTGAGAGTGAGCGATATTGTAGTGATGTGGGAATATCAAAAGAGGGTTATTTTTTTTTTGAGTGTTGTAGTGGTCTTTGGAGTATTTTACTCGGACCTACAAAGTATAAAATTCCTTGCTATAGTGATACCAATTGCTCCTCTCGGGGCCGTGATTTTTTTCCTTATTCAAAAGGGTTTTTCACGTTAAAATCTTTGTGTCCTTGTTGTCACTATTTTATTCTTGTTGATTACCATATCTCAGTACTATGCTATTATTCCCTTTTTTTACCATGAATATTATTTCTAAGGAGGTTTATTCCCAACACTTCACCATGGTGATTATATATTCAGTAGCATTGATCACATAAGCATTATTACTGAACAAATGCTTCCGTCAAGCAAGGATTCCTATTCCCTTAAATTTCAAACCCTTCCTCTGTTTCCTCTTCTACTTTTAGAAAACTGAAAAACATTACATTGCATTGAAACAATTTTTTATTTTTAAAAAAGTGTTATTTCACTAGTGTAAGTATTGTGTTTTAACATTGAATAAAACCTTAAATTGAGAACATGGGGATGAAAGGGGGATTACAATAGATAACTTGAAGGATATGTTACAATCTCAACCATTATCAAGCTTTTAAAAAAATAATTTCTCATCATTGGTTCTTTATCTTAGAAGAATAAATTCTAAATTACAGTATTTGCTGTAATATAAAGAGGGATGGAGTATGTTTAATAAAATAAAAAGAGTGTTAAGGAGTGAGTGTTGATAGAGAAGCAAGGTAACATAGAATGAATAAGATGCTGCATTCTCAACCATTACTGGTATATATAGGTGGCCACATGTCTTTGATCAATGAGTGTATTGAACATTACTTGAGGATTTTCTATTGAACTGAATCCGCGATGCAAACGGGTCTAGAAAGTACTTTACTGGACACGTGAAATTCCTAGGTTCAGATTGTTGTTTGCACGAAAATGGCTTCGGTTTTCATCTGTTACGCAGTGTTTTAGTACCGGTAAAAGCAACATCGTTATCTGAATAGCTCAAATTGAGAGCCATTCTAGCTTGAACCGAAAATGAATTGTCTCAAGTTCAAAACTGTCAATTCCATCGCCATTATTATAAGGTTATCGATCAATACCACGATTAAAAGACATTGTTTCCAGTAGCCAATGAATTATACCAATGACTAAGGTATGTACAATGATGGCATTTTACTACCAAGAAAGCCACTGCAGTGGCAGGGCAGCTTTTACTGCCATGGTAAATTTTTCGAGAAGTGAAAAAAAAGGAGCTGAGGCTACTATAATCGCCGTAGTGAAGTGGTATTTCAGTCACGTTGTCGATCATGATAGAGAATAAGAATGCCAAGTACGAGAAAATTCAGCTATTCCAGCTATGTCAGTGAATTTGTCAAATTATATCAGTTTTTAATATGCTCTCATGGGCATCATGTCGACAATAGCACAATGGTAAATTATATCAGCTATGAACACTGCTACTCCAACGTAACTCATACTAACCAATGAAATTGTATATGCTATCTTAAGTGATTGCATAACAGAGTGACACGTAGTGTCGAGAGCAGAAGATAGTCAAAACCTAAGACAACTATTCCATCTATTACCGGAAAGAATAGTACTCATAAAGATGAAATAAATATTTACCACTGGGTAGCATTTAATGGAGAATATTCTACAACATATTGTATATTGTCCGTTATAAAGACGTTGTCATTCATGCCTGTTGTTACACATTTTTCAATGGCTCTCATAATTGACATTAAAGAAGGGCATGATCCTAAAACCTTGTTCCCTAGATGCAACTATAAATAATGAACTCTATTACCATTGTAAAGAGGAGGAATTTCTGGTAAACATATGTTATAATCTGCTCAAAGCTTTATATAATTTTTATTTTCTTGCTTTTCGATTTGATTGATGTTGTACCCGGAAGACGTGCTCCCGGAACTACTGTTTCTGCTGTTTATTTTCATTTCAAGGCTAAGTATTGCATATTTATTTAATTCTTCTATTATTTCAGGATTTCACTTGTCTAGAAAGCATGTATAAATTCAACTATAACGTTTTACGAGTAAACAGTTTGGCACCCACCGTGTGGACTAGACAGTCATGTAATTAAGTGGGTCCTTACATCTTTTACTAGCGTATTTTGATTACTTGTTCTTAGCAAAAAATCACAGAAAATTGCAGATAATGGTGTAAACAACACACACAATCTTGAGGTCCAAGTAGACCAGCCTCAGCATGAGGATTCAATTAGTGATACCTGCAATGAGGGGACGATGCCAAGCCGGTGCAAGGTAGAAAGTAGTCGTGTCATGTTCGGGAGGCGACCCTCGATGATGCTGAAGAGGAGCATATTGTTGAAGTGGTAAGGGTCCTGCATGAGCAACAATAGGTCATTCTAAGCCACCTTACATGGAAGGACAAGGTTATGACAGAACTAAAGCAGGCATTATCGGGTGCTTCCAATAATTCGAACGGACGAGGTCCAGTTTCTCCTGGTGCTCCCGCAAATCAAACAACGCAGAGGATCGACTACAACACCCTAAGGGATGAGGTCGGCTTCGATGGGACCGGAGGGAGCGGATCTGGTAACAACAACGAGAGAGATCCATTCAAAAGCGAACTCTTACAGTTTATGAGGGAAGTAAACGCTCGCATGGACCAAAACCTGGGTGCACCATCGGTGCTGAAAGGACTGGACTCAAAGAAGTATACTAAGTTGCCGTACAAACCAAGCGCGACACCAGAATTAATCCCGAAGTGGTTTAAAATGCCCAACATGCCAAAATATGATGGGACTTCAGACTCTCAGGAGCATATTGTCACCTATATAATAGCGGTGAAGGGGAACGATTTAGCTCCCCACGAGATCAAATATGTTTTGCTGAAAAAATTCGGAGAGACTCTCAGGAGGGGAGCCTTGATGTGGTATTCATTATTACCCGAGCATTCCATAAAATTGTTTGAGATACTCGCAGATTCTTTCATTAAGACTCATGCCGGGGCTAGAAAGGTGTAGGCTTGGAAGGTCGACACATTCAGGATTGCTTAAGAAGAGTCCGAGTTGGGACGAGAATTCATAAATTGATTCTAGAAGGAGAGGATGTTTCTCCCGACTGTTCCAGATGAATGGGCGGCTGAAGCTTTCACCAAGGGTTTGAACCCAAGAAGTTCCGATGCCTCCCAAAAGTTGAAGGAAAGCTTACTCAAATTCCAGGCGATGACTTGGGTGGATGTTCACAACCGGTACGAGTCAAATATAAGGATTGAGGATGATAAGCTCGGCTTTCCAGTGTTGGCTAAAGGCCGGGAAAAGAATAAAGAAAAATAAAAAAATGGTTTCGACACAGATAGGCGGTCTTCGAGGGGCCGGTTTTTTCCCTACAAATGGGCTGAAGGACACAACAGACGTTTCTGGTAAGCAAATAGGTTCATTGACGTCAGAAGAATTGATCGCTGCTAAAACAACATATCGCTACAGGACAAGGAAGCATCAGGTTCTCGAGATCTTTCCTATCACAGACTCTTAGAATACACCTTCAACATCAGTGAAGTAGTGTTGGTATTGGCTATGAGGAACATTAAAGAAGTGCGGCTCCCGAAGCCAATGAGGTTCGTTCCCAACCAGAGAGATCCTAATATATGATGTGAATACCACGGGACTAACGACCATCGAACCGGGGATTGACGACTTCTACGTGAAGAGGTGGCGACACTATTGAGAAATGGCCATCTCTGGGAATTCTTAAGTGACCGAGACAAAAATAATTACAATCGCAACCATGATAACACTGAGCCCTCAAAAACAGGAGAAGACCCCCCGCGCCAGACGATCAACATGATTTTGGGAGGGGGGAACCAGATAAATAGGGTTACTTTCTCGGTGGAAAAAAAGACGAAGGTAACAATAACCTATGGTAAGAGGCTCCATGAAGTTGTTGAGGATGACATCACTTTCATGGAGGAAGAGGCAGACAGATTATTGCTACCGCGCAATGACGCATCGATAATTTCTTTAAATGTATTAGATTTTAAAATCAAATGTGTTCTGGTGGATCCAGGAAGTTCGGCCAATATCATACAATGGAGGGTATTGGAACAAGTCAAATTTACCGAAAGCATCATTCTATCCACAAAACTCCTCACAGGGTTCAACCTCGCAAGCGTGACAACTCGAAGAGAGATCCTACTGCCTACAAATGCCGAGGGGGTGACGAAGATGACCCTTTTTGAGGTTGTGAATGGTGATATAGGTTACAAAATTATTCTAGGAAGAGCGTGGTTGCATTAGATAAAAGTAGTACCATCAACATCTCATCAGTTTCTAAAATTCCCAACTCCCAACGGGATTAAATAGATAAAAGGTGACCGACCAACGACAAGGGAGATGAATGCGATTTTGGTATCCAGTAGCAAAGGAAAGAAGCATGCAAAATAGCAATTACAGGGATCCGCGTTTGCTCCCGAGTCGAGTGAAGCTAACCAGGGGGAAGAAGTGTCAGAATCTTATCAGATGCCAAGATATTTTTAGGTACCAGAAAAGACAGACACAACAAAGTCCACAGTGGAAGAGCTTGAGCATGTCGCATTGTTAGAAAAGTTCTTGGAGATTAAATTCCACTTGGGGACAGGACTGCAACCGAGCTCAGGTTTGGATTTATTGAATTTCTTAAGTTTAATGGCGATTGTTTTGTGTGGTCGCATACGGATATGACAGGTATCCCGACGGAAGTGGACGTACACAAGTGAAGCGTCCTATTGTTGAGGCTAGAAATAAATTCATCAAAGAGGTGGTAACTCTCTTACTTGATATCGGTTCGATCCAGAGGTAAAGTATGCAAAATGGATATCTAACTTAGTAGTTCCTAAGAAGAATAATAAATTTCACATGTGTGTATACTATAAGGATTTGAATAAGGCATGCTCAAAGGACTCGTTTCCACTGCCAAACATTGATCAAATGATTGATGCAATGGTCGGGCATGAGTTAATGAGTTTCCTCGATGCCTATTCTAGGTACAATCAAATTAAGATGAACCCGAAGGATCAGGAAAAGATTCGTTCATAACGAACATTGGTACATATTGTTATAATGTGATGCCCTTCGGGTTAAAGAATGTCAGAGCCACTTATCAGCGACTCGTAAACAAAATGTTTGAAAAATAGATAGGGCAAACCATTGAAGTTTATATAGACAATATGATTGTTAAGTCTTTGAATGCAAGTAACCACCTTAAGCGCTTGCAAAAAAATTTTGACAACCTAAGGAAGCATAATATGAAGCTTAATTCCGAGAAGTGCGCGTTCGGGGTCAGCTCCGGCAAATTTCTAGAATTTCTGGTGTCACAAAGAGGGATTGAGATAAACCTCAATAAAATAGAAGACATCAAAGACATCCCGAACAGCTGTCAAGCGTAAAAGAGGTTCAAAGGCTCACAGGGAGATTGGCCGCTATGAGCAGGTTCATTTCCCGATCATTAAAGAAATGCCACTATTTCTTCGCACAACTCAAAAAGAAGAAAAACTTTAGGTGGACACCGGAATACCAGCAGGCCTTAAGGGAGTTGTAAAGATACTTGTCAAGCCCTCTGTTACTATCAAAGCCAGAGGAAGGTGAAACAAAGTTAATCTACCTAGTAATCTCGGAGGTAGCAGTAAGATCCATTTTAGTTCGTGAGGACGAAGGTACATAATCTCCCATTTATTACGTTAGTAGAATTTTAATGGGAGCAGAAACTCTCTACTTGCATTTGGAAAAGCTAGCCTTAGCTCTCGTAGTCGCCTCTCAGAAACTGAGGCCTTACTTCCAAAGTCACTCGATACATGTGGTGACAACCTTTCCCTTACGGAATATCCTTCATAAAATCTAACTCTCGGGTAGGTTGGCCAAATGGGCTATAGAAATGAGTGAATTTGACATAGTATATAAACCTAGGACTAATATTAAGTCATAAGTTTTCACCGATATTGTAGCCGATTTTGATTCGGAACTACTACCTCTGGCAACCAAATAGGTAGTGATGGTGTTGAGATCATCATTGGGAGATTGGACCCTATTTATGGATGGAGTTTCTAATGTAAATAGGTCCAGGCTCGACATAGTTTTGATCACGCCTTCAGGAGAAACCTATGGCAGGCCATAAGAATGACCCCTTTGAGTAAAAACGAAGTAGAGTATGAAGCATTAACTGCAGGACTCGAATTGGTATAGAAATCAAATGCGACTCCCAGCTGGTGGTTAATCAGGTTTTCAGGATCTTCGAAACCAAATAGGAGGACACACAACAATACATAGTAAAGGTTCAGGCTCTGCTTGCTCGGTTCCAGGAGTGGTCAATTACGCATACCCCGAGGGAAGAAAATGTAGAAGTGGATGCATTAACAAACCTCAGTTCATCAACAAAAATGAAGGGATCAGATTTCGGGATGGTAGTACAGCTCATGCACTCAGTTCTGAATGCAGATAGCTACTATGAGGTGAATACGACTAATATGGTCGGGGACTGGAGGAAGGCGATCATTTATTATCTCAAACATGAGAAATTGCCCGAAGACTCCAAGGCTTACCGGGCGCTTCACGCCAAAGCAACAATATATAGCTTCAAAAAAGGCTAACTGTATAGGAAATCTTTCTAAGGCCCGCTGGCCCGATGCTTTGGAGTTTCCGAGGCTAATTATGTTATGCGAGAAGTCCACGAAGGGATATGTGGAAATCATTCAGGCGCAAACTCCTTGGTACTAAAATTGGTAAGGGTAGGATACTATTGGCCCCGAATGGAATAAGACGCCAAAGCCTTTGTACAAAAATACGATAAGTGTCAATGCTACGCACCACTGGTACATCAACTAGTAGAACCATTGCACTTAGTTCTATCTCCGTGGCCATTCATGAAGTGGGGAATGGATATTGTCGGACCACTATCACCAGCTCCTAGCAAGGTAAGGTTTCTTTTGATTTTGTCTGATTATTCTTCTAAATAGGTTGAAACAGGTCCTTATCAGAAGATCAATGAATGTTAAATGATAGATTTCTTGTGGGAGAACAAAATTTGTAGATTTGGGATATCAAAAGAGATAGCCTACGATAACGGGCCATAATTTATAGGCGCAAAGATCACAAAATTCCTTTAAGACTTGAAAATCAAAAGAATCACATCTTCGCCCTATCATTTGAGCATAAATGGTCAAGCAGAATCAATGAACAAAGTGATAATACAAAATCTCAAAAAGAGATTGGAACAAGCTAAAGGTAAATGGCTTGAGGAACTGCCTAGAGGGCTATGGGCATACCGAACAATGACCAAGTCAAGCACAGGAGAAACTCTTTTCTCCCTTGTGTATGGAGCAGAAGCCTTAATCCTGGTAGAAGTAGGGGAGCCTACCTTGAGATATTTCTAAGCAAGTGAAAAGGCAAACAACGAAGCAATGTTAGTCAATTTGACGCTACTCGAAGAGTGCAGGGACTTGGTGCATGTAAGGATGGAAACCCAAAAGCAGAGAATAGAAAGATATTTTAATCGAAGAGCCAACCTCCGTTGTTTCAAAGTGGGAGACTTGGTTCTAATGAAGGTAACTCAAAACACTCGAGAACTCAATGTAGGGAAGCTAGGTCCAACATAGGAAGGCCCCTACCGAGTTTCAGCTCTCACCAAGAAAGGTTCATACGAGTTGGAGAATGCCATCCAAATGGGATACGGCAGGATTCCAAATGGGGTGTCATAAAAATGCCATCCAAATGCCAAATATGTGATATATACTGTGTACGCAATAAGTATGAGATTGAAGATTACCTAAAGTGCGAAATTATAGCAAGGTGCCAAGTAAAGGCTTGAATCTTTTAAGGATGAAGCTCAGCATAATAGATCCCAACAGCATCAGTAGTGTGAATCAACAACAATCAACAGAGTTTTGAACCCAGAAAGTTAACCATGTTACTATTCTTTTTCGGAGCTATTTTTCGTATTTTTTTTATATCTGTTTTTTTTAAAGATGTTTCAGCTCAGTTTGCTCTGTCTCGCCGAGTATCAACGGAGGGTCGCTAGATAGCTCTTTTCCGATTAGATCCAGACCCGGTTGCTGATGTTCTTTGCTCCTTTTATTTTGGATTTTGGAAAATGTGGCGGTTAGCTTTAGAAAGGAAGGGTCTGTTCTTCTAATTTTTTTTGTGTCTCTAATGTATAATGTGTGAGGGGTCTCATCTCTAGTCTTTGTTGAAGTGGGGAAGGTCAGAAAAATGAGGAAGAAGATGAAAGGGGAAATACGACGCTTAGGTTCATCAAAGAAAATGGGGAGGGTCCGATTATTGTCTCCTCTTTTGGAGAAGGATGAAGCGCCGTTCGTCTTTGTCTATGGGAGGGGATCTTCTTCTGATAATGTGTGTTTTTTTAGGTTTCCTCAATGTATTCTTATATGTAGGAGGTAAGGTAATGGGTAATGGGTAATGGGTAATGGGAATTTGGGTAGTTGTATTGGAATTGGGTTATGGGGGAATCTAATTGGGCTGGGGAGATTTAATTAGGAAGGCCCAAAACCAGACTTTCTTTTATTTCCTTTTCTTTTAATTAAAATCCTACAAAATAAAAATTCCTAAATTATGCAAAGTGTGAAATTTGAAGTAATTAACTAATTATAAAAATTATAAACATCACTTAAATCCTAAACTATTGAAGAAAAAATCAATAAAAGGAAAAGTGTAAAAATGAAGAATTTTTGTGATTTTCATTTTATTTTATAAAGCAAATGATTATGATTAATTCTAAGAATGTAAAAATAAATCCTAAATGCCATGAGTGATATTTTTTTTGGGTATTTTTCATAATTTAAATAAAATTTAAACGTGCACAAAAATGCAAATAATTAAAAAAAAATCTACAAAAATTCCTAAAATGTCAAATAATTAACAAAAAATCTATTTTCTTGGGATTTTATAGGAGTATTTCATATAGGGCAAAAATCACGTGCTTACAGCTGCCCCTCTTTGCTCGGAGACATGAAGAGTTTTCGGGCAAAGATAAAGTGAGCAATATGTGGGATTTTTGCCCGTTTGAAACTCCATGAGAAGCATTTTTTTGAAAGATTTTGACCGAACCTTGCTTTAGAGGTTGCCTACATATCCTTGGCTATAAAGGAATCAGGTCAGTGTAGTTCTGGAAGTTTCGGTAGCTGGGAGTACCAGGAAGCTATGATTTCACTGTTGTTGCTGCTGTTTCTGCTTGCTGAGCTCCTTACTACACCAAAAATGGAAAATAAAAGCTAAACTAGCTAAGCCTATCAACTACGAGTTACAAGATTCCTATCTATAAATCTCTTGAAGCTTGATCTTGAGTCTTAACTGGTTCTTGATGTGGACTCCGATCTAAATCTTGATGCTTGTTAGCCGTAGGTATTGGTTCTTACTTCAGCTTTGGGTCAAGGGGGGACATGCAAAGCTTGTGACTTCAATCTTATCTTGAGCAGTCCGCATCTTTCTCCGCTTCAACCTTTTGAATTCACTTCTTTTTTTTATTCTGGATTGAGACTCATTCTTTTGGTCATCTCGAATCTTGTGCCTCGAGGTCAGACCTGCTCAGATGCCAAAACAAACAAACAAACGAAATTTTTCTGCCCCAGTTTTCACTAGGAAAATTTCGTGAGTTATTTGTGACAAAAGTCTGAACTGTTCCTCTCTTTTTTTCTCTTTTTTTTTTCTCTTTTTTTTGAAAGCAAATGAAAAAAGGATTGCATCTATCCAGAAAAAAAATCAAGGGATGGACCCCTATATCTAAAATGTCAACTCAGGGATTGGAGCCCTAATGTTGGCGAAAAGGCGACTAGGGAATGGAGGCCCTGTGTCTAAAAAGCTCAACTCTGGGATTGGAGCCCTAATGTTGGCAAAAGACGACTAGGGAATGGAGGCCCTATGTCTAAAAAGGTTCAACTCAGGGATTGGAGCCCTAATGTTGGCAAAAGGTGACTAGGGAATGGAGGCCCTATGTCTAAAAAGGCTCAACTCGGGGATTGGAGCCCTAATGTTGGCAAAAGACAACTAAGGAATGGAGGCCCTATGTCTAAAAAGCTCAACTCAGGGATTGGAACCCTAATGTTGGCAAAAGGCGACTAGGGAATGGAGGCCCTATGTCTAAAAAGGCTCAACTCAGGGTTTGGAGCCCTAATGTTGGCAAAAGGCGACTAAAATGGAGGCCCTGTGTCTAAAAAGGCTCAACTCAGGGATTGGAGCCCCAATGTTGGCAAAAGGTGACTAAGGAAAGGAGGCCCTATGTCTAAAAAGGCTCAACTCAGGGATTGGAGCCCTAATGTTGGCAAAAGGCGACTAAGGAATGGAGACCCTATGTCTAAAAAGTTCAATTCAGAGGTTGGAGCCCTAATGTTGACAGAAGGAGACTAGGTAATGGAGGCCCTATGTCTAAAAAGGCTCAACTTAGGGATTGGAGCCCTAATGTTGGCAGAAGGCGACTAGGGAATGGAGGCCCTATGTCTAAAAAGGCTCAACTCAGGAATTGGAGCCCTAATATTGGAAAAAGGCGACTAGGGAATGGAGGCCCTATGTCTAAAAAGGCTCAACTCAGGGATTGGAGCCCTAATGTTGGCAAAAGGCGACTAAGGAATGGAGGCCCTATGTCTAAAAAGGCTCAACTCAAGGATTGGAGCCCTAATGTTGGCAAAAGGTGACTAGGGAACGGAGGCTCTATGTCTAAAAAGCTCAACTCAGGGATTGGAGCCCTAATGTTGGCACAAGGCGACTAGGGAATGAAGGCCCTATGTCTAAAAGATCAACTCAGGGATTGGAGACCTAATGTTGGCAAAAGGAGACTAGGGAATGGAGGCCCTATGTCTAAAAAGCTCAACTCAGGGATTGGAGCCCTAATGTTGGCAAAAAGGCGACTAAGGAATGGAGGCCCTATGTCTAAAAAGCTCAACTCAGGGATTGGTGCCCTAATTTTGGCTAAAAGAGACTAGGGAACGGAGGCCCTATATCTAAAAGATCAAATCAGGGACTGGAGCCCTAATGTTGGCAAAAGGCGACTAGGGAAGAAATCGATCTTGCATCATGCTTATGATGAGTAAATGTGAGGTCTTCATCAGATCATGTGTGTACTAAGACATATAAGCTTCTTGATAAGGAACCCTAAGGCGTGAATATCTATCCACCTATATGGTAAAAAGCAATACAAGAATCAGAAGGTAGATACAAGTTTCAATAAGCAAAAGAAGCAAGGTGGAGAAGGGTATGAGGTACCCAGTTAGTAAAGATTATTAATATTTACAATTCAGGCAGAAAAATATAAGCATTCTGAGTTACTTTCCACAGTAACAAAGATATATACAATTGGCCACACCCATCTCAATTATACCTTATAGGAGCTAACATTTATTGTTTAAGAGAAAGATAGGACATCAGGATCCAGTTGGGGTTAGAGTAATCCAAAATGGTGGATGGATTGTTATTATTAGCAAAAATATTTGAAGGATAGTGGAAACGTGGTAATAGGTCTCCTTGTGAGACACTCAGATTGTGTACTATAGAATAGAACACTCAAAATACTAGAATGTTCAGAAATTTCAAAAGACATGCAGTGGAACCCTAGAAGGGATAAATATTTACCTTATTATGGCTCCCGTCCCTAGTCAAGCAAGAATGTTAGGCGACCCGAAAAGCTGGTAGATGAATCAAGGGGAGCTAAAAGCGAAAGAATGTTTTCTCAAAGTTTTCAAATAAAGTAATAGATGAATATATTAGCAGGAGAATAAGAAAAGAGTAAATAAAGTCTTATGAGTAAGATGTGTTAAATAGGTGATAACGGTAAATCAAAATATGATATGATGATAGAGTCTATAGTCAAGTGACGGAAAAGACAAGAGGTGACAAGCCTCGACACAATAAAAGAGTATAGGCCAAAATTCATATCCTCATTTCGATAAATAAGTTGGTGAGTCGAACATGATTACTAGAACAAAAATTTAGACACACGGAGTAAGAAAAATCAGCATGGGCTAGTGAACAAGATAAACTGAACATCAATTAGGGATCAAATGATGTGATAATAGTCGACATCAAGAGAATTTCAAAGATCACATTCCAGCAATAATAAAATGGACAACAAAAGAATAACGTTTAAAAGTCATTCAGGAAGACGCTCTACCAAGGCAAAAACTTTGAGCGGAGTTAATCTTAGGGTATTAAGTGTGCTAGTTACACTAGGTGTCACCCTCATGTATAAGGAATTCAGTTATCCCTGGTAGAGAAGGGTTAGCTCAAGGCGAGTAAGAGTTAGTGAAGACGTAAAAATATGCCAAAGATGAAGAGGTAAACCATATATAGGTAAATCTTCATAGAACTAAATGCTAGTACTCCCCTAATGGGGAGAAAACGGTGTGATATGGTAGTAATTTGGAGTTATGTAGTTCAAGTAACTATTGAATAGTAAAGAAAGAATGTGATAAAAATACGAAAGGAATGAGATTGCATTTATTCAGATCCTATAGATATGTTACGACTTCAGAACATTATTCAAGCACAATATCAGGAAAGGCAGTAAGGGTTCCCATACCAGATGTTATTGATAAATAAGTGTGAATGAACATTTGATACATTAGGAGCTAGTGCAAAAGGTAAGTTATGACAAAATACATAACCCAAGAGAGGTTACGCAGATTATAAATATGGGCATTGACTGAGGAGTAGTTAGTAGTTGATTTAGGAAGAGCTTATTTATGGCTAAACAAGAGGTCTCAGATAAATCTGTAGATCATGCAAGGTAAACATAGTGAAACCCAACATCAAAAATGCAGTCTCGCAGATACGACATCGTAATCCTGGAGAAATATTAAGATAGGAGTTGGGGTAGTAGAAGGTACAATTTAAGTGTTAACGAAAATAAAAGAGAGTGCTACTAGGGAGAAAAATGAAATTTCAATTCAGAAGCAACTCTATGAGCACAAGGGCATGGAGGTAAGTAACTAAGGATAATGATAGGTGAGTAAGAACATCAGAAATTCCGTGGGATATACAATGTCATAAGCTCGCAGCTTTACAAGAGTCAAAGGGTTTTCCCTAAGCACTGCAACGAAAGACTAGCTGAGAAAATAAGGAAGAATGCTTCAAGCTAAGCATAGTGACCTAAAGATGAAATGATCTTATAACAACCGCCCCACTACAAAATTGTATGCACTCCATAAGAAAGTGACACCTATCGTGACTAAGGAACATAAAGTAAAATCCAAAGTAATTTTCGAGATCATATGAGTTGCATGAAATTCCAATATATGTGGGCACTAAGATAAGCCAAGTATTTATGCATCAAGTGGCAGGACGTCTAGGAATAATAATTGCTTTTGTTTAAAAACCACAGAGATGGCACAAAAGGAATTATTCGATCTACGATCCAGAGTTAGTTACATTATGATCGCACTTAATATTTTAGAGTATTATCCATACAACATATGTGTTAACATTCAAACAACTATAGGATACCTGGTATAAGTTAAAATAAAGAATTGAGTTCACGTCATAGAAAAAGGCTTGAATTGTTAGAAGATTATATCATGGATATTCCATAGTTTCCACGAAAGTCTAAAGAAATAACTAATACCATGAGCTGCGGATCGGAAGATAGCTTAAGACTACTTAAAGGCTGATATAGAAGAGGAAACTAACGAGTTACATCATATAAGTAAATCAGGAGTCTGCTTATTAGATCCAGATAATTATAGAAATCGTGATTCAGAACATTGCAAAATCACTCTTAATATCAGAGGTACAAGAAATATAGTATAATGGCCATGTTCTATAATTGCTCTATGATAAAGCCAGTTGAAAGATTACCAGCCTCATCAGAAGTTAGTATTAAGCCCCTGCTAGATTTTGTATACACTAGAGGTGCAAGTATTATAGTAGAGCTTCAAGGTGCGGATGTTGAATTCCACCTAAGTGGAAAGGAGGTTATGAACGAGGTGAGAGGTAATATGCGAGATTTAAAGGTAAGTAATATAAAGAAAAATAAAGTACGAGATACTTAAGTACAAAAGGTTATGAATAGTCCAGATATCACATAGAGGGCTGGAAGCGTCGTGATTCTGTATCAAAAAATAATAGTGGTGTTGCCAGTGGCATATCTTCTAGCCTATGGTTTTCAGGTACAAAGAGGTAAAGTTAAGAGAGTAAAGAAGAGTTAGAGGTATTGTGATGTCTCTCTTGAGGTTCCAGAATAACATAACAAAATCTGTGGTGCTATCAAGTTAAAGGAAGGTTGTGAGTAGTATAAATAGATATGTGTAGGTCGTAAGCTAAAGTATGGTAAAGCGACAATATTTTAGGTAGACGGGAGTAAGGATAAGAAAAGGTTAGTGAGAAGGTAACAGGAATAGGTAGGTCCTCAGGATTAAACTCATCGAAACAATAGAGTTAATGGTTTCCGTAAGTTATAAAAAGCTCAGTATAGCTTGAATGGACTCGGAGGTGTTTAAGACTTGGAGAATTTAGAAAATAGGGAATGCTACCCTAGTAGTAGAATACCCCCATAAGATGAATCACGTTGGGATGATATGAAATATGATTATTGACGATTAATATCCTCTCTATACTGATCAGGCAAATAACTTTAGATATTCCCTGATGAGACGTGAGCCCTAACGATAATTTATTACATAAGAGGTTTCAAGTTATCAGTGGTAGATTATAGATCAATATTAAGGTGAATAAACAATAGGCGGGTAAAATGTCCAAAGTAAGAGATGAGATCAGGCCATCATTTGTAAGATGAATAGTAATGAGGAAGAACTAATCGACTTATAATTATACATATAGGATAAGAAACGAGAGAGTAACCAGGAGTTGGGTAGCAAACCTCAATAATAATAGACAGAAGTAAGTGTTATGGTATAGTATAACCTGAGCGAAGAAGTTCAATACATCTATATATACCGGGAGGAACAACTTGTCATAGTTCTGTATATGTTCCCAAAGTGAGGCCTAGAGATTTGCTAAAAGCTGGAGGAAAAAGGATAGAAGAGTCGCCTAGGCGCACATACAAGGACAAAATCGTACAGGCTCCATGAAAAAAGGTCGCAACGGTTACGAGATTGGAAGAATTCCGACAACAAGCCGTGGTGTGAGAAAGAGGCCTAAAGTGTGGAAATCCCTAGCCATCAAATTTATTCAAAGAACAGTTTCCTAGATAGCAAGGACAATATTAAAATATTTGTAACATCTATGGGTTATGAGAATAATAAGCGCATCCACCAACATTCGAGGATGGATGTTCCAAAGGGAAGAATAATGTTACATCATATGTTTTCGTACATAAGAGTACGTCTTAAGTCAATTGATGTAAGACCAAAAAATGAGATCATCTTTGGAAGTATATATAGTATGTTATCATGTTACCTAGGATTTTACATATATTGAAGATCATGAATAACAAGTACAAAGAGGGTTGGAAGGTTTAGAAGCTAAGTAATTGAAGAAAACAATGTTTCGTCAAAAGTCGACAAGTTGGGAATGTTATAACATGTACTTTTAGGGTGAGACTAGGGTGCTTAATATGATAAGGACCATGTTATGAGTTATGTTAGTCGTATGATAGTCTTGTATTATATTTTGAAGTCAAGTGAGTTGTGGAACAAAAGTCAATGAAAGTCATCATAAGTTACGTTCATAAGTTTTACTGAACATTTGGGTCAACTATAACTGCGATTTTCTCCCAATATACTTAGATTTGTGGGGTGTTCCACCCATCAAATTGAAGCTCTATGAGTTTATTTTCAAATGAAGTAAACCATTTTTCAATAAGATATCAAAATAGAGAGATATATGCATTTTTGTGAGACTACATAGGCTACTAGGTGACAAGTAGGTGTGTCACCTACTTGCTTAAATGAGAGTCCAAAAAGGGGCTATTTCGGGTTTCCAAAAGAGCCCAATTTAAGGTATCATCTCCTGCAATATAACACCCATTACATAACACTATAATCAGACCTAAACCCCTAGAAACATTCTCCCAAAAATTTCCCACAAACCTTAATTGATTTTCTCTACCTTTCAAGTTATAAATGGAGGTAAAATCTAGAGTTTGAAGAATCATGATAGGATCTAAGTTATCCAACAAATAAGGTACGTTTACTACTCTTTTTCATCCATTTTCTTGCTGTAAATGTATGGTAAGTTGTTCTATATTTGTAAGAACTCACTGGACGGTGATCAAAAGCCGTGAGTTCGAGTTATTCACTTGTAGCGGATTGTTTTATGGAATGTTTTGTGTTGCTGTTGTGTTGCATGTTTTACTACTGTTTTGTGTAGTTTTGGAGGAGTAAGGATATGGAGAAACACCACATAAATATAGGGTGATGGGCTGGTCATTCGTCGTAATATTTTTGGGCCGTTTGACACTACTACGGTGATCGTTTTTTATTTGAAAAGATTGGTGTGTGTTGGGCTATTTTGTAGTATTTTGTGGTATATATAAGGTTGGAAAATAATGTATATATGTGGTTATTGTTGTGTTCTTTTGTTTTTGGTGTTATATTGAATTTGGCATAAGTAAGGATTATAGGGGAGATGCTACCCATTTTAATACAAAATAAGCTTGTCGTTCGTTGTGCAATAGTTGTACCTTTCGTAACTTAATGATAGTATTATTATTGTGGTTGTAGATTAAGGTGTGAAGAGAAGTTCAACTTGGTGATTGGAAATATTGTGATAAGGTATGTTATGGCTAAACTTTTGTTCATTTTGGCATGATCCTGTAACTACATGAGTTTGATAACGAGGCATAAAGAGAAGTTCGTATTCCTAAACTTATGTACATTATCCTATTCTCATAAGTTACAGTATTCTCCCTTATCGGGACTTTATCTCTCTCTCTCTCTCTCTCTCTCTCTCTCTCTCTCTCTCTCTCTATATATATATATATATATATATATATATATATATATATATATATATATATATATATATATATATATATATTTCACCATTTTGGAGCTATAATCGGTGGGTGCCCATCACTTCTCTTCAGGTTTGGGGCGTGACAGTTCCATCCACCCACGGTCGTTGTCATCATCCATGTTAGCTAGTACAGCATGGTGACTGCGTTTGCTGAAGTTTATCATTCCCCCACAGAAGCTTTTCGGGGAATAGAGGTTTATCACGTGAGCTAGGGATAGCTCATTTCCCGTCTCCTGGAACAAGTGTCGAAGGCATGCAATCGTCCTCCACATGGAAGGACTTTCTTGAGCCAAACATACCTGATAGCGGAGACAGAACTCCGCAATGGAATCAAGCTCTCCACTAAGAGAAAATGCTCCCAGAGTAAAGGGATACGTGCAAAAGTATGTAAAACCCTCATTAGGTAGGGTTACCCACTCTGCCAGATCAGAAGCGATACTGTCTAAATCCTGGCAACGACAATCTTACTTCACAACAGGAATACTGGATGGACGGATGGAAGAAGAGTATCTTCCAACGTCCCATGTACGAAAGCTAGCAGAAGGAAACTTCTCTTCGAAATCTTTAGTGGTAATCAGACCCTTTGGGACGAAGGTACTCATAGTAGGGGGAGCAGCATCGTTAGCTTTTCCTTTGTTCTTTAAAGAACTAGGTTTTCTTGAAGAGGAGGCTATTTCTTATTAGAGAAATAGTTTTCTCTCTCTAAGAAGGAAGTTAAAGAAAGGTTGAAGTCGGAAGATGAGTTGAGTAAAGAAAGTCTTAAGAAATTCAGAGTGTAATGAAATGTAAATTAAGGAAGTTGATGCGTATAAGCAAAGGTTTAAGCGGCTAAACTCGTGGCCATAATTATCTCGATAACCGATAAAGGTTATGCTGAATCCTAGGATGATGCGTGTTCGGGGTATTAAATGAGCAGGGTCGTGCGTCTAATCAACTGTCAGAAGCTTTTCAGAGGAGGTAAGTGAAATTCCCGCCAAAAAGAATGTTTCTATCAACTTCCCGGTTACACAAAGTGATGTCACCAGAAAATAGGGGGTCTATCTATATAGGGTAAAACATGCTATGTTATATGATTACATAAGTGAGCGACACATGGAGCCAAAGACAGGAGATAGCCAAAACTGAAGACAACTATTCCATCTATTACCGGAAAGAATGGTGCTCATAAAGATGAAATAAATGCCTACCACCCAGTAGCTTTTAATGGAGAACATTCTACATCATTTAGCATTACTGCCCGTTATAAAGAATTTGTCATTCATGCCCGCCGTTACACATTCTTCAGTGACCCTCGTAATTGACATTAAAGAAGGGCATGATCCTAGGACATTGTTCCCTAGGTGCAGCTATAAATTATGAGCTCTATTACCATTGTAAAGGGGAGAAATTTTTGGGAAAACTTATGCTATAATCTGCTCAATGCTTTATACAATTTTTATTTTCTTGCTTTTTTATTTGATTGATGTTATACCCAGAAGCCCTGCTCCTGGAACTACTGTTTCTGCTGTTTCATTTTCATTTCAAGGCTAAATATTGCATATTTACTCAATTCTTCTATTATTCCAGGGTCAAATAAATTTACTTGTTAGTAAGCTGTATTTGTAAACTAATTCTGGAAAAGATAAAATAACATAAACAAAAATATAAATGAAATGAAAATTAATTCGAGCCCACTGAATTCACAGTGTTTCCTTAAGGAATTTAATCCCCTCCTAGTATCCAAGGTTATGGATTATTTTCTCCTGGGATAGAACGAATTACCCACAGGTATAATGGTGCTTCAAACCCCAGTGTTTCAGTAAACACAAAGTTCGGTAGAAAATCACACTTATTGTTGCTTTCTTTGAAGTTAACACAATGTAGAAGGAGGAGAAACTCAGAAATTCGTATCGAAATTCTGAGAGAATAGACTTGTATTTATAGCCAAAGTTGGGCTAAAATCTGAAGAGGTGCAAAACAGCCATAACATAAATGGTTGTGTTTATGCAAAACAGCCATAACATAAATGTCATAACATAAATTGCTATTTATTCAACAACAAAGAAGGAAAATAAAGAGGAAATATTGAAGAGGGTAGATTAATTTTCAGTTACACAACTAAAAATGGAAAACTGATTGGATTTAATATTAATATTTATTTTAATACTAATATTCTGTTATTAAAACGAATATCTAATAACATTTCTATTAATATTTGTTATTAACAAATAAATTTGGTCCAAAAGATTAATAAATCAATCGATCATTTGGCCAAATCCAAATATAAATCCAAATCCAAATCCAAATCCTAAGCCGAGCCGAGCGAGTGACGACGTCGACGGAGCGAGGCTTGCCTTCTTCTCAACTCTTTAAGATCTAGAAGAAGATAAATTGTTTATATACCTATAAAAAACCTCTTCCTCTTCCAATATGGGACAATGTTACTTCATTAAGGGGGAAAACATAAAATTTCACTTAAAAATTTCATTTCCCTCCATTTTCTATTCACCCTCTTTTAAGAATTTAATATCTTTAAAACTTCAACAATCCCCCACATGAATGGGGAATGGCTATATCACAAAAATATGCACGAAAAACTGTGTGATTCGCAAGCAAGGATTAATTACATCTGGATAAGTAGGTTTCCCTTTGAACTTTCCGTAGTGTACATATGTCGGATATACCTCGGTCAATCGGTAGATTTGATATCTTTGAACCATCGAACTTTAGTGTATACCTAGACAATCATAAGTCACATAACCAACCCTTAACCGTCTTTGGTTCTCATTCTTGTGTTCATTTCAGCCATGAACACCGCCTGGTTTCATAAGTGCGTAGAGAACTGGCCTTACAAAGTTCTCCTTGAAACAGCTAACACTTCATACTTACATAGGTGATTCCTAAATGTGTCATCTCATAGATACACTATTTGATATACCCCGTATCAAATTTAAAAATCATTAAAAAGCCCTTAATGTTTTATCCTTGGTACTTAACATTGTCTCATCACGAGAATGGACCAAACGTTTAGTTGACAATGTTGAACCGTCATTAATGACTTTGTTTGATCTACTTGAACCTAGATCTTGGAATCTCCAATCTTCTAGGTGCAGTTACCGCCACTATGACTTGTTCTTGGCCATAGTCCCATTCCCCTTGATGATTTCTCAACTACATCTCTGGTTAGGCCTTTTGTAAGCGGATCCGACACGTTATCACTTGACTTTACATAGTCAATCGTGATAATTGCTCTAGAGAGTAATTGCCTAACAGTTTTATGTATTCGTCATATATGACGAGATTTACCATTATACAAAATGCTCCCAGCCCTTCCAATTACCGCTTGACTATCACAATGTATGCATATTAGTGCCAACTGTTTGGGCCAAAATGGAATATTTTCCAAGAAATTTCGGAGCCATTCAGCTTCTTCACCAGCTTTATCTAAGGCTATGAATTCAGCCTCCATTGTAGAGCGGGCAATACAAGTTTGTTTGGATGACCTCCAAGATACCGCTCCTCCACTAATAGTGAATACATATCCACTTGTGGACTTAGAATCAGTTGATCCGGTGATCCAATTTGCATAATAGTATCCCTCAATGACCTCTTGATATTTATTGTAGTGCAAAGCAAAGTCTTGGGTCTGTACTAAATATTCCAAAATTCGTTTCATTGCAATCCAATGAGATTGACCTGGATTGCTCGTGTATTGATTCAATTTAGTTATAGCACAAGCTATATCTGGTCGTGTACAATTCATGATGTACATTAAGCATCCCAACACACGAGCATAATCCAATTGTGATATACTTTGGCCTTTGTTCTTTGTTAATGCAAGATTCACGTCAATTGAAGTCTTTGCAACTTTAAAGCCCAAGTGCTTGAATTTTTCAAGTACCGTATTAATATAATGAGATTGTGACAATGCCAGACCTTGAGAAGTCTTATGGATCTTAATTCCCAGAATTAAATCAGCAACTCCCAGGTCCTTCATATCAAACTTGCTAGTTAGCATACACTTAGTAGCATTTATATTAGCAATGTCATTACTCATTATCAACATATCGTCCACATATAAACAAACAATGACTATGTGATTTGGAACATTTTTAATGTACACACATTTATTACATTCATTTATCTTAAACTATTTGACAATATTGTTTGGTCAAATTTTGCATGCCATTGTTTGGGTGCTTGTTTTAGTCTATAAAGGGACTTAACAAGTCTACAAACCTTCTTTTCTTTACCTGGAACTACAAACCCTTCAGGTTGTTCCATGTAGATTTCTTCCTCCAAATATCCATTCAAGAAGGCTGTCTTAACATCCATTTGATGAATTTCAAGACCATACACTGCAGCTAATGCTACTAACATCTGTATGGATGTAATTCTTGTAACTGGAGAGTATGTATCAAAGTAATCAAGACCTTCTCGTTGTCTATACCCTTTGACTACAAGTCTTGCCTTAAATTTATCAATAGTGCCATCATCTTTCATTTTCCTCTTAAAGATCCATTTAGAACCTAAAGATTTATTTCTAGGAGGAAGATAATCAATTCTCATGTATGGTTGTTCAATATAAATTCTATTTCACTATTGACTATCTCTTTCCAAAACAATGATTCCGAAGAAGACATAGCTTCTTTAAATGATTGAGGCTCATTCTCCAATAAGAAAGTCACAAGATCTGGTCCAAAGGAAGTAGATGTTCTTTGACATTTACTACGTCTTGGATCTTCCTGATTAAATGTACTTTCTTTTGTTTCTTCTTGAGGTCATTTAGATCCTTCACTAATCGACTCACATTCCTTTTTATACAGATATATATTTTCAAAGAACTCAGCATTATCTGATTCTATAACTGTATTATTATGAATGTCGAGATTTTTTGATTTATGAATCAGAAAAAGATATGTTTTACTATTGGTCGCATATCATATGAAAATACAACCAATAGTTTTCGGTCCTATTTTTACCCTTTTAGGTTTAGGAACTTTCACTTTCGCCAAACACCTCCACACTTTAAAATAATTCATATTGGCCTTCTTTCTTTTCTATTTTATTTATAAGGAATGTATTGTATTTTTCTATGGGGTACTTGATTTAGTATTTGGTTAGCCATAAGAATGGCTTCCCCTACAAGTTCTGTGGCAAACCAAAACTTATCAATAATGTGTTCATCATCTCCTTTAATGAAAGATTTTTTTTTCTGCAATCCCATTGGATTGGGGCATGTAAGGGGCTGTTGTTTGATGAATAATTCCATATTCTAAACATATTTGTTCAAAAGAAGATTCATATTCACCACCTCTATCACTTTTTATCATTTTGATTTTCTTGTTAAGTTGTGTTTCAACTTCATTTTTGTATTGCTTGAATGCGTTTATTGCTTCATTTTTACTATTAAATAAGTAAACATAGCAATATCGAGTACTATCATCAATAAAAGTTATGAAATATTTCTTTCCACCGCGAGATAGTATTGACTTCATATCGCAAATATCTGTGTGAATTAAGTCTAAAGGATTTGAATTCCTTTCAACTGATTTATAAGGATGTTTAACATACTTAGATTCCACACATATTTGACATTTTGATTTATCGCATTCAAATTTAGGCAATAGTTCCAAATTAATCACTTTCCGCAATGTTTTATAATTAACATGACCCAAACGTATATGCCATAATTCATTTGACTCAAGTTAGTAAGACGAAGTTGAAATTTTATTATTATTTTCAACAACCATTACATTCAGCTTGAAAAGGCCGTCAGTGAGGTAGCCTTTTCCTACAAACATTTCGTTCTTACTTATTACAACCTTATCAGAAACAAAAACACACTTAAAACCATTCTTAACAAGAAGTCTAGCAGAGACTAAATTCTTCCTAATCTCGGGAACATGAAGGACGTTGTTCAAAGTCCCTACCTTGCCAGAAGTCATCTTTAGAAAGATCTTCCCACATCCTTCAATCTTGGCGGTTGCAGCATTACCCATAGAAAGAGTCTCTTCGGGTCCAACAGGAGCATATGTTGCAAAGGCTTCCCTAACACCACAAACATGGCGTGTGGCTCCAGAATCAATCCACCACTCTTTAGGATTTTCCACCAGGTTGCATTCATAAATCATGTCACACAAGTCATCAACATCTTCATGCTTTTCAACTAAGTTTGCTTTCTTCTTGTCTTTCTTCGGAGAATGACACTCCGTAGATTTGGGCCCAACTTTTCCACAGTTGTAGCAATTTTTTTGAACCACTTCTTGCTTGGGTTACTTTTCGGTCCAGAAGCCTGCTTCCTCTTTCTCTTATTTTAAGAAGTATCCTCAACAATGTTTGCTCCCATTATTGTTGAGTTTCCACGGCCTCTCTTTTCAGCAGCTTTGTTGTCATCTTCGATTCTCAACCGAACAATGAAATCTTCAAGGGACATCTCCTTGCGTTTGTGTTACAAGTTATTTTTGAAGTCCGTCCACAAAAGAGGCAACTTCTCAATCATCGCTGCTACTTGGAATGCTTCATTGATGACAAGACCTTCAATGAAAATTCTGTTAGTAAAAATACTAAGATTACTAATTTTAACATTAGTATTAATTTGATTTATACCTTCAGCAAGGAGATCGTAAATAATCACTTGCAATTCCTGGACTTGGGTAATAACAGACTTGCTATCTACCATTTTGTAGTCCAAAAACTTGGCGGTAATAAATTTCTTCAACCTAGCATCTTTAGTTTTGTATTTCTTTTCAAGCGCAGTCCACAATTCTTTTGACGTCTCCACGCCATTGTAGACATTATACAAATCCGTTAAGAACATAATTCTTGCACAGAAAATCAGAATGCTTTCACGTCTCAATCACGAGAAAGCGTTCATTCTCTAGAGTTTCATCGGGTAGAATATGAACATCTTCCTTGATAAACTTTTACAGACTTAAAGTAGTCAAGTAGAAGAACATCTTCTGCTGCCACCGCTTGAAATCTAACCCGGAAAATTTTTCGGGTTTCTTCGCCGGTGCTAACGCCGGTGTTCGCCTTGTTGATGTATTGGCAGTCACCATTGGAATAGCCTGGTTCACGTTATGATTAATCATTTCTGTAAAAGAATGACACAAACAACCGTTAAAATCACGTAGATTTTAATCTCCAACGAAGTAGAAAACCACAAAGGTTTTAAACTCCAAAACAATAAATATAACACATATACAGAATACAAAATCAAATTCCTTAAGCTTGTTAGTAAACTATATTTGTAAACTAATTACGAAAAAAGATAAAACAACATAAACAGAAATATAAACGAAATAAAAATTATTCCGAGCCCACTAAATTCACAGTGTTTCCTTAAGGAATTTAATCCTTTCCTATTACCCAAGGTTATGGATTATTTCCTCACAGGATAGAACGAATTACACACTGATGTAGTGGTATTTCAAACCCCAGTATTTCAGCGAACACAAAGTTCGGTAGCAATACACTTAATGTTACTTTCTTTGAATTTAAAATAATGCAGAAGAAGGAGGAGAAACTCAGAAATTCATATGGAAATTATGAGAGAATAGACTTGTATTTATAGCCAAAGTTGGGCTGAAATCTGAAGAGGTGCAACTCTTCAGAATAGTTGTTTATGCAAAACGGCCATAGCATAAATGACATAACATAAGTAGCTATTTACTCAATAATAAAGAGGGAATATTGAAGAGGGTAGATTAATTTTCAGTTACACAACCGAAAAACGGAAAACTGATTGGATTTAATATTAATATTTATTTTAATATTAATATTCTGTTATTAAAACGAATATTTAATAACATTTCTGTTAATATTTTACTATTAACAAATAAATTTGGTCCGAAAAATTAATCAATCAATCGTTTGACCGAATCCGAAGCCGAAGCCGAGTGAGCGATGACGGCGCGAGGCTTGCCTTCTTCTCAACTCTTTAAGAGCTAGAAGAAGAACAATTGCTTATATACCCATAAAAACCCTCTTCCTCTTCCAATATGGGACAATATTCTTTCATCAAGGGGGGGGGAACTTAAAATTTCACTTAATAATTTCATTTCTCTCTATTTTTCATTCATCCTCTTTTAAGCATTTAATATACTTAAAAACTCCAACAATTTACTTGTCTAGAAATCACGTATAAATTCAACTGTAATTTTTTACGCGTAAACAAAAACAGTAACAAGAGCACGATCGAATGCAATTCAATTAAGTGGTACTTGTATCATTTATTTCCCATTACAGTTAGGGGTCGTTTGGTAGGATGCATTAGATAAAATAATGCATGCATTAGCTTTGTGTATTAATAATACATTATTTGGTACATATTTTGAACTCATGCATTAGTTATGCAAGCATTAGTTATACATCCTATTTGGTATTATCCTATGCATAACTAATGCATAGAAAACAATGGTATTAGCAATGCAATGAGTTTTAATGCATGCATTAGCTTAGTTAAAGACCAAATTGTCCTTTAAAATTTGTGTTTGATTAAAATATGCTAGTTAGTATATTAATGCAAGTTCAAAATAATCCAAATAGTGAGAAATAAAATTATATCCCTAGTAAATAAATAAATACTTAGCATATTTTCTTTTTTATAAATAAATGTTTAATTTTATTTTACAATATATGTAGACAAATCAAATAATTTTTTGTAAACTTTTTCATATAAAAATATTTCTCAACATATGTTTTTTTTAAAAAGTTAGAGTGTGAACTAGTTTTGAAGGCATTTTTGTAAACAAACAATTCTTTTAGAAATTTTGCAATGCTTAATACATCAAAACAAATAATGGATAATAAATATATCTGCATAACTAATACCAGCATAACTAATGCAAGCATAATTAATACCAGCATTACTAATACACTGTATTCAGTATTATTCTTATACACCATACCAAGCATAATTAATACCAGCATTACTAATACATTGTATTCAATATTATACTTATACACCCTACCAAACGACACCTTATAGTAGAACTAATTTGGTACAACGGATTGTAAGTCACAGTGACATCTACTAACATACAGTACGGCAGGATATGATTCACATCAATTGCCGAAATAATCAAACACCGTGACCTTTTTAATTATGGCAGAATACACGACGCGATAAGAAGGTACTCAACTAAGCAGATATATGACGTGACAACAGACATGTTTTATTTTGCAATAAATTAAAGGCTAAGTCCTAGCAGAAAGCTACAAAGAGGATCTGGAGCAAAATAACACAAAGTTACTCGGAGTGATTCGTTTTATCACTAGCGGTGCACGAATTGCGCCAAGTTTCTTTTCGGGCAAAAATACTTTTTTTTTTTGTTAAAAGTATTTTTTTTATTAAAATTAAGGTGCTTGACCAAGTTTTTGAAAGAAAAAAGAAAATGCTTTTGAGGAGAAGCAGAAACAGTTTTGAAGAAGCAGAAAAAACTAAGTTCTCTCCAAAATCACTTTTTTGAAAATCACTTTTGAGAAAAATACACCTAAAAACAGTTTTTAAAGCTTGGCCAAACACTAATTGTTGCTTAGAAGTACTTTTGAAATCCATTTGCCAAATACAAACTACTTTTCACCAAAATTACCTTTGAGAAAAGCACTTTTGAGAAAAAAAAATACTTCTCAAAATAAGCTGATTTTTGCAGCTTGGCCAAACGAGCTAGAAATCAGCATTCCGGCTCATCATACGTTTAGATTCCTGAGATTCAGGTTTATCTACCTATCTATCTATACTATATTAACCTTTAAGTTAAAAGTTAAATTATTAAAATGCCACTAAAAATCAAAGACTTTTTTATAAATATATTTAAATATAAAAAATTATTAATTTGAAGTGTCCTTGGCTTAAACGGTTGTGTTCTTTCAATTGTTTAACTAACCTTTATAGACGAAACAAACCTACCCTTTCAAAATTTGTGCCCATTCGTACGGCAACCTAATTATAAGAAGATGCTCTAAAGTATCTGAGCAGCAGCCAACGCATAAGAATAGACAAAGAGAAATCAAAGCATTCTTCTTTCTGCCAACTTCTCAAAAGTTCACTGCCAACGTATGCATTTTGGGTGGTCTTTAGATATTCTTTTTCTTTTCCAAGATATACTTTCTCCAATAGAATATGTGAATTTATATTATTCAATATTAGAATTTTGCTGAAAAAATAAAGGATAATCATGGATGACACAAGCAGCACTTAGAAGAAAACATTGAAGATACAGAAAGTCAAGAAAGCAATTTTGCATGCACGATGCTATGAAAATTTTCTAAAGCAGAAGCAAAGTGGATAAAGTTCTTTGGCTTTCAAATTTTCCAACCGACGCACCAGTATGTTTGTAGTGCCAATTACATCGCTACAAAATCATTGTTGACTTGGTTCATGGCAATTAAAGATTGCAGTCGGCGATGAGTTATACGTTGGCGATATAACCGAGTTCTACTTTCTTAACCCTATTATTTATTTATTTTAGTTTCTACCCTTTTAATTTACTAAAATCCGACTTCTATGATTTATAGGGTAGAGTAATTTTTAAAGTGATAATCTCATGTTGCCCAATTAAATGCATAATTAGGAATAATATATGTTTACTGTTTAATTTGTTATTCTTTTTGCTGACTAATAAAATTATTGATATATAAAATTAGATGCATCAAACAAGAAGCTTCATTGGTAAAGTTACAAGACATGCATGAATCAGAAGTTGCACTATTTTTTTGATAATATTCTTGAGATCAGATCATGAAAATGATATCTTATATATAGACAATATTGGCACTAAAGACATATATATCTATATACTTGGTGAGAAACATACGATCAAAATTTAGATAGGTTAAAAAATTTAGCATTTATTGAAAACCATTGCACGAATTACCGCGCACTGCCATATAAATGATTGACAAAGAAGATGCAGAAGAAATGATTTTCTCTTTGTTGTTTGGGAAAGTATGAGATACATATTGTCTAACATATTAGCGGTCGACTATTCCTATTTTCCGAGCCAGGGTAATGTAATTAATTGATTTGATGAGAATGAGTATGTATCAGTTTGCGTTTGGTTTGAAATTTCATTAAATGGTATAATAAAAATTTTTTGATTCAAAAGGCTCTCTTTGAAAATGGACTAGCTCTCAATAAGCAAATATATCAATGTGAAAGTTTGCAAATTAAACGTTCCTCCTAATTGAGTAAATGATACAGGTGGGTTTTACTGCTTTCGAGGTGCTTTGTTAATTTATATGCACAATACTTTTATGTGTTCATGTATAATTATTTAATTAAAGTATTAAATAAATAATATGGATATTATTATACATAAAAGTATATTATATGACTTGGTATACACGTGCAACACACGTGCCGCAAAACTAGCATATCTTAAATATATGTCCATCATCTAACCTAAAGATACTTCAATTCTCCATCCCATCCACTCTCCTTTTCACCTTCAACAAATCGAACCACGATTTGTAAAGGAATTATATCATCTTTCTCCCCCCTGCACACCAAAATTCTTGAACAACCTAGCCCCGATAAAGATTGAGCCTTTGAAGAAAGTAGATTAATCAATGGACTATCAATAGGCGATAGTAACCCAGACTCTAGTGGCGGACAAATGTTGAACCAAATCTTGTAAGCAAAACCCTCTTAATCAATGTCCATATTTGGAAACAAGAAGTAACGATAAGCAAGAATTGATCCAGTGATTTTCACCTCATTATTCGAAATTCCTATTCCAGCCCTCATAGTCATATGGTATACTACTAAATTACCACCAGCACTGTCACCAGCTAAAAACACTGCTGCTAAAATCACCATGGTTTAGTAACCATGAGCCTTTGTCAATGTTTACCCTTAAAATCGGAAAAAAATTCAATTTATATATGGTTTTAAGAATACGTGGATTAATCTGATACAAAACGATGGATTGAATTATAAATAAAGCAAACAAGAATTAAATTCAAACTGTGTGACTTAAACAGTTATAACCTTGAGAAATAAGTCTCACTTGAACTGAATATGATCCAAATGATGTCAAATTCAGAAGAAAAGTGGCTTGCAGTAAGGAAATAATATTATAATGCTTTGGGATACGTGTTACAATGTGTATTACAAAGAATTAGCCCCCTTTATATAACAGAGGAGTTCTGCTTTATATAAAAGTTAAGAAGTCTCATGATTTGCTAATTAATCGGTCTCTCACTGATACCTACCGAGATTTCCAACGTGATATCCGACCGGTTATAGATATTTTGGCCTTCCGTTATTTGGTACGATAATATTTCCTCGAGCTTATTCAGAGTCGGGGTTGGTTCCGGAGTCAAGGGCTCGAAGATCTTGGAGACGTATCTTCTGACTTCGTACTTTAGTTCAATGGAACTTGAGGTCGACCTTCGATTCATCACGTTCAATTGCGATCCGTCATGTAATAGATGAGCCCGATTTCGGCGGTATATAGATAGTCCCCTCGTTTTTTGGGGTGTAAACGACGAGGAATGATATGAGCCCCTGATCCTAATCTCTATACTTTGCATCAGAAATAACAAAAATAAACGAAACGTCTCGTCAGTCACGTCTTAATGGCATTAAATATTCGCAATCGTTGGTCGGCCACTACAGAATTTGAACCGTCATTTAAAAACTATAAATACGCCATCCTTCATTCATTCAAACTATATGTTTAAGTCTCTTCTACTTTTGTTCTTAAAAATTTTTTGCGCTTTCTATCACTTGTACCAGATTTCTTGAGGTTTTTGCAAGAACGTTCGCTTGTCTTCATTCCAAAATATTAAGCGTAACCTTTTAACTTCCTCTTCTTCATCTTTATTCAAAAGAATAATGGTGAAAACTTCTAACAAAGTTTCATAAAAAGAAACTACCTCTTCACCACGGCCGGCCGGCGAGGAACCAGCGGCGGGACCTCACCCTGAAGTGATTTTTCCTGGTGGGTGCTCGACCGGTGCTGATTTCAAGGTCGAAAAAAACATTCTCGGTACCTGGTCGATGCGAGACAGTCTCTAGATATATATGCTCGATCACCGACAGTCTCCTCTCCAAGGTCAAGTAGGATTGCAACTAGATTGATAAACACATGTTAGTACCTATGCCTGAGGAACCGATTACTGCTCACTTGGAGGATTTTTCATGTGTTACAATTATCCCTTTATGTTGGGCCCCTTGGACCGGTCATCATCGCCTTCTGTACGAGGCACGAGGTGACCCTTGATCAAATACATCCCTCTTTCTGGAGGATAGTAATTCTCTTCCGCTTCTTCGTAAACAAAATCGAGGAGTGTCCCTTCACCCTCGATCCTCTCATGCACCTGTACAGTCCTCGACTTTATCGAGGGGGATTAATAAAACTTGCCCGTCGGACCAGTAAGGCCCCATACTCGAGTATAGATAAGGATCGGGACTGAGGTTGGTTGGACCAATTCGTTCGAGTGAAGACCTCGGATTTAATCCCGGCTGAGGACATGCCATTTCTCTAGGAATGGAACATGAAACATAAGTATAACCTTGCCTTAAAGATTTTTTTATTGTTTTTCCTTTTCCCCCCTTCTTATCGGCGTTTTGTGGTGCAGCTGCTGCTCGGATGCCGGATGCCAAATGCAGTTCCTTGACTCAAGGAGTGGGTTGAGGGCCTCAGGTCACAGAAACCTAATTCCAAGCGCGCGTGGCATGAACTGTCGAAGGGACGGTGGGACATTCTCAAAGAGCCCATTTCTAGGGTAAATTTCCTTTTCCGAATTAATAATATTTGATCTCTTTTTATTCTCGTGCCATTGAGTTCTTATATGTTCCATTTTGTTTTGCAGGTATTCCCAAGGATGCTGCTATGAGGCCTCTATCTGGTGACGAGGATATGCCTGTTGAGTCCCCTGTACCGAGGCAGGGTGATGAGAAAAAAAGGAAGAGGGCCTCGAGTTCTCGCATGCGGTCAGGTATCGTGATTTGGGTCCTTAGAACTAGTGAGAGCTGAAATTGAATTGCTTCGACTCAGGGAGGTTGATGAGGGAGCTTTAGCCGAAGCTCTAAACCAGAAAGGGGACAGGCCGCTTTGCCTCGAGATAGGGATACCGATAATAAGGTTGTAGCTGGTTTTTCCCAGGAAGCGGATAGTGTTTCGAAGAGTGTAGCCAGAGTGATAGACCTCTCCGGTTCGCCATAACTTACTGAATCTATGTTTACCGAGGCTCAGGTACTGAAAGAACGATCCAATAAAGAGCCACAAGGGGCAGTAGACCCCCTTCACAACTTTTTTGATGGCGTAGATTCCATCACTATGGAGGACGTCATCGGATTGGGTGATTTATCGGTGTCGAGGAAGAGTCCTTCATCGGGGACCAACAGACCTTCATTGAGCCCGAAACTAGTCAACCACTTCCCAACCCCGAGTTTGAATCCTTATCGGAAGCGGTCAATTTTTATGTCCATTCTGAAAGATGCCCGGGCTGTTTCTGCCCCGACGGGCGTGGCCAGTTACCTTCAGTGCTTGGTGACCGAGTAGGATCAGACCAAGATGAATGAGGTGGGAGTGCCTTTCTTGTTCAATGAAGCCCAACAGGTATTAAATCGGGTAACCTCAGACACCTATTAATAATTTGTAGTGTGTACTTAGATTATTTTGTAGGTGATCATAACTCCTCTCTCTATGTTTGTAGGCTTCAGTACTTTACCATAGACATTCCTCCGATACAGGGAAGAGCTATATCACTACGAGGCCGAGATTCAAGGACTCACTGAGAAAGAGATGCTTACAAACTTCTCAATGAGCAAAGAGAAGGGGAAGCTAAGGGCCTCGGGGCTAATTTGAAGGTGTCTAGGAAAGAGCATGCCGACCTGGTTGAGCAGGTAAGAAGAATTTTTTTAGTTAGTGATGATGAATCAGATATGGTGACTAACGGTCTGAACCCGTAGGCCCATTAGAATATTGAAAAGATCTTACAGCTCCGGGATGAGGTAGATGTGGTAAAGGCGGAGGCTGAAGAATGGAAAAAGAATATAGACCGTATGGCCTTAGAAAAGGAGACCGACCAGGCTAGCTGACTTCGATTGAGGTCCAACTCTAATGTATAAAGAAGAAATCCTTGGTGTAGGACAAGGATATCGAGGAGCTCCAGTCCCAGTTTAATTTGGTCGTCTCTGATCGAGAAAATCTTGCCACGGATCTCGAAGTGGCTAGGTTTGGAGCCAAAGTGATTAAGGCCGATACTAATGAGATGGTGGCTGTTTATAAGGCCGATGCCGAGGCAGCTCAGGTTCAAGCAAAAGACATCATCGAGAATGCTAAATGGCAATCTCAAAGGGAGGCCCTTGAGGAAATTCATGCTTGGGGTTTCGACCTAACAACTGATATTGAGAGTGCAAAAACACTTGAAGTCGAGGCCAAAAAATTGGCCTATCTTGAGGACGACGAGAAGCCCGAAGACATGGGGAATTTCGAGGATGACGGAGATCGTAAGGGTGACAATGCTTCCCCTGATGAAGACTAGGACACTTAGGCCTTTAGATTATTTTATTTTATTATTATGTTTTTGGTTGAGGCCATTCGACCTTTGTAAAGAATTTTGTCGGGCTATTTTACCCTAGTAAAAAGAATTTCATTATGAATATAAGGCTTTTTCCCTTCAACTACTTTTGATTTTTCACTTTGCTTTTATGTACTTTTATTTGCAAAGATCTAAATGCTTTAGCATGAAATAGTTAGATTTTGTTCAGAAACCCGAAGAAACATTGCCTTCAACTTTATTTCATTTTAAGGCATCGTGGGGGTTCAGTATGAACGAAAGTATTCTTTCCCCCAAGTACTTATCCTATATTTGATATCATAGTCTGCCGAGGGCAGCCTTTAGAACCGGTTATGAAAATTTTCTTTTTTGAAGGCCTTATTTTTATTATGGGTCTCAGACGTCTCCGCGCCGTGTTAATGTGGCAGTAGCCTTTTAGTTCGGGTATTGCCTAGTGTGCTTGCTTTCCCGAGTTATCTGGGCTTGCCTAAGATAATAGTCTTCGAGTGGAGGTGGCTGTGGCCTTTAAAATTCAGAGGTTACCTTGTAGGTCTTATGCCCTTGAGGTCTAATAGCTTGGACCATTCGAGTTTGTTTTCGGACGGCAGTCCCCGAGTGAGAGAGTGATTGTTCGATCTCAAGTTAAAATGACCCTTGGGCTCATTACCTTTAGGGGATCAGAAGCAGGGAATTGCTTAAGAAATGTAAAGAAGAAATTTTAAAAGACAAAATGATTGCAAGGAAGAGACTTCTCTTTATTCTTGTGCATAATAGTAATATATGTGTGCCTGCTTTGTGTCAGGGCTCGAGCAATCTATGCGGGCACGGTTCATTTGATCGTTTGGCCCTTACAATAAATCCTACCAATCGAGACCCTTCCATTACAAAGTACTTTCCTTGCTAAAGTCGACATCCGAGTGAAATGACCCCCAGTATTCGAGGTTGATCATAGAGAGAAGCCTCAGATATTGTCGATGCAATCCTCAATGTCGATTCATGATTGGCCTTCCATTATAAGTTGGCACGATCCATTGTTTCCTCGTTAAAAACCTTGCCGGAAAACCCATTTGGGACAAAACCAGTCTAAGGGAAAAAGAGTACAACGCGTGCTTTCAGACCTAAAAACATGTTCCGCTTCTTGTTGGTTACCTGTGAGTGTTAGTCCAAAATAAGTAAAAAGGAAATGAATGGGGTCGTACCTTAGTAGTAGTATCATTTCAAGTGAGTTATGTTCCAGTTATTCGATAAAATTTCACCGTTCATTGCGCTGAGCTTGTTTGATCCTTTCTTGTCGATTTTGAGAATTTGGTACGGTCCTTCCCAATGCAGCCCCAATTTCCCATCATTTAGATTCCAGGTGTTTAGTGTGACCTTCCTGAGTACTAAGTCCCTGATATTGAAGTGTCGAAGGTTAATCCTTCGATTGTAATAAAACTCAATCCGTTGTTTTTGAGCGGTCAACTGGACGAGGGTGGTTTTCTTTCGTCTAATAGATTCAAGCTCGTACTGATGGCCTCGTCATTCGATTCCTTTGTTGTATTTTGAAATCTAACATATTGGTTCACCGACATCAATCGGTATTAGTGCTTCGGTGCTGAAAAAAGCGAGACAGGGTGGTCCCGATACTGGACTTTAAGGTAGTACGATTTGCCCATAGGACTTCGAGTAGGATTTCCTTCCATTTTTCTTTGGCGTCAGTTAACCTCTTTTTGATGTTTTGGAGTATAGTTTTGTTGGTCGATTCCCTTTGTCTGTGCACACTAGGGTTATAAGGTGTTGACAGGATCCTTTTGATCTTATGATCCTCGAGAAACTTGGTCACTTTGCTGCCGATAAATTGTTTCCCGTTGTCACATACGATTTCGGATGGCATTCCAAACTAACATATGATGTGGTCCCAATGAAGTCAATGACTTACTTCTACCTGACCTTCTCGTATGCCTGTGCTTCACCCCACTTAGAAAAATAGTCAGTCATAAATAATATAAATTGAGCCTTACTGGATGCCCATAAAAGAGGGCCAACGATGTCCATACCCCACTTCATGAATGGCCATGGTGACAAGACAGAATGCAGCAGCTCCCCGGGTTGGTGAATCATCAAAGCATGTCTTTGGCATTCATCACATTTTCGTACGAACTCATTCGCTTCTTTTTTCATGTCGATCCAGTAATAGGCAGCTCTGATTACCTTTTGAACCAATGATTCGGGGCCTGAATTATTTCCACAGGTGCCATCGTGGACTTCCCTTAAAACGTACTCGGCATCACGTGGTCCCAAACATATCGCTAGTCGAACATTCTTCTGAACAAGGTTCCTTCTTCGCACAAGCTGAATCGGGCTGCCTTTGTGCGTAGGGTCCTCGATTCCTTTGGACCTAAGGGTAGTTTCCCGGTCTTCAAATATTCTACATATTTGTTTCTCCAATCCCAAGTCAAGCTTGTAGAGTTTATTTCGGCGTGACCTTCTTCTACTACAGATCTCATAAGCTGTACCACTGCCCCCGAGTTGAGCTTGTTGTCTTAGACCAATGACCCTAAGTTCGCAAGGGCATCGACCTCGCTATTTTAATCTCGAGGTATGTGCTGCAAAGTCCACTCTTTGAACCAATGTAATGTTATTTGCAACTTATCTAGGTACTTTTGCATTCATTATTCTCTTATTTCAAACATTCCATTAACTTGGTTCACCACAAGGAGGGTGTCGCACTTAGCTTCGATCACCTCCGCCCCCAAGCTTTGGCCAGTTCGATACCTGCAATTATTGGCTGATATTCGGCTCATTGTTAGTCAATTTCACAGTTCTAATGGATTGTATAACTACATTGCCTGTGGGTGACTTCAGTATGATGCCAAGTCCAAAGCCCTTTGCGTTCGAGGCTCCATCTATAAAGAGGGTCTAGATTCCCGAAAACATCCTCGAGTTTACCAAAAACTCTCTTTCGACCTTGGGTATTAGGGTCGGCGTTAAGTCGGCCATGAAATCTGCCAAAATTTAAGATTTAATAATTGTCTGGGGTCGATACTCAATATCGTACCCGCTGATTTTCACGGCCCATTAGGCCAATCGTCTAGAGAGTTTGGGTTTATGCATTATGTTTCACAATGTGTAAGTTGTCATAACACATATAAGATGGCATTGAAATATAGTTTCAATTTCCTAGCGGCGCTTAGCAAAGCGAGCGCTAATTTTTGTAGGTGAGGGTACATAGTTTCGGCCTCATCCAGGGGCCTACTAACATAATAGATTGAAAATTGCGTACCTTGTTCTTCCCGAACTAAGACTCCGCTTATTGCTATCTTCGATACTGCCAAGTACAAGTGTATTTGTTCGTCTGGCTTCGGCGTGTGGAGTAGTGGCGGGCTTGATAGATATCGTTTGAGTTCTTCCAAGGACCGTTGGCATTCCGGGGTCCATGTGAAGTTGTTTTTCTTTTTCAGTAACGAGAAAAATCAGTGGCTCTTATTTGAGGACCTCGAGATGAACTGCCCCTAGATGGCAATGCTACCGGTTAGTCTTTGTATGACATTCACAGTGTCCATTACTGTGATATCCTCGATAGCTTTAATCATATTGGGGTTGATCTCGATCCCTTGATTGGATATCATGAACCCGAGAAATTTACCTGATCAGACTCCGAACGCACATTTCTCCGGATTCAACTTCATGTTGTACTTCTTCAATATATTGAAGGTTTCCTACAAATGCTTTAAATGGTCCTCTTCTCGCAGGGACTTAACCAACATATCGTCAATGTAAACTTCCATGGATTTCCTTATTTGTTCTTCGAACATCCAGTTTACTTGGCGTTGGTAAGTGGAACCGTCATTTTTTAACCCAAATGGCATCACGTTATAACAGTATGTGCCATATTAAGTAATAAATGATGACTTTTCCTTATCATCATCCGTATTTGGTTGTACTAGGAGTAGGCATCGAGAAAGATAAGGATCTCATGGCCAGCCGTGGCATCGATCATGTGATCGATGTTGGGAAAAGCGAAAGAGTCCTTGGTACATGCCATTTGGGACTACAACATTTTCTAACTGATTCAGGTATTTGACTTCCCGGATAGACCCTATTTAAAGGAGTTAGTTATCTCATCCTTAATGAAAGCATGTTTGATCTCAGATTGGGGTCTCCTTTTCTGCTTAGCCGGGTAGAATTTCGAATCCAGGCTCAGCTTTTGAGTGGTTATCTCCGGTGGGATTCCTATTATGTCGAGATGGGACCAAGAGAAACAATCTATGTTAGCTGTGAGAAATTGAATAAGTTATTATTGAGCTCGGGGGTTAACCCTGTGCCGAGGTATACCTTCTAATCGGGTAGATGTTCGGTCAGTGTGACTTGCTCTAGCTCTTTGACCATTGATTTTGTAGCATCGGAATCATCAAGGACTACAAAAGATCTGGGAACCCCATAATCACCGTCTTCATCGGTCCACTATTTATCTGATTAGGTCGTGGACAGTGTCGATAATTCTTTTTAGTTTCCAGCTTTGTATTCGAACTTGGTTCCTTCGATGTCGCCAGTGTTGATACCATAATCACTTCTTCGACTGCAAACATTTCCTTTGTGGCCGGTTGTTCCCCATAAATAATTTTAACCCCTCCTAGCATTGGGAATTTTAACACTTGGTGAAGAGTCGAGGGAACTACCCTCATGTTGTGGATCCATGGCCTCTCGAACAAGGTGTTGTACCTCATGTCCCCCTCTATCACGTAAAACATAGTTTCCTAGATGGTCCCGACGGCGTTTACTAGTAATGTTATTTCTCACTTTAAATTTTTACAAGCCATGTTGAATCCGTTTAGCACTCAGGTTGCATGCACAATTTGGTCCTGTAGCCGAGTTATTCTACGACCCTTGATCGAATGATGTTGCTCAAGCTACCTAGACCAATTTAACACACATTTAACATGAGATTTATTCATGAGTATCGATATTACTAGTGCATCGTTATGGGGCTACATGATTCCTTCTGCGTCCTCATCGCTGAGAGATAAAGTTCATTCTGGTATGTAATCTCAAGTCCGTTTCTCCCTTATGATGGATACTTTGGTACGCTTTAACATTGGACCTTGAGGAGCATCGACCCATTTTATGATCATGTGGATGACGTGTTGAGGTTCTTCCTGCTCGGTTTATTTATTAGAGTCCATGTTTCTGAAATGATTCTTTGCTCAGTCACTCAGGAATTCTTGAAGATGTCCGTTGTTGGATAACTAGGCTACCTCCTCCCTCAACTGTCGGCAATCCTCTATTATGTGGCCATGAGTGTCGTGATATTTGCACATTTGGTTTGGATCCCTTTGGGCTGGGTCGGATTGTAGAGGTCGAGGCCATTTTGTATCTTTGATGCATCCTATAGCCAATACGATGGCAACAACATCGATGATAAAGTTATATTTTGATAACCTTGGTGCTTCTTTGGGTCCGATAGCCCTATCGAAACCTTTCTTGCTCATGAGTCCCCGATTGCTCTAGCCTCAATCATTTCTTCTTTCATTTTGTATAGAACTCCGTCCGAACCCATTGCTTCTTCGATCCTTATTATACGGCTGATACCGATCTTCATTCGACCTTAGATCAAGATCGATATCTCTCTTGACTCTATCGATGGGTCTAATAGGATAAATGGACCCGGAAGAAGCCCCAAGTTGATAATCTTCGAATCTGATATTCGAATGATATCGGTTATGCATATCAGCCCAAGTAAAAGCCAGATATTCTATTAGATTCTGTTTCAACTGCTGTGCAGCCATCGAACATCGAATATTGAGTCCTTGGGTAAAAAATTGAATGGCCTAATCATCAGTGACTGGTGGCAGGTCTATCCGTTCCATTTCACGCCGAGATACAAACTCTCTGAGCATTTCATTATCCTTTTGTCTTACTTTGAAGAGGTCTGATTTCCTAGTTTCGACCTTGATAGCCCCGGCGTGTGCTTTCACAAAAGAGTCTGCAAGAATAGCAAATGAATCAATAGAATTAGGGGTAAGTTATGATACCATATCATAGATCCATTTGACAGGGTTTCTCCGAATTTCTTTAGCAAGACAGACTCGATCTCATCATCCTCCAAGTCGTTTCCTTTGATGGCACATGTGAATGAAGTGCATGCTTTTTTGGGTCGATCGTTCCATTGTACTTAGGAATCTCGGGCATGCGGAATTTTTTAGGGATCGGCTTCAGAGCCACACTTGGAGGGAAAGGTTTCTGTACAAACTTCTTGGAATCAAAGACTTTCAATATCGGTGGCCCCCCGGGATCTGGCCGACCCTAGAATTGTAGGTTTCCACCTTTTTATCATTTGCTTCAATTTTCTTCTCCCCTAATTCTATTCATTTTTCAGCTCCTTGAGCATTTTTATGATCTCGGGGTTATTACCCGACTCGTTCCTACTCATCATTTCCGTGACCGATTCCTCCATGCTAGTGATCTCTCAAAATGGGTGGGCTCAATCTTGCTTGGTATGCGACTCTTGTTTTGTAACTGAGCTATTGCTACCGGTAGAGTCCGCAACATTTCGAAGATCATCCGTAGATTGACCCTATCTCATCCATTATTTTAAGTATTTTGTGCTGTCAACAGGGCTCCACCACGGATGCTATTCTCGGGGTCAGTATGGAGGCTTGTGTCATTAGCCACATGCGAATTAGCGTCCAACGAGTTCGCAATTGAAATTCTGATGGGATCAACGGGTATTACCTCGTTATCGGGTGCTATGTTATTGTTTACACCGTGGTGACTAGACTCACTGTCAGCAGGTAGATGTGCTAATTGTCAGTTTGAAATTTTGAGTTTAAGCATGAAATCAGAGACACTTAAAAGATCAAGTGTAAAATTGTGTGTGTTATGAAAATTCATATCAAACAACCACAATTTTCATTAGTCCTACGGTGATCGCCAAAGTGTTTACCCTTAAAATCGAATAACAATTGAATTTATAAGTGATTTTAAGGATACATGGATTAATGTAACACATAGAGATGGATTGAATTATAAACAAAGCAAACAATAATAAAGTGAATTCAAACCGTGTAACTTGAATAGTTATAATCTTGGGAAATAAGTTTTACTTGAATTGAATATGATCCAAATGATGTCAAATTCAGGAGAACAATGACTTGCAGAAAGAGAATAATATTATAATGCTTTGAGATGCGTGTTACAATATGTATTACAAAGAATTAGACACTCTTTATATAGTAGGAGAGTTCTGCTTTAGGTACAATTCTATAAAAGGAAAGAAATCTCAGGATTTGATAATTAATCGGTCTCTCATTGATACGTGCTGAGATTCCCGCCGTGATATCTGACCTGTTGCGGATATTTCGGCCTTCCATTATTAGGTCTGATAATGTTTCCTCGAGCTTATTCGGAGTTGGGGTTGGTTGCGGAGTCACAAGCTCGAAGATCTTTGAGACATATGTTCTGACTTCGTACTTTGGTCCGATGGAACGAGGTTTCGACCTTCAATCCATCACCTTCTCTTCCGAATCATCATACAATAGATGAACCCGATTTCGGCCGTACACAGTTAACTATGGTGACTTTTTCATCAGCATGCGAAGCGGCCCATTGAAGTACAGTACTCCAACAATCTTCATAAATCGTCTGCACATCAACCTCTAGACTAAACGATATTGTACAAAAATAGCAACGACGTGTAACTCAGAAGCTAAAGAGTTGACGTAACTGTGAGCCGAATTGAAGAAGGCAAATTCTATGACTAATCCACCGCCATGGTAATATACAAACACGGGGAGCTTTTGGGCGTCGGTAGTGTTCTGTGGAAGGTAGAGTCTGTAGAAGACGTGGGCTGAGATGGTGACATCATTAGAAAAGATGCCATTCAATGGGTGGTGTGGAGATGGCAGAACGTGAAAGAAACCATGTACGTCATAGAAATGATCAATGCGGCCGCTTTTGTAGAGTCGGTAGAAGGAGTCTACCTCTGTGACTATCTCATCATTGTCGAAATTAGACATGGTAACAAAACATAAACAAGGTGTTATGGTTTACTATGATTATTATCATAGGAGTAGTTAAAAGAGGAGTGAAAGCAAAGGTTCCACTTGGCTTTCTTTCGTTATGGAACATTTTTGGGCGAAGTTACGACATTAAATAAAACAAACAAGATTAATGACTCATAAGGGAGAATTCGAAAATATAGAAGACTTAGCGTTAGGGTAAAGTCAAAAATTATAAATTAATAATAAGCAATGTGTATGCGGTCAAAATCGAGGAGCACGATTTTAAAGTCTTAAATCAGGCTATAGGCTCGAGTCTGGGAGACTCGAAGTGGATGTCGCATCTGGCTAAGGGACACCTACCTCGAGGAAGATGATCGAAGGCCTGTCACGGCTTGCATCGAGGGAAGCATAATCTCGAAGTCAATAAAGAAAGAGCGGGAATTTCTTTAGGACACGTGGACGGGCGTATTAATTATAGGATAAGGGTTGTATGAAATGGTACAGGTTTGTATTAAACCATTATACACCTGTACCAATAGGATTCTTTACCTTTATGAGCAAGGTACTATATTGGGGTTTTCTCCTCCTATATAAAGGGTACCCCAATCATTTTGTAAAGATCAAATCATTCACAGCAATAGAACATTCTTATTCTTTTCTTGTTTAACGTGCTCAATAATTTCTCTTCAGCTTCATTGCCTTTACTTTATTGTTCATACTTTTTTGGTTTTATATAACCTCAAGGTCCCTGGATAGACGAGCTCGAGGCCCCTACTGCATCGACAATATTTATTTGGTTCATTATCTCCTCTTATTTAAGCTCAATATTACTTGTTTAATCACTAGTATTAAAAAATATATCACATATCTTGAAAACCACAAATTTTCTTCGATTTTTACTCACGTTTTTTGAGGTAAACAGTTTGGCGCCCATCGTGGGGCTAAAGATAATAGTGATTATTTTAGTGCTAGTTTTCTGATAACACATATTATTCTTCACACTTTTTCTTGTCAAAGATTTTTTTATTTCAGGCCAAAATTTGTCTAGCACACAAAATGCACTTGCTCATGATAGTGAGGGACTTGGAGAAAACATCGACATAGGGCTCGGTGTACCACCTATAAACCCTGAGGGAGTGCCAAATGTCGAGCCAGTTGATAATAGCTCCCACAACGCTCTAAACACGGAAGCAGGCACAAACCCTATAAGGAATAGATGGGGGAAGCCCAGGCCGGAGGCCAGGAAACACGGGGACTGGAAGAAGGAGGAGTCAACCTCCAGGTGATATTCAAGATGCTACAAGCTCAGCAAGTCGCCATCGCTCAGCTCCAAAGTCAAAATAGAACTCCTAACACCGCCGAACCAGTAAACACACAGCACGAGCCGGTGCTTGAAAGGCCTGGTGAAAACGGCTCGGGGACTAACCCCACAATCATGAAAATGCTCGAGGAACTGACTAAAAGGATCGAGTTAGGAGAAAAGAGGATAGAAGACAACAATAAAAAGGTAGAAACTTACAACTCCTGGATGGACCAAATACCAGGAGCACCTCCAGTTTTGAAGGGTCTAGATGCCAAAAAATTCATACAAAAATCTTTCCCCTCGAGTGCGGCTCCGATGCCCATTCCCAAGAAGTTTTGCATGCCCGATATACCGAAGTACAATGGAACGACTGACCCTAATGAACATATTACCTCTTACACTCGTGGAATTAAAGAAAATGACTTGAATGATGACGAAATCGGGTCGGTATTATTTAAAATGTTTGGGGAAACACTATCAAAAGGAGCTATGATCTGTTTTCATAACTTAGCTCCTAACTCCATTGATTCGTTTTCTATGTTGGCGGATGCCTTCGTGAAACCACACGCTGGGGCCATAAATGTGGCCACAAGAAAATCAGACTTGGGATTACTTGCCCGAGGACACCCTCACATTCAACGAGGAAGACATTGAGGATTTATCTCAACCTCATAACGATGCACTGGTAATTTCTATCCTTTTAAATAAAGTTCAAGTTAAACGTGTTCTCGTGGATCCAGGTAGTTCTGGGAATATAATCAGGTCCAGGGTCGTGGAGCAGCTCGAGTTGCTCGATCAAATCATACCGACATCTCGGGTCTTGAATGGCTTTAACATGGCAAGTGAAACGGCGAAGGGAGAAATCATCCTCCCAGTCAATGTGGCTGGAACCATACAAGACACCAAATTTCATGTCATCAAAGGTGACATGAGATATAATGCTTTGCTCGGAAGGCCATGGATCCATAGCATGAGAGCGGTACCATCGACCCTCTACCAAATGATAAAGTTCCCAACGAAGGATGGTGTGAAAATAGTGTAGGGAGAGCAACATTCAGCTAAGGAGATGTTTGTAGTGCATGACTTAGACCCGGTGTCAACTCCATCCACATCAAAAAAGTCGAATGATAAATAGGTGACCAAATAGCAATCGCAGCTCGTGCCCTCGGTTGAGCCCGAGGGAAAAATGTTCGATGAACAAGTGGCCAAGAACGAAGAAGAAGATTTCCTCACCCCTCGAACTTTCATCTCCCCCGAAGAATCAGACGCAACGAAATCCACGATTGAAGAGCTCCAACAAGTCATATTGATCAAGCATCTTCCGGAACAAAAGGTATACTTGGGGACGGGGTTAACTCCCGAACTCAGGAAAAAACTCATTCAATTTCTGATCGATAATATTAATTGCTTCGCTTGGTCCCATTTAGACATGACAGGAATCCCACCAGAGATAACTATCCATCGACTAAGTGTCAATCCCAGGTTTAAGCCGGTAAAGCAAAAGAGGAGATTTCAGTTCGAGGTAAAGCATGCATTCATCAAAGAAAAGGTATCCAAACTTCTCACAATAGGATCCATTAGGAAAGTAAAATATCCTGAATGGCTTGCTAACGTAGTGGTAGTACCTAAAAAGGAGAATAAACTTAGAATGTGTGTAGACTACAAGGATTTGAACAAAGCATGTCCTAAATATTCTTTCCCACTGCCCAACATCGCTCGATTGATCGATGCTACGGCTAGCCACGAGATCCTTACTTTTCTCGACGCCTACTCCGGGTACAATCAGATTCAAATGAACCCAGAGGACCAAGAAAAGACTTCGTTCATCACGAAGTGCGGTACATATTGCTATAATGTAAAGCCCTTTAGGCTAAAGAACGCAGGATCCACATATCAACTCCTAGTCAATAAGATGTTCGAATATCAAATAGGCAGGTCCATGGAAGTTTCTATTGATGACATGCTAGTTAAGTCCCTACACACAGAGGACCATTTGACCCATTTGCAGGTAATGTTCGACATCCTAAGAAATTACAACATGAAGATCAACCCCGAAAAATGCGCTTTTAGAGTCGGCTCAGGCAAGTTTTGGGGTTTCATGGTGTCAAATAGAGGTATCGAGATCAACCCCGATTAAATCAAGGTCATCGAGGAAATCACCGTAGTGAACAATGTGTAAGCTGTACAACGGCTAACCAGATGGATAGCTGCCCTAGGCCGATTTATCTCGATGTGATCAGATCGAAACCATCATTTCTTCTCTCTACTCATGAAGAATAACACCTTCACATGGACTCCGGAGTGCCAACAAGCCTTGGAAGAGTTAAAATGATAACTCTCGAGCCCACCCCTACTCCATACTCTGAAGGCGGATGAAACATTCTACTTGTACTTGGCCATGTCTGAGGTAGCGGTAAGTGGCATGTTGGTTCGAGAAGAGCAGGGTACATAATTTCTTGTCTATTATGTGAGTCTGACCCTTGGAGATGTTGAAACCAGGTACGTACATTTAGAAAAGTTAGCTCTTGCATTAGTAAGCGCATCTAGAAAATTAAAATCATATTTTCAAAGCCATCCTATATATGTGCTAACTACATACCCACTTCGAAATATTTTGCATAATCCTGAATTATCGGGCAGATTGGCCAAATGGGTCATCGAACTTGGAGGGTATGATACTGAATATCAACCTCGAATGACTATCAAGTCTCAAATTTTGGCAGACTTTGTGGCCGATTTTGTGCCTACCCTCGTACCCGAAGTAGAAAAGGAAATTTTGCTAAAAAACGGGTACGTCATTGGGCCATAGACCCTCTTCACAGACGGTGCCTCGAATGTGAAAGGGTTCGGGCTCTGCATTGTTTTAAAACCACCTACGGGCGGTGCCATCAGGTAATCTATTAAAATTCATATATTGACTAACAATGAAGCCGAGTATGAGGCCATGATTGTAGGTCTTGAACTAGCCAAGTGCTTCGGGGCAGAGGTCATTGAGGCAAAGTGTGACTCTCTTTTGGTAGTAAATCAAGTAAATAGGAGCTTCGAGGTTCGAGACGACCGAATGCAGAGGTACTTGGACAAACTCCAAGTGACATTGCACCACTTCAAAGAGTGGACGCTGGATCATGTACCCCAAGAATAGAATTGGGAGGCTGATGCAATTGAAAACTTTGGATCATCAGTTGAAGAAGACGATATCGTACCGGGGACTGTCGTCCAACTATCGAAGTCGGTGGTCGAAGAAGACCTACAGAGATTAACTCGACAAGCTTAGTACATCGATTGTTTAAAGCATGGGAAGCTCCCCACGGACCCAAAGGAGACAAGAACACTCCGAGCCAAAGCGTCTCGATTTTTGCTCGATGAAAGTGGAATGTTATACAGAAGAACCTTCGATAGACCACTGAAAGTATGCTTGGGACCCGAGGATACAGGCTATGTGCGACGGGAAATCCACGAGGGCTCTTGTGGGAACCATTATGGTGCGCAGACTCTTTGGTTCTTAAGGTGATCAGAGCAGGATATTATTGTGACGACATGGAAAAGGATACCAAGGAGTTCGTTCGTAAGTGTGATAAATGCCAGAGAATTGCACCAAGAATTCATTAACCTAGTGAACAACTCCACTCGGTCCTATCCCCGTGGCCATTCACGAAATAAGGGATGGACATCGTTGATCCCCTACCAACGGCGCTAAGTAAAGCTAGATTCATTTTGTTTATGACTGACTACTTCTCAAAATGGGTTGAAGCGCATGCCTTCAAGAAGGTAAAGTGAAAACGAAGTCATCGATTTCATATAGGACCACATCATATGCCGGTTCGGGATACCTGCTGAAATAACATGTGACAACGAAAAATAGTTCATCGGCAGCAAAGTGACAAAATTCCTCGGGGACGATAAAATCAAAAGGATCCTATTAGCACCTTACCATTCGAGTGTAAATGGGCAGGTCGAGTCCACCAGCAAAACCATTATTCAAAACTAGAATAAAAGGCTAGACGATGCAAATGGGAAATGGAGAGAAATGTTGCCCGAGGTATTATGGGCATATCGGACAATATCAAAGTCAAGCACGGGGGAGACCTCGTTTTCCTTGGTATATGTGTCCGAAGCTTTAATCCTAGTCAAAGTCGGGGAGCCTAGCTGTCATGCCCCAACCTTAGGAGGCGCGGTCGGTGCTCAATCGAGTGAACATAACTGATCAAGCTTTTTTACAAGTTCTACCCAGCTTAATACGATTAAGAAACCATGCTTTCGTTTGTTTAGACAATAGCAAAATCATACATTCAACATTATTGATTCATTTTATATCACAACCTTAAACCGTAGTTAAGTTCCTAAGATCCCATATAGTTACAATTTTGAGAAACAAGATTTTAAGATTTCAACCTAGTTCATAGACCTGTCCAACACCCGCAAATAACCCACACAAACGTCTACGGAGCCTCTATGAATACAAAAGACAAGTTATAACAATGCTGTCAACAAGGCCCCGGCTATACCTCTAAAGTGGAAGTCTACAACAAAAAATATACAACATAACCCCTTGAAGGAGGAAGGGGATCACCAAGACTTTGAGAGGAGGACACTCTGCTACGCGCGATCAGCACTGTCTGCTACGGAGCCACCTACATTCATTTAAAAATGTAGCGCCCCGGGAAAAAGGGATGTTAGTACCATGGAATAGTATTAGTATGTATAACTAAACACCATCTAATTAGAAAGAACTTTCATACAAGAATAAGGAAATCACAATTATAACTCAAACACTCTAAATGATCACAACATTATCAAATAAAAGAATCATACAATTTTCACATCATTTTCCCATAGCTTTTAATTTTTTTGGGGTATTTCATACTATTCATCATTGTCCACAATAGAACCGCTATCTTGAGCAGAGTTCGATCTTGACCCGATCGGCTAGGTTGCCTCATTTGAGACATACACTTCAATCACAAATATAATACCACCATGTGTGCGGTATGGCATCCGATCTCGGCCCGATCGGCTAGGCCGCCTTACCAAGGCATTTCCCTTTTCCATCAATCATCTCATTTCAATCATTGTTTCACATATATCATTTCATAGGCACTTGGGGCCACAGCTATCACGTCATATATTTGGTACTAGGCCACATCTCACATCATTCCCAATTTCAATGTTAGATTTGTAATTTAGGATAATATGTGCACACAAGGGAAAATAAAATTGTAAGCATCGATGAGACTTCACTTTCACATAGATGGCACAACATATGCATTTCAATATTATTTTAAGGTCCAGTTATTTCGATACATAATTCATATTCATTGCACCTTTTCAAGTTATCAAGAATAGCACTTCGACCATATTGAGACACATCTTTCACGCCTATAAGGTTGCAACTCCAATTCATGCGAAACAATAATCAATATAACAATCCAAACTTAATCTTACCATATTTACACAAACACCAACGGAGCTCAATTTCTAAAAAAACAGGGTTTTAGCTATACATACCTCGATTGAGCTTTCCCTTAATCCTATAATGTTCTAGAATGCTCGCACTTCAATATATTTATGCAATGTAGCACAGTTGAACCCATAATCAGGAGAAGATCATAGTTTAAGCTCACGTGTGCATTTTATCAAGCATTGTGTGTTCATCAAGGTCTTATGATCCTTTTATGCAAGATTACACTAGCCTTTCCCCATGCTCCTCTATTTATAATTTCCCCATATCTTCTAAGAACACAGGCATGCAATGTAATCACCCTTATCCCCATGAATTATCTCACTAATGGCCCCTTATAGCTATGTTTAAAATTAAGAGCTTAGGTGATGAAGTCTTACCTCCTGGGATGAAGATTTAGGTGCCTCACTTGATTATCTTCAATGTTTTAATATAGATTTGTGAAGCAATTTTGATGAAAGGCACTTCCCTTCTCTTAGACCCTCTTTCTTACTCTAAAAGCACCCAGAAAGTAGGCTCAAAATGAGCTATTGCACAGGATATAACGACAGGGGGTCGGGTTTAAAATTTAGAAATCTGGAGCCCCGACTCAGATCTGCGGTCGCCTATGCGATCGCAAAGTTGACATGCGGCCCGCAAAATGGACCGCAAAAATGCTCCAAAAAACCTAAACAAATTCCCTGGGTATGCGACAAGAATGCGGTCCGCATACCTATTCTTCGATCGCACAATGCACCGCAAAGCTGCCCTTCGCAAAAATTTCAAGGGGATTATGCGATGACTATGCGGCCCGCATATCGGCTATGCGATCACATAATTTGCCACATAGTTGACTTCAAAATTAACCATCACACTGCCTGACTCTGCGGTGACTATGTGGTCTACACAACAATTATGCAACCGCATAGTTGACCGCAGAATCGCACTTTTCTGGAAAACACTATTCTTTAACTATTTAATGCACAGATCAATCCAAAGGGTCCGAACCACGTCGAGCTTGAGAATAACTATATGAATTTCCAGCACATGAACCTAACTTGGCACTACGGGATTCGGGTTTTGGAGTAGAAATTTTACGAGGCCTTACATCCTCCCCCACTTAAGATCATTCGTCCTCGAATGAGGATCAAGGTTCACTCATCAGCAATCTTTATGCAACCTCATCTTTTTACAACATGAAATATATCAACAGCCCTAAATTTGGCTAACTCCCTAAATTTCCAAAAATTTCACCAGAGTTTCCTTTGTATTTAGGCCTATCCACCTGTCAAAGAGCTCCACGAGCATATCCTAGCAGTATATACATGTTACAAAGACATAACATAACTTGTACAACACCATCCATGGCCGCATAGGTAATTTATATAACCAAAATGGAACAATTTTACATAGATCGAATAAAAAAGGTAGGAGTTCATGGGGACCAAATGCACAAAAAGCTATTACATGGCTATACAAACAAATGCGGGTACTTCTTTCACATTTCTTCCTCGACTTCCTAAGTGGCTTCCTCAACTTACTAGTTTTGCCATAACACTTTCACGGAGGTAATTTCCTTATTTCTTAATTTTCGGACTTGCATGTCAAGAATGGCAATCAGGACTTCTTCATAAGACAGTTCTTCATTAATGTCAATAGTTTCAACTGGCACAATAGTGGACGGATCTCCCACCACCTTCTTCAACATAGACACATGGAAGACTGGGTGTACCAATTACATCTCGGGTGGCAGTTCGAGATTGTATGACCCGACATACCTCGCTTTCAATTTTCCTTTCTTTCCAAAGCACGTGATACTCTTCATAGGAGAAACCTTCACAAATACCCAATCATCTTCATTGAACTCTAAATCTCTGCGACGAATGTCTGAGTAAGACTTTTGGCGACTTTAAGCAGTTTTCAACCTCTCTTTGATAATCTTGACTTTCTCCATAGCCTGATGCACGAGGTCTGACCTTATCAATTCAGCTTCTCCTACCTCGAACCAGCCAATGAGAGATCTATATGTCCTACCATATAATGCCTCAAATGGTTCCATCTGGATACTAGCATGGAAGCTGTTATTATAAGCAAATTCTATGAGTGGTAAGTGATCATACCAGCTACCCTTGAAATCAAGAGTACAAGCACACAACATGTCCTCAAGTGTCTGAATAGTCCGCTCTGCTTGCCCGTCGGTTTGAGGATGAAAAGTTGTGCTAAGATTTACCTTCGTACCCAAACCTTGGTGAAATTTCTTCCAAAAGTTGGCTGTGAATTGAGCCCCTCGATCAGAAATGATTGAGACTGGAGTGCCATGCAATCTGACTATTCCTTTGATATACAACTGAGCATACTGTTCCGCTATGTCGGTAGATTTAACTGGCAAGAAGTGCGCTGATTTCGTGAGTCTATCCACGATTAACCAAATTGAGTCAAACTTCCGTAGAGTGCTTGGTATCCCTACCATAAAATCCATGTTAATCATCTCTCATTTCCATATTGGAATTTCTATGCTTTGGGCCAATCCACTGGGACTTTGATATTCAGCATTCACTTGCTGACAGTTCGGATATTTTTCCACAAAATTCGCCACATCCTTTTTCATGTTGTTCCACCAATAAATTTCCTTGAGATCATGATACATTTTCGTAGAACCTGGGTGCACAGAATACCTAGAAGTGTGAGCTTCTTCCATGATCCTTTCGCGAAGGTCGTCAATATCCGGAACACATATCCAGCCTTGGTACCGTAGGGTACCATCATCCATGCCAAAGGAAAAAGCTGTGGTATTGTGCTTATGAATCCCCTCCTTCAGTTGTGCTAACAATGGATCGTTGAATTGCTTCTCTTTCACTTCCGCCACAAGCGATGATTCAGCCCTATTTTGCACAATCACTCTTCCTTCATTAGAGTCCGCAAGCGAACTCCCAAACTAGACAACTGGTGAACTTCCCTGGCCAACGGCCTCTGGTATACTTCCAAATGAGCCAAACTTCCCATTGATTTTCGACTAAGAGCATCCGCCACAACCTTAGTCTTTCCTGGGTGATAGAGAATATCAATGTCATAGTCCTTGAGTAACTCTAGCCACCTTCTCTGTCTCAAATTCAACTCCTTATGCTTGAAAATATATTGAAGGCGCTTGTGATCCGTAAATGCATCCACATGGACCCCATACAAATAATGTCGCCAAATCTTTAGCGCAAACACCACTGCCGCAAGCTCTAAGTCATGGGTTGGATAGTTCTTTTCATGATTCTTGAGTTGCCTAGAAGCATAAGCTATAACCTTGTTGCATTGCATTAACACACACCCAAGCCCGATTCTTGAAGCATCGCAATACACCACAAATCCCACTGTACCCTCTGGCAGGGTTAACACCGGTGCTGTAGTCAATCTTGATTTCAATTCTTGGAAACTCCTTTCACAAGCCTCAGACCATTAGAATTTAACTGCTTTCTGCATCAATTTTGTCAATGGAAAGGCAAGAGTAAAAAACCCCTCTACAAATCTCTTGTAGTACCCGGCCAAACCCAAGAAACTGCGAATCTCTGTTGGAGTGGTAGGTCTAGGCCAATTCTTCTCTGCCGTAATCTTTTGTGGATCTAGCATAATTCCTTCCCTGGAGACGACATGACCCAAGAACGCGACAAATTCAAGCCAAAATTCACATTTCGAAAATTTTGCATACAATTGATGTTGCTGAAGAGTCTGTAGAATTGCTCTAAGATGGTCAGCATGGTCCTCTCGACTTCGGGAATACACAAGAATATCGTCAATGAACACTATCACGAAGGAGTCTAGAAAAGGCTTGAAGACTCGATTCATAAGATCCATGAAAGCTGACGGGGCATTTGTTAGCCCCAAAGACATCACCAGAAATTCAAAGTGCCCATACAGAGTCCTGAAAGTTGTTTTTGGAATATCCTGCTCTCTTATCTTCAGTTGATGATACCCGGACCGCAAGTCAATTTTTGAGAAACACGTAGCACCTTGAAATTGATCAAACAAGTCATCTATCCTTGGTAGAGGGTATTTATTTTTTATTGTGACTTTATTGAGTTGCCGCTAGTCAATACACATCCGTAGTGACCTATTTTTCTTCCTTACAAACAAGACCGGTGCACCCCACAGTGACACACTCGGCCAGATGAAACCCTTCTCTAGCAAATCCTTCAATTTTCCCTTTAGCTCTTTCAACTCTTTCAATCAATCTCCCTGTCTGGTGGAATCCCAGCGAGTTCATCTGGAAAGACATCCAGAAATCCATTCACAACTGGCACAGACACAAGGCTAGGCACCTCGGCATTGGTGTCCATAATCCGAACTAAATGATAGATACACCCTTTTTTGATCATCTTCACGGCCTTAAGGTAAGAAATAAGCCGACCTTTAGGCACTACATTATCTCCCTTCCATTCAGGAAATTCAAGCCTCATAGTTCTAGTACGACAATCAAGTTTGGCAAAGCATGAATAAAGCCAATCCATTCCCATTATTACATCAAACTCGACCATCCCTAATTCAATAAGATCAGCAGTGGTATCCCTACCCCGTATCGTAACAACACAACCTTTATAAACTCGAGCAGCCGTAATTGACTCACCAACCGGAGTAGACACCGAAAATGGCTCATGAAGCTGATCCGATTCTATCCCAAATTCCATAGCAACAAAAGGTGTAACATAGGACAAGGTGGAACCGGGGTCAATAAGTGCATACACATCATGAGATTGGATAGTCAAAATGCCTGTAACAACATCTGGAGAAGCCTCTATGGTATAACGACCACTTATAGCATAGAACCGGTTGGGTCCTCCTGAACTCTACACACCACCCCTGGTTATACCATGCCCTGTGGGTGCTGGGGCACCTCGAGGTAGAGAAGGGGCTGAAGATGTAGCAACTGCTGGACTGGATGACAGAATTGTGCCCCTATCCGCTCCCTGGCGGGATACACGACAATGCCTCTGAACATGACCCCTAATCCCACATCCATAGCATATAGGCAATTCCAAATAGCAAGTCCCTGAGTGTATCTTCCCACACCTGGGGCACAGGACCTCTGCTGCTGCTGGGATCTCTCTCCTAACCGACCCCGCTGGTGGGATTCCCTATTGCCCTGACCGGGCCTGAAATGACTCCACTATTGCTGTCTGGGCCCTGATGATGGTGCATTAGCTGAAGACTGTGCAACAGACTGGGACATCTCTGATGATCCTCCCCAAAAGGCTGATCTTCCCCCACCTAATGACTCTCCCATGTTGCCCGTAGATCGGGCCTTACTGTTACCCTCACTCTCCATTCTGTTCTTTAGTTTATGATTCTTTGTAGCCTGAGCAAATGCTACCATCTTCCCATAATTCATGTCGGAATTCAATGCAGCCGTAGAAGCCTTATTAATAGTCAAAGGATTAAGGCCTGAACAAACAAGCGCACCCTGGCCTCCATTGTGGGTAACATATGAATGGGATACTTGGACAGGCGAGCAAACTCCATGTGGTACTCCCACAAACTTCTGTTACCTTGCTTCAAATTTTCAAACTATACTGCACGGGTTGCCCTTGTCTCAACAGGCAGGAAATCATTTGTAAAGGCATCGAAAAACTCGTTCCACCTTGCCGGAGGGCTCCCCTCCTCACGGGAATCTTCCAACAACTCAAACCACGAATAGGCCACCCCTTTCAAACGATAGGCAGCCAACTCTACTCCCTCTGTCTCAGTTTCACACATAATCTTGAGGGTCTTGTGCATCTCATCAATAAAATCCTGAGGGTCTTCTTCTGGATTGGCACCCAAAAACACTAGAGGGTTTAACTGAATAAATCTATTCACCCTGGAACTGGTGGAATCCCCTTGTTGTCTGGATGAACTGGGTGCAACATTAGACCTCTGGGCCTGAGAGGCCACTAGCTGGGTCAATATCTAAATAGCTCCCCTAAGATCCCCATCAGAAAAACCAGAACTGGAAGCTAGGGCTGGAGGTGGTACATGAGTATCAATGGTAGGGATAGTAGTACCATCCGCAGGTGTAGGAACTGGGGTAGTCTGCTCTGGAATAGAAGAACCAGGCAAGGTGATAGCAGGGCGACTAACCTCACTCGCGGTATCAAGCAGTGATTCATCAGCCAGTCCTAAGGTGGCATTGGCTCCTTGGCCGATTCTCGCTTTCTTCTTAGGTGCCATTTACTGAAAGATAGAACAATGTACTAGTTAGAGGGGGAGTAGTTTCGTAACAAATCTTGTCGCACGATCCAGAATGTCAAAGAAGGGTTTTATTCCTAAATGCCCAAGTAGCCTCCAACCTATAGATGTGGTCGACTACACACCGATAAGGACTCTACTAGACACGACTCTAAGGCATCCTAGGACACTTTAAAACCTTAGGATCTGATACCAAGTTTGTTACACTCCAACCTCGGGAGGCGCGACCGGCGCTCAATCGAGTAAACCCAACTGAGCAGGCGTCTTTAACAAGTTCTACCCAACTCAATACGATTAAGAAACCATGCTTTCATTTGTTTAGACAATAGCAAAATCTTACATTCAACATTATTGATTCGTATTATATCACAACCTTAAACCGTAGTTAAGTTTCCAAGATCCCATACAGTTACAATTTAGAGAAACAAGAGTTTAAGATTTCAACCTAGTTCATAGACCCGTCCAACACCCATACATAATCCACACAAACGTCTACAGAGCCTCTATGGATACAAAAGACAAATTATAACAACGTCGGCAACAAGGCCCCGACTATACCTCAAAAGTGGAAGTCTACAACAAAAGATATACAACATAACCCCGTGAAAGAGGAAGAGGCTCACCAAGACTTTGAGAGAAGGACACTCTACTACGCACGATCGGCACTGTCTGCTACGGAGCTACCTACATTCATTTAAAAATGTAGCACCCCCGGCAAAAGGGACGTTAGTACCATGGAATAGTACTAATATGCATAACTAAACACCATCTAATTAGAAAGAACTTTCATACAAGAATAAGGAAATCACAATTATAACTCAAACACTCTAAATGATCACAACATTATCAAATAAAAGAATCATACAATTTTCATATCATTTTCCCATAGCTTTTATTTTTTTTGGGCATTTCATACTATTCATCATTGTCCACAATGACAATCATTTGATTATACTATTCATCATTTCATACTATTATCTTGAGCAGAGTCCAATCTCGACCCGATCGGCTAGGTTGCCTCATTTGAGACATACACTTCAATCACAAATACAATACCACCATGTGTGCGGCATGGCGTCCGATCGCCTAGGTCGCCTTACCAAGGCGTTTCCCTTTTCCCTTTTCCCTTATCAAATAAAAGAATCATACAATTTTCATATCATTTTCCCATAGCTTTTATTTTTTATTGGGCATTTCATACTATTCATCATTGTCCACAATGACAATCATTTCATACTATTCATCATTTCATACTATTCATCATTTGAGCAGAGTCCAATCTCGACCCGATCGGCTAGGTTGCCTCATTTGAGACATACACTTCAATCACAAATACAATACCACCATGTGTGCGGCATGGCGTCCGATCGCCTAGGTCGCCTTACCAAGGCGTTTCCCTTTTCCATCAATCATCTCATTTCAATCTTTGTTTCACATATATCATTTCAGAGGCACTTGGGGCCACAACTATCACGTCATATATTTGGCACTAGGCCACATCTCACATTATTCCCAATTTCAATGTTAGATTTGTAATTTAGGATAATATGTGCACACAAGAGCAAATAAAATTATAAGCATATATGAGACTTCACTTTGACATAGATGGCACAACATATGAAGCTTCAATCTTAATTTAAGGTCTAGGTATTTCAATACATAATTCATATTCATTGCACCTTTTCAAGTTATCAAGAATAGCACTTCGACCATATTGAGACACATCTTTCACGCCTATAAGGTTGCAACTCCAATTCATGCGAAACAATAATCAATATAACAATCCAAACTTAATCTTACCACATTTACACAAACACCAACGGAGCTCAATTTCTAAAAAAACAGGGTTTTAGCTATACATACCTCGATTGAGCTTTCCCTTAATCCTATAATGTTTTAGAATGCTCGCACTTCAATATATTTATGCAATGTAGCACAGTTGAACCCATAATCAGGAGAAGATCATAGTTTAAGCTCACGTGTGCATTTTATCAAGCATTGTGTGTTCATCAAGGCCTTATGATCCTTTTATGCAAGATTACACTAGCCTTTCCCCATGCTCCTCTATTTATAATTTCCCCATATCTTCTAAGAACACAGGCATGCAATGTAATCACCCTTATCCCCATGAATTATCTCACTAATGGCCCCTTATAGCTATGTTTAAAATTAAGAGCTTAGGTGATGAAGTCTTACCTCCTGGGATGAAGATTTAGGTGCCTCACTTGATTATCTTCAATGTTTTAATAGAGATTTGTGAAGCAATTTTGATGAAAGGCACTTCCCTTCTCTTAGACCCTCTTTCTTACTCTAAAAGCACCCAGAAAGTAGGTTCAAAATGAGCTATTACATAGGATATAACGACAGGGGGTTGGGTTTAAAATTTAGAAATCTGGAGCCCCGACTCAGATCTGCAGTCGCATATGCGATCGCAAAGTTGACATGAGGCCCGCAGAATGGACCACAAAAATGCTCCCAAAAACCTGAACAAACTGACTGGGTATGCGACAAGAATGTTGTCCGCATACCTATTCTGCGGTCGCACAATGCACCGCAAAACTGCCATTCACAAAAAATTCAAAGAGATTATGCGATGACTATGCGGCCCGCATATCAACTATGCGATCGCATAATTGGCTGCATAGTTGACTTCAAAATTAACCATCACACTGCCTGACTCTGCGGTGACTATGCGGTCCGCATAGCTATTATGCGACCGCAGAACCGCTCTTTTCTGGAAAATAATATTCTTTAACTATTTAATGCACAACGGGATTCGGGTTTTTGAGTAGAAATTTTACGGGGCCTTACACTAGCGCAAGGCTTTAGTATGCCGCCGAAGGCTCAAATTACGAAGTGATGAACACTTCTCTCGAGCTACTAGATGAAAAATGTGAGGCCGAATTAATTTGAATAGCCATGCAAAAACAAAGAATCGAAAGGTATTACAACAGAAAGACAAACCTTCGACATTCAAAGTCGGGGACTTAGTTTGAGGAAAGACACCCTTAACACTCGGGACCTAAACGAAGGGAAGCTAGGTCCCAATTAGGAAGCATCGTACCATGTCCTCGAAGTCATAGGGAAAGGATCCTACAAACTTAGCACAATGGAAGGCGAGCTACTACCAAATAATTGGAATATATCAACGCTTAAATGATATTACTGCTGAGAAAAAAGGTGATTGAAGAAAGAGATGAGGATTGGAAGAGATTGAAGAAAGTAAAGTCATTTACTAAAGGAAGACGTCCCCATATTTATAGAGGGGCAGCGACGGTTCAAAGGCATTAATGACCGACAACATTGGCGTGCATTTAATATTTTTAGGGAAATGGGCCGATGGGACGTTTCGGTCACTTCGAACGTTGGCTTCACAAGGATGATGTCATCGCGAGAAGCTCGGAAAAATCGAGGTTCAAATCGTTTGATATCATTTCATTCTAAGAAACGTTGGGACTATCTGTATGCGGTCAAAATCGAGGAGCACAATTTTAAAGTCTTAAATCAGGCTATAGGCTCGAGTCCGGAAGACTCGAAGAGGGTGTCGCATCCGGCTAGGGGACACCTACTTCGAGGAAGCTAATCGAAGGCCTGCCACGACCTGCATCGAGGGTAGCATCATCTCAAAGTCAATAAAGAAAGAGCGGGAATTTCTTTTGGACACGTGGACCGACGTATTAATTATAGGATAAGGGTTGTACGAAATGGTACAGGTCCGTACTAGGCCGTTATACACCTGTACTAATAGGATTCTTTACCTTTATGAGCAAGGTACTATATTGGGGGGTTTTCTCCTCTTATATAAAAGGGGACCCAATCATTTTGTAAAGATCAGATTTACATCCACAACAATAGAACATTCTTATTCTTTTCTTGTTTAACGTGCTCAACAATTACTCTTCAGCTTTATTGCTTTTACTTTATTGTTCATACTTTTTTGGTCTTAGCTGACCACGAGGTCCCTGGATAGACGAGCTCGAGGCCCCTACTGCATCGACAACATTGATTTAGTTCATTATCTCTTCTTATTTAAGCTCAATATTACTTGTTTAATCATTAGTATTAAAATATATCACATATCTTTAAAACCACAATTTATCTTTGATTATTACTCACGCTTTTCGAGGTAAACACAATGACCCAAATGGGCGATGTTGACGTTAAATAATATCAAAATCAGAGCGTTGGGGTAACGTCTAATTATTTCACTCTATTTGACTGAATGTGAAATTGATGAGCTTTTCTTATTTGCGTTCAAAATGTCGAATATAGAAATCGAGGTATAGCTTACATGAAAGAATATCGAACTCTTAGGACTATATTTTCTACCTTTAGTTCCACTCAACCAACCTATCATACTAGTCCATTACCAAACATTGCAATTAACTTTTGGTTTAATATTCTTACAGTAACGATATATGGAATGTTTCATTGTTAGACTTACTTAAAACCGATGTTGCCACAGATTTTTCAAGCAGATACTTCCATTCACCGAATAAACCAAAGAGAAAAACAAAAACAAATACTAATTAAAAAAATGAGTAGGGAACGGCTTTTTCTGCTTTTGTTTTCTTTATCAAAAGAGAAAATAGGAGTAACTTAAAAAAAATTAATTTTGCACCCATTAATATCACCTTAATTATACTATGAGTTTAAATCTTTTTACATTATTACCGTATCTTTAATAATTCAGGTACATGTCTATTGCTGCCAATACTGAAGGTGAATTAGCATCCAAAAAAGAAGGTAAAATACATTGATTAGGTATTTAAATACTACAACCTTTTTGTAGACTTATATATTTAAATCTTTCATTTTTCTTGTTTCTTCTAAAGATAGAAAATGACCACTATACCCTCTTACCAAACATTGACTTGTGTTGGCGTATGGCTTCTGGAAACTAGCTTGGCAAAGTTCATTGGTTCAACCGCTCCTTTCACAACATATAATAAAGAAAATAAGAGAGAATTTTTTCATATATAAACATGAATCACTATAATTCCAATTTCTATGCCTAAAATCAACTTCTTATTCACCTTGTAATAATTAATACTCATTTTCTACTTCCATATCCGAAAGCCTTCACTCTCTACTTAATTCCATAGCAAAAATGATTTGGCCTTTGATGTTTATCCTTTCTTCCGAATCTATAAAGACGGTCGAGTGGAACGTTTCGATGACATATTCAAAGGCTTTTTCTACGTCCCACCATCGCTTGAAGACCCAGAAACTGGTGTCTCCTCGAAAGATGTCGCAATTTCATCTCATGTTTCAGCTAGACTTTACCTTCAAAAAAACACCAACACTACTAGCCAAAAGCTTCCTATCTTAGTGTATTACCACGGTGGTGGATTTGTTGTCGGGTCTGCCTTCTCCTTTGTTCACCATCGTTACCTCAACATCTTGGTTTCTAAATCAAACGCATTTGCGATTTCAGTACAATATAGATGAGAATGACGTGCTAACAATCTATGAAGATTGTTGAGCTGCAATTCAATGGGTCGCATCACACGCTAGTCATGAAAATCATATTATTTTTAACAAAGAACCATGGTTAACAAACCACGGTGACTTTAGTAGACTGTCCATAGCTGGGGACAGTGCTGGTGGTAACATAGTTTATCACATGGCCATGAGAGCTGGAAGAGAAGGTGGTATTAATGAAAATGTGGTCATCTCTGGTTCAATTCTTGCTTTTCCATACTTGTTGGTCCCACTTGAAAACATTGAACATGGTATAACCTACAAGATTTGGAAGGCCATCGCCCCTCCATCGGAAGCTGGGATCCACAGCCCAATGATTAATCCTCTAGCTGAGAAGTCTCCTCGTTTGTCAGGGCTAGGATGCTCAAGATTGTTGTTGTGTATTGGGGAGAAAGATGAGTATATTCCAAGAGAAATTATGATTCGATTCGTTGAGGGTATGAAGAAAAGTGGGTGGATAGGAGAATTGGAGTTCATTGAGGTTAAAGACGAAGGTCACTGCTTTCAGATGAAAGATTTTGAAACTGAGAAATCCCAAGATTTGATCAAGCGTATTGCTTCTTTCATCCAGCATAAATGATCAAATTAGTCCTGTAATATTAGAGCCTTATTATAGTTAAAAGTATTTGGCTCTTAATCTAAAGAAAGAACCCTCTCAATGGATATATTTTGAATCATCTATTTCTGAGGAAGAATAGTTCGGGACCTCTAAACTTGGCAAACTTTTGTTTATTTCCACCTTAAATTTCACGTGGTCTTTAATTCCCTTCTGAACTTGGCATTTTTATAGCCTCAACTCCGCCGGGCACTAACAATCCATGAGAATGTGACACACGCATTGTCACATAATTTTTTTTTTGTCCATCTAATAATTTTTTATAATAAAATATATAGTTTAACCTTTCTAAGTCCATCAATAGTTTAAATTATTTTTTCTTGCCAAATCTATAAAAAGAACTTTGAACAATATTATTTTGACTACTACTCCCTCTGTTTCATATTATATGAGATAGTTTGACTCGGCACGGAATTTAAGAAAAAAGAAGAAGACTTTTGAAATTTGTGATCTTAAAAGCTTAAGGGGTAAAAAGTTTGTGGGGCCATGATAATTGTGTGGCTATAAAACCTTCTCATTAAGGGTAAATGGGTAAAATGAAAGAGTTTAAAACTGAATTATTTCCAAATTTAGAAATATGTTATTTGTTTTGGAACAGACTAAAAAGAAAAATACTTCATTTAATATGAAATGGAGGGAGTATATTTTTTTATTTGGCTAAAGATAATAATATTTTAAAAGAAGGAATCAGTTACAACATATACTTGTTGCATCAAAAGAAAAACATAAAAAAAAAAATATGTTGTTGGAACTCCAATCTTTTGGCAAAAAAAAAATATTTTGGCTAAAAATAATAAAATTTCAACTAAATATTTTATGAATTTGACCCGAAAAAGAATAATACATAGTATAAATAAATAGTCATTGCATGAAAAGAAAATTATATGATACTTTTTCTTGTAAGATATATATCTTGTTCATAATATTTGAATAAGATATTATAGAGAATAAATTTGTGTCAAGAAAATAACCAAGACTGAAATATATTGTAACAATCGTAGTATTTGATTTCAAATAATATGAGTGTACCATCTCTATGAATCCTCTGATTCTTCTTTCCAATAGTAAATAAATTCAAGGGCCCTTGAGCTTGATCTCGAATCTATATTTGTTCCCACGAACGATGATCTTGGACTCAACTAGCACGAACTTTGATTTGAACTCGTACTCCTTGAATCTTGATTTGTTCTTCGTTCTTCGGCTTGAACTTGATTTCTTGAATGATTGCTTGAAACTTGAAACTTGTAGAGAAATTTGCGGCGTTTGATCCACGAGCTCTCTCTTGCTTCTTGTTATAACTTCTGGTGTTTTTTCTGAATTATGAAGACCACTATTTATAGTTGTGGAAGAGAAGAATTGTGATGAGAATAAACTCTTTCCGATCAATTAGATTGAAGTATGACAAGGCTATAGTTGATTGGCCAGAACATGTCACTTGTCCACGTGGCATAATTTTGTTGGTATTTTAAATTGACTTGGCGTGCCATGTCATTTTGACACGTGACACGATCCTATTGGCTCTTCCGCTTGACTTGGCGTACCACGTCATTTGAAACGTGGCACCAAACGGGGCCTCTAAGATGGCATCTTGGGCTTAACGAAGTGGGTTCATCATATGTAGCCCAACTAAATGGGCTAGCCCAATAGATTAAGACTTATTTATTTAATCCATATATATTTGCACTTATATAATTAATCTAATTATATTAGTCCATAATATTTAGTTTGTTGGACTAACATATTTAATATATAGTCTAAATGCTTTTTTTAAATTTAAATCCAATAATTTTTTTATGCATACATGGATATCATAGTATTGTTGAAACTTTTGATCTTATGTATATCATAATATTTGTGTGATTATAAAAAATTTTAAACTAATAATCTTATACATTATATAAATTTTGTAGGAGTAGTATTAGGGGTTATTGAACTTTAATTTGTTAATTTTAAAAGAAATCATTCTGTATACGGGTGAAACCCGCCCCATAAGCTGGCCCGATTTCCGATAAAATGAATCCAGTAAGGGATGTGATGACAAGGAGCCTAAATCGAATTAAGGAACCCATCGGGACAGGCTTCCGGGGGGGGGGGGGAGGGAGGGGGCTCACGATGCCCGCCCTCGAGTATATCGGGGCCATGACCCCGGGATCGGTCCAAATTCCAAAAAAAATTCAGAAAGCATTATTCGGGAATCGAACACGATTAACGGAAGGCCGTAATATTCGTGATCAATCGGGTATCACGACGTGGATCTCGGCACGTACCGGAGGGAATCCAATAATTAGTTAAATTGGAGATTTTTATCTTTTGTGGAATTGTACCTAGAGTAGGATTTTCACACTATATAAAGGGGTTATTATTATTTATTAGAGATATTGTAACACGCATTATAAAGCAATATATTATTATATTCTTTGTTCTCATTCTTGTTCATTAGTAATGGTCTATGTGAGACCGAATCGGGGTGGAAACTTCATTGAGACTAGAATCATCTTCCTCACGTGGTTTGAGTTTACTACATCTTTATTTAGTTAATTTAACATAATTTATCGTTTGTATCGAATTAATCCGTGTATTCTTAAAATCACTTACAAAATAGTTTGGTGCCCATTGTGGGGCCAAGGATAATAGTGGTAATTTGATACAAATTTCCATAACACACCCTACTTCACACTTGTTCTTTGAAGTGTCTTTAATTTCAGGTCAAAATTTAAAATGTCGAACTCCCAATCTGTGCCTCTAAACATGGATGCTGAGTCTGGCCACAATGGCGAGAAAAACAATTTGGTAACTAGTAACGAGGTGTCCCCTGTTGATCCCAACGAAGTTCTGGCCGCAGACCAAATCGACGCCAACTCACATGTGGCCATTAATACGAATTTGCCTATCGATCATGAGAACAATGTCCATGGGGGAGTATGATCGGTAGTCCAAAATACATGTGACGATTAGGGAGGAAGGATCAACTTGCGGGTAATCTTTGAAATACTACAGGCTTAATAGGAAACGATAGCCCAATTACAGAACAAAAGTCACGTTCCCATTAGAGTTGAGCCCGAACCATCCCGAGAAAACACTCGCAAAAATGAACCAACCACAGATAGGCCAAGTGAAGCTGAATCCGGGACCAACCCTGAGATAATAAAGATGCTCGAGGATTTGACAAAATGGGAGAAAAATAAATCGAAGCTAACGACAAAAAGGGAGAGACCTACAAATATAGGCTCGACCAAATCCCAGGAGTACCACCAATATTGAAAGGCCTAGATTCCAAAAGGTTTATTCAAAAACCTTTCTCTCCAAGCGCAGCTCCAAAGCCGATTCCAAAGAAGTTTCACATACCCGAAATTCCTAGGTACAACGGAACAACTGACCCAAATGAACATGTGACCTCTTACACGTGCGCCATCAAGGGGAATGACATGGAAGATGATGAGATCGATGTCCTTCTGAAGAAGTTCAGAGAGACCTTGTCAAAAGGAACTATGATATGGTATCACAACTCAACCCCCAATTTTTTTGACCCATTTGCTATGCTTGCAAATGCTTTTGTAAAAGTACACGCTGGAGCCATCAAGGTCGAGACCAGGAAGTCGGAACTTTTCGAGGTAAAACAAAGAGATAACGAGATGCTTAGGGAGTACGTGTTAAGGATTCAAATGGAACGGATGGACCTGCCGCCGATTGTAGTCGGTTGGGTCGTTCAGACCTTTACCCAAGGACTCAATACTCGAAGCTCATTGGCTTTGCAGCAGTTGAATCAAAATCTGATAGAATATCCTGCCTTAACTTGGGCCGATATGCATAACCGGTAACAATAAAAAATTAAGGTCAAAGATGATTAGCTTGGGGCCCCTTTCTGGGTCTGTTTATCCCGTCCGAGCTAGTGACAGATCCAAAAAGAGAAATTGATCGTGAACCTAGGTCAAATAGAGATCGGTATCGACTGTACATTGGTGATCGTAGGGATAATGGGTCTGGAAAAACCCTGTGAGAAATGAAAGGAGAAACGATAGAGGTCAAAAATAACCGGGGACTAATAAGAAAAAGTGGTTTCGACAGACCTATCCGGCTTAAGGAAGACCAAGGTTATCAGAGTACAACTTCGACATAGATGTTGCTGCCATCATAACTGCCATCGGACGCCTCAAATACACCTAATGGCCTCAACCTTTACAGTTCGATCTTGCCCAAAGAGACCCCAACCTAATTTGTAAGTATCATGGCACTTACGGCCACAAAACTGAAGACTACCGATAGCTGCGAGAGAAAATAGCTCGATTATTCAACAACGAAAACCTCCGAGAGTTCCTGAGCGATTGAGCCAAAAATCATTTTAGGAATAGAGAGTCAAATAAGAAGATCGAGCAAGAGGAACCTCAACACGTCATTAACATGATCATCGGTGGGGTTGATGTCTCCCAGGGACCACTGTTAAAGCACACCAAAGTATCCATCGCAGGGAAAACACGGACCCGAGATTAAGTGCCAGAGGGAACCGTATCCTTCAACAACTAGGAAGCTGAAGGCATTGTGCAATCACACAATGATGCACTAGTAATATATATACTAATAAATAAATATTGAGTTAAGCGTGTGATTGGTCTAGGTAGCTCGGCCAATATCATCGGATCGAGGGTCGTAGAGCAACTGGGCCTACAAGACCAAATTGTGCCTGTATTCAGAATTTTGAATGGATTCAACATAGCGTGTGAGACCACTAAAGGGGATATAACCTTGCCGGTGAACACCTCCCGGAACCATTCAGGAAACAAAATTCTACACGATCAAAGGAGATATGAGATACAATGCTCTGTTCCGGAGGATGTGGATTCACAACATAAGGGCAGTACCCTCGACACTACACCAGGCGTTGGAATTCCCAACACTAGGAGGAATTAAAACGGTTTATGAAGAGCAACCGGCCGTAAAGATGTTCGCAGTCGATGAGGTCATCCTGATATCCACACTTTCAACATCAAAGGGTTCGAGTTGGGTCGCCAAGGGGCAAAGCAAATAGCAATCATCGATATCGGCCCCGATTGAACTAGAGAAGCTACAGAGAGGATGACGACTATAGAGTCCCTAGATCATTCATAATCCCTAATGATTCCGACTCCACCAAATTAATGGTCGAAGAACTGGAGCAAGTTATATGGATCGAGCGCCTGCCCGATCATACGGTAATCCTGGGCATGGGGTTAAATCCCAAGCTAAGGCAAGAACTCATTAAATTCCATATAGATAACATAGATTGTTTCGCTTGGTCCCACCTCGATTACAAGGATCCCGCCGGAGAGAACTAATAACAAGTTGAGCCTGGATCTGAAGTTCCACCCAGTCAAACAAAAAACAAGGCCTCAATCCGAAGTCAAACATGCATTAATCAAAGACGAGATATCTAAACTCCCTAAAATAGGGTCCATTCAGGAGGTTAAATACTCGGATTTGTTAGCATACGTAGTGGTAGTCCCTAAAAGTGGAATAAATTAAGAATGTATGTAGACTACAAAGACCTAAACAAGGAATGCCCAGGGAATCTTTCCCTTTTCCAAAAATCGATCGCATGATCGATGCAAGGGCTGGCCACAAAATCCTCAGTTTTCACGATGCATATTCCGGGTACAACCAAATTCGGATGGACTCGGGTGATCAGAAAAAAAAACATCCTTCATCACTTAGTACGATACCTACTGCTATAATGTAATGACATTCAGACTAAAAAATGCCGGTGCCACTTAGCAACACCTAGTAAATCAGATTTTCAAAGAGTAAATAGGAAAATCAATGGAGTTTTACATTGACAATATATTAGTTAAGTCCCTGCGAGCAGTGGATTAGTTGAAACATTTGCAGGAAACCTTCAATATATTGAAGAAATATAATATAAAGCCAAACCCAGAGAAATGTGATTCGGAGTCGGGTTCGGGAAATTCCTCGTATTCTTGATGTCAAACCAGTTGACCGAGATTAATCCCGATAAGATAAAGACCCTGAAGTTCTAACAAGACATGGAGGAACTCAAGCGGTACCGCTCGAGCCCACCTTTGCGTCATACTCAGAAGGTAGACGAACAACTCTGCCTGTACTTAGTGGTATCCGAGATAGAGGTAAGTGGAGTCCTGGTCTGGGAAGAAGAAAGTACGCAATTTCCTATATATTATGTTATCAGAACTCTAGGTAAGGGCGAAACTTGGTCTCCTCACCTAAAAAAATTAGCACTCACTTTGCTAAGCACCTCTGGGAAGCTAAAATCGAATTTTCAGTGCCATCCCATATGTGTTGTAACTACTTACCCATTGAGAAACATAATGCATAAACCGAGCTCTTGAAATGATTGGCCAAATGGGTGGTGGAGATCAACGGGTACAATATCGAATATCGACCCCGAACCACAATCAAATCTCAAATTTTGGCAGACTTTATGGCCGACTTTATGCAGACTCTAATACCCAAGGTCGAAATGGAGTTGTTGTTGAACTCAGGGACTTTCTCAAGAATCTGTACTATCTTTATGGACGGTGCCTGGAATGTAAAAGGTTCCAGACTTGGCATTGTGTTGAAACCACCGACAGGTAATGTAGTTAGACAATCTATTAGGACTATAAAATTGACTAACAATGAGGTCGAATATAAGGCTATGATTGCAGGTCTCGAACTGGCTAAAATCCTTGGGTCCGAGGTGATAGAAGCTAAGTGCGACTCCTTCCTTGTGGTAAACTGAGTCACTTGGACTTTCGAAGTCAGAGAGGAACAAATTTAAAGAGACCTAAATAAACTGCAAGTAATGCTACATCAGTTCAAGGAGTGGACTCTACAACACGTACCTCGAGATCAAAATAGCAAAGCCGATGCTCTTGGTAATTTGGGATCACTGGTTGATGATGATGAATTCAACTCACGAACAGTCATGCAACTCATGAAATTAGTAGTGAAGGAAGGCCATGCCGAGATAAACTCGACAAGCTTAACCTAGGATTGGAGAAACAAGTATATATATTACATGAAGACCAGGAAGTTTCTCTCGAATCCTATCAACGCCCTATCACCCTAGTGGAAATGGGCAGGTGGAGTCTACGAACAAAACCATACTCCAGTACGACCTCAAATGGAAGGAAATTTTGCCCGAAGTCTTATGGGCATACAGTACGACCTCAAAATCCAGTATCGCGGCCACCCTGTTCATATTTGTTAATACTGCCAAAGTGCTAATACCTGCCGAAGTTGGAGAACCGAGTTTCAAGTTCAAATATGTGACCAAAAATAAAACAACGAGGCCATGAGTACGAGCCTGGAAATGTTGGACAAGAGGCGCGAGGCCGCCCTCGTCTGACTGGCCACCCAAAAGCAATGGATCAAGAGTTACTACAACTGGAGAACCAACCTCCGACACTTAGAATTAAAGACAGTTATGCACCGGAGTCAGAAATCAGACCAATAGTATCCGAACCCTCTCTATGATCGGCCTCGAATATTTGGGGGATATCACCCTTGGATAACAATTTTAGCAAGGAAGGAAACTTTGTGCTCAAATAGTCTAGGCTCGGTAGATAGGATTTATTGTATGGGCTAAATATTCAAATGAACTATGCCCACATAGATCACTTAAGCCATAAATCAAAGCTTGTACACATCTACAATCTTGTATTATGCACAGAAATGAAAGAAAGTTTCTACCTTGCAGATACATATTTTGTCTCCTAAAAACTACTACATTTTATTCCTTAGGGACATCGAGCCCAAGGGCCACCTATATTAGGATTGAAGAGATCACCGCCACTCAGGAACTATCATCCAAGACAAACTCGGATAGTTCGTCTTGTCAAAGCCCGAGGGCACAAAAACCTATTAGGCAGTGCCCGAACCTTAAAGGCAATGGCCACCCCCACACGGGTATTGTCATCTCGGGTAAGCCCGGATGGCTCAGGTATTGAAACTCGGGGTAACAAGCCTACTGGGCGTAACCTGAACTTAAAGCGCTACGGCCATCCTAAAAACGACTTTGAGACGTCCAAAACCCGTAACCAAAACATAAGGCCTTAAAAATTTTAAAACTGGTTCAAAGGCTACCCTCAGTAAAATTATAATCTAAAAAATTCTAAGTAAGCACTTCGGGGAAAACTTCTATTCATACCAAGCCCCCACGAGCCTTAAGCAAAATTACATCGAAAACGAGCCTTGTTCGAACCTCTGAACAAGACATTATTATTACGAAACAAGACCTTATTATTACGCGCGTAAAGAAAAACCAAAAAGAAACAAACTTGAAAATTGTCGAAGGGAAAAAAGGAAGAGCCTTATATATATATGTAAATTTTTACAAAGGCCAAATGACCTCAACAAAAAATACAAAAGTACAAACACGAAGAAAAATCTATAAAAAATACAAAAGTACAAAATAAAGAAAAATTTACAAGGCACCTAAGCTTGATCTTCGTCGGAGCCCGCCTCATCATCGGGACCATCAGGGTCTTCTCTGCCCTCGGATCCACCGGAACCCTTGAAGCCTTCCTTATCCTCAGGATATGCCAACTTCTTGACCTCGGCCTCGAGCCTCTTAGCATTTTCAATCTCGGCCGATAGATCGAAACCCCGGGCATGAACTTCCTCGAGAGCCTCCCTTTGGGACTACCACTTCACATATTCAACAATTTCTTTTAGGTGGTCCTGGGCAACCTCAGATCATCTTTGTACTGGGCCACCATCTCTTAAGTATCAGCCCTGGTTATTTCCGCCACTGACTTGGTTTCTTTAAGCTCCTTTGCAAGGGTATCTCGTTCGGCAACAACCGAGCCTATTTGGGATTGGAGTTCTTCATTTGTTTGAGCTTTAGCCCTCTTATCTCAAAGTTGGGCCTTAACCTAGGTCAGCTGCTCCTGGGAAGTCTCCTTTTCCGAAGCCAAGCGATCCATCTTGCTTTTCTACACTTTGGCCTCGGCCTTGATTACGTCCATCTCGGCTCGGAGTTGGTCAATCAGGTCAAACTTCTGTTGGACCTGCGAGTTTTGACTTTTAGTATTCATGTCTAGATCGTCATTACTAGCTTCAAAAATTTTTACCCGTTCTACCAGGTTGGCATGTTCTTTCTGAGCCGCATCCAACTCGGCTCGAAGGCTCTTGACTTCTCTTTCGTGTTGCTCACTAAGAAGCTTATACATGTCCCTCTTCTCATCAAGCTCTTTGACTTCGGCCTCGAGTTGGCTAAGCTCATGCTAGTACCGAAGAAAGGTTTCATGGTGAAGCACCGAGGCCTGCAAAATAAGGAAAGGAAAAGACATTAGAATCCTCAAAAACTGAATAAAAAAAATAAAAGAATGTGATAACACCTTATCCGGTTCACCGCATGTTGTTCTTCGTTAAACAAGCATGGCACATCCACCTCGTTCAATTTTTCCTGGCCTTCTTCGAACCAAGCATCGAAGGTAGCTAGCTATCCCAACATGGTCAGAAAGAACCGAGGCATCCTCCGGATCGGTGATAATAATTAATCGCTTTAGACCAGGATCCGTGCTCGGGGCAGGGAACCGGTTAATCAGCCTCGGGCTCAAGTACAGCCCACCAACCTCCCAGGATGAACTTTTCCTCGAAACATCAAAGTCACCCAGCCCGGTGACGTCCTCAAGGGCGGTTGAGTCCACACCATCAAAAAAGCAGTGTAGTGGATTGTCTACTTCGTGAGCCCCTTCGTTGGGTCTCTCTTTCACCGTTCAGACCACATCAAACATGGACTCGATAAACGAAGGTGACCCAGAAATATCAATCATACCGAGTGCCTCCTTCTATGGACTACCTTCCTCCCTGGGAAGCCTCGGTCCCAGTCTCCTCATCAACCTCCCTATCCTGAGGGAGATCGGGCTCATGGGTCTCCTGTTTGGTGCCCCTACTCTCCGAAGAGCGACGGATCGCAGGCCACTTAAGGCTCTTCCTCCTCGGAATTATCTTTGAGCTTGTAGAGCAAGTCCAAATCTAGCGCTTGAGAGGTAGAGCTCTCCTTTGGCTTGCGAGCCAACCTTCTTTTCGGTCTTTTCTTCTCTTAGCTCAGGGAACCCAGATCTTTTCTTTTCTTCTTCTTCTTCTTCTTTCCTGCTACAGCCCCTAGCTGCCCCAAGCAGATGAGTCAACGGGCAAGTCCTCACCCCCGATCGGAGGACTAAGCTTGATGGTCTTAGGCAAACATGTGAAAAGAAAATAAAGGAAATAATAAGGCAATCCGAAAAGAAGAAACCCAATAAAACTTGCTGAGTAAAGAAATCATACCATGTGAATGGGCCACCCAATGGCCCTTTGATAGTTTGCGCCACGAGCACTCGGAGTAGGTTATCTGTGACACAATGCCCTCGATCCACTCCTTGAGCCGAGGAATGACGTTTGGAACTCGAGCAATGGCTGCACCACAGAAAACACCGATGATAAAGGGGAAGATAAAACATAAAATCGACATTTAGGAAAGAGTTACCCTTATGTGATACGTTCCACTTCTCAAGGAACGACCTCTACTTTGCAGGTATCAGTTAAGCAATCTTCATCAGGAAAAAGCGTCATTGCCAACCTTGATCCTAGTCCTTGTCAATGCTTTAAAATGGGGCTTTGCTGGCCAGGCGTACAAGTTTTATGAGTTCCTTGTTACAACCTATATCCACACGCGTTAGTTCATGCCATATATTATTTAACATAAATTCAAGAAAGAATTACCTTTGAGATGATAAGAAGTTAATCCTATTGGTCTTAAGTGATACAAGAGTGTATAAGGGTGATTAACAAGTATTAGAAGTTAAACGAATCAAGGATATGGTAACTCGTATTTTCAGGTAAACCTAGAGGTTCTTAATACACTCAAGGTCATGTATTAAGGTGTTTGAAACATATAATATCCGTATCATAAGTCTTGAAGTCAAACGAGTTATGAAACAAAAGTCGACAAACGTTGTCGCAACTTATGTTCATAATTTTACTTAAACATTAGGTTAAATATTTCTAAGCTTTTCTCCTAATTTACAAGGAATTACGAGGTGATCTACCCACCAAATTAAAGATCTACGAGTTTAGTTTCTAAATTATTAAACCATTTGTCAATACGTTCTCTGAATATAGAGATATCCATATTTTTGCAAGACTGCGCAGATTGGTAGATGACAAGTAGGTGCATCACCTACTTGCCAAAATGATAGGACAAAATTAAAAGACCTAAGTCGGCAAAGAGAGGACTTTTAAGGGGTTATGAACACATTTATTTCATCCATATTTCAGACCCTCAAAACCAAAGTTAACCCCTGCAACTCCTCCCCAAAAATCCCACACAAACCCTAATCGATTTTCCCTATCTTTCAAGTTCTATTTGAAGGTAAAACCTAGAGTTTGAAGAAACAAGGGAAGGGTTGAGTTATCCAACAAGTAAGGTAAGTTACTGCCATATTTCATACATTTTTATCTGCTGTGAATTCATGATAATTCGTTCTATACATGCAAGAACTCACGGGACGGTGATCGGAAGCCGTTAGTTCGAGTTATTCACTTGTAGCGGACTGTTTTGTGGACTGTTTTGTGTTGCTATTGGGCTGCGTGTTTTACTACTATTTTGTGGAGTTTTAGAGGTGGAAGGGTGTGGAGTATCACCATATATATGTAGGGTTGTGGGCTGATAGTGATTCATAACATTTCTGGGTCGTTTGACAGGACTACGGTGGTTGTCGTATGTATGATGTAATAAGGTTGTGTGTGGACTATTTTGGGAGGCTCAATATGTTTATTATTGATGTTGTTAGGGCTGTTTGGTGATTGTTTGGAATGGTGTGAAGTGATATATATAGGGGAGGTGCTATCCGTTTCAACGTAAAATAGGTTGTGTTCGATACATAATAGTTATGACGCTTAAATGATAACGATAATATCGTTTCTCTTATTGTAGACTAAGGAGTTGTGACAATTGCATAGCTTGTGATTGGGGAAGTATATACAAGGTATGTGAGGCTATCCCTTTTCTTCTTTTTCACGACTCCGATTGTACATAATGTAATGAACGAGCTTCCAAAGATACTCTACTCTTAGAAGCTAGCAGTACTTACATTGCTTTCCCTCTTATGGAACGATTGATGTTAATGTTGCTTCTCTTATTCTTGTGTTATCAATGTTGTTGGTACTTCCTGATTCTTATAAGGTTCGTAATGAAGAGTTGGTCCTAATAACATGTACAGAGGATACCGACCTTACGTCACTCCGAAAGGTTTAGAATGTGATTCCATGAGTCAAGCATGCATTATATATATGTATCTATTTTACTCTACCTAGACGCGCTATAGTCGGCCGGGTACAGAACATAATGTGCAACCACTAATCAGTTGGGTTTTACCAAGCTCCACGTGGTTGGGTACGATTCTACCGAGCCTTTTGACGGCCGAGTACGTTTTTACCAAGCCTATTATGGCTGGGTACGATATGATGATGATGATGCCCACAGAGGTGTATGTTTTAAAAGTTTATGTATACATACATATGTATCATGCATTTCATGTTAGTAGCCCTCAGAGGTACTCAGATGTTCCAGGTTGTATATTCTCTATCCCTACTTACATTACTGTTCGTATTCATGGTTCCCTGCCTTACATACTCAGTACTTTATTCGTACTGACATCCTTTTGTTTGTGGACACTGCATGTCGTGCTGTAGGCCCTAATAGACAGGCAGGTGCAGCTCCCCCACCATAGTAGGTTGTCCAGTTCAGCAGTGATTGGCGAGATCCCTTCTCCGGACATGTCGTGGTCTTGGTATGCATTTCTGTTATAGACATTATGATTATTTCGGGGCCCTGTTCCAGCTATGTTGCAGCACTTATGTTCATTTAGAGGCTCATAGACAAGTGTCGACTCATGTATAGTTTGGTATGCCTTGTCGGCTGGTTTTTGTTGTATAGTCTTTCATGGTAGCGTGGTAGCTCATACCTTATATGTAGTTTCTTGATTGTCTGGTCATCCCCTGCTATATATATTCATGCCGTCATATTTTATTGCTGGTTGTCCATGATCCAGGTCTATCATTTATATTGATCTTGTCAACCCTAAAAGATAATAAAAAAAACGTTAGATAAAATGTACATTGGTGCTCGGCAAGTATGGTCGGGTGCTAGTCATGGCCCTCCAGTTTGGGTCGTGACAAACTTGGTATCAGAACAAGTCTGTCCTAGGGATTGTCTATGAGCCATGTCTAGTAGAGTCTTGATTATGGATGTGTAGCGCGCCACATTTATAATCAGGAGGCTACATGACGTCTAGGGTTGTTACCTTCTTCCTGAATCTGGATCGTGCGTAGAGTTGAGTCGTAAGTGTTTGTCTCTAATATTCACCTTGTTTTCTTTCAGCGATGCCTTTGACTAGGAAGCAAACAATTAATAGACGGCTTGATACAACTGTGGGAGAGGGTACCAGTCAGGTGCCCCAAGCCAGAGCAGGCTAAAGTGAGGCTCAGAGTGAGATGCCGTCTCATACCTCATCTACCCCGTCTCCTCCAGAGGATATTAGGAGGCACCTAGCACATCCAATTCCTCCGTCTGGCACTACAAACCAGGATATGCGAAGTGCTTTGTAGTTATTAACTAGCTTGGTAGCTGCTCAGACTTAGAGGCAGAATACAGGTGTTGCTAAGAAACCAGTTAGTATGAGAGTTTGTGATTTTATTAATTTAGACCCTCCAGTGTTTACCGGATCAGACCCCAAGGAGGACCCGCGGACTTTTATTGACTAGGTTCATCGTACATTTCGGGTTATGCATGTTAGTGATATAGAGGCAGTAGAGTTGGCTTCTTATCGGCTACGGGATTTAGCGGTTCTCTGGTATGATAGTTGGGAGAGATCCAGGGGTTCGAATGCTCCTCCAACTGTGTGGAAGGAATTTTCTGAGGCCTTTCTTCGTCACTACTTGCCAGTTGAGATACGACGAGCTAGAGCTGATAAGTTCTTGAACCTTAGACAAGGTAATATGAGTGTGCGAGAGTACAATATGCAGTTTGATTCTTTAGCAAGGTATGCTCCCCATATGGTGGCCGAGATGAGTGATAGGGTGCATTTGTTCGTGAACGGATTGGGACCACATCTGATAAATGAGTGCACGACAGCCTCCTTGGTGGAGGGCATGGATATTTCCCATATTCAGGCTTATGCCCAGACCCTAGAGGATCGTAAGCACTAGCAGAGAGCAGATAGGGAGTAGGATAGGGACTAGCATAAGAGGGCGAGATTTGCAAGGTATTCTAATGACTTCAGAGGCAGCGTCAGGCCCCAGGCTTCGAGGAGTTCGGAGCCACCTGTAGCTAGTGCTCCCCCACAGTTTCAGAGGCCTCAATATGATCATTTACCCATTCTGGTCCAAGTCAGAGTTCGCAAGCATCATACTCGCAACATCATAGGGATACTAGTCAGACGAGACCCACAACACCACGTTGTGATCATTGCGGCAAGGCCCACTTTGGACTGTGCCGTCGAGGTTCTGATGCATGTTATTCTTGCAGACAGCCTGGCCATATGATGCGAGATTGTCCTAACAGGGGAGGTGATGGTATGGATCAGTCGACTGGATCTGTGTCTGCTTCTTCCTCATCAGTTCGACCTCCAGCACGGGGTTTTCAGCAGTCGACAGGTCGTGGTAGAGGTAGAGGTGTAGTGCCGAGTTTGAGGGGTGGTCAAAATCGAACCTATGCTCTAGTAGGTCGACAGGATCTCGAGTCGTCTCCAGATGTTGTTACTGGTATTTTATCTGTGTTTTCTTATGATGTATATGCGCTGATTGATCCGGGATCTACATTATCATATGTTACACCGTTTGTGGCTAATAAGTTTGGCATTGAACCTGAATTGATAAGTAAACCCCTTGCGGTATCTACTCCGATAAGAGATTTTGTGATTGCTAGAAGGGTATATAGAGGTTGCACTGTGATGATTTGTAGTCGTCAAACCTCGGCAAATTATTTGAGTTAGAAATGGTTGATTTTGATGTGATAAAGGGAATGGACTGGTTGGCCTCATGCTATGCAAATGTTGACTATCGTACGAAGATGGTTAGGTTTCAATTTCCTAGTGAATCCATCATTGAATGGAAAGGGAATATTGCTACACCAAAAGGTAGGTATATTTCCTATCTTAAGGCAAGGAAAATGATCTCAAAAGGTTACATTTATCATTTTGTTCGCGTTAGGGATGCGGAGGCGAAACCGCCTACTTTACAATCAATCCCCGTGGTCAACAAATTCCCAGATAAAATCCCAGGCCTTCCTCCGGAAAGGGAGATTGAGTTTAGCATTGATGTGTTGCCTGACACTCAACCGATCTCTATCCCTCCATACAGAATGGCCCCGACAGAGTTGCGAGAGTTGAAGGTGAAGTTGAAGGACTTGCTGGATAAGGGCTTTATTAGACCTAGCACTTCACCTTGGGGTGCACCAGTCCTATTCGTGCGGAAGAAAGACGGGTCGTTACGGATGTGTATCGACTATCGACAGTTGAATAAGTCTACTATAAAGAACAAGTATCCACTTCCAAGAATTGATGACCTGTTTGACAAACTCCAGGGTGCCAAGTATTTCTCCAAGATTGATTTACGTTCAGGGTATCATCAGGTGAGGGTTAGGGAGAAGGATATTCCAAAGATGGCCTTTCGGACAAGATATGGGCACTTTGAGTTCTTGGTGATGTCGTTTGGGCTAACAAATGCCCCAACAACTTTTATGGATATCATGAATACTATATTTAGGCCCTATCTTGATGTGTTCGTGATTGGATTCATTGATGACATTCTAGTATATTCTCATTCAGAGGCGGAACATGCGGGCCACCTACGGATAGTATTACAGACCCTTCAGGATCGTAAGTTATATGCTAAGCTCTCCAAATGTGAATTTTGGCTGAACTCAGTAGTGTTCCTTGGCCATGTGATATCTGACGAGGGTATTAGTGTCGACACTCAGATGATCGATGCAGTAAAGAATTGGCCGAGACCTACAACACCATCAGAAGTCCGCAGCTTCCTAGGGCTAGCAAGATATTATAGGCGGTTTGTGGAAGGGTTTTCCTCTATATCATCACTATTGACTAAGTTAACACAGAAAGCTACCAAGTTCCAGTGGTCTGACATTTGTGAACGTAGTTTTCAGGAGCTGAAGAATCGATTGACATCCGCACCAGTGCTTACTCTTCCTGAAGGAATAGAAGGTTATGTGGTATATTGTGATGCCTCAGGTATAGGTTTGGGGTGCGTATTGATGCAGCGTGGGAAGGTGATTGCTTATGCATCAAGACAATTGAAGAAGCATGAAAAGAATTATCCAACCCATGATTTGGAATTGGCTGCAGTAATATATGCTTTGAAGATATGGCGACACTACTTATACGGCGTCCATGTTGACATCTACACAGATCACAAGAGTTTACAATACATCTTCAAGCAGAAAGAGTTGAATTTGAGGCAGCGTAGGTGGCTTGAATTATTGAAAGACTACGACGTCGAGATATTGTATCATCCCAGTAAAGCCAATGTTGTGGCAGACGCTCTCAGCCGTAAATCAATGGGAAGCTTAGTACATATTGAGGCAGGTAGATGAGGGTTGACTAAAGAGCTTCATCTGCTAGCCAATATGAGAATCCGATTGTTAGACTCTGATGATGGAGGTGTTACTGTACAGAATACATCAGAATCATCTTTGGTAGTCGAGGTAAAAGCACAGCAATATGAAGATCCTATCATAGTACGATTAAGAGAGAGCATTCAGCAGTGTAAAAGTATGGCTTTTGAGATCGGAAGAGATGGGTCACTGAGATACCAGGGCCTATTATGTGTGCCTAATGTGGTAGGGTTGTGAGAGAAGATTATGAATGAGATTTATCAATCCCGATATTCTATCCATCCCGGCTCGACAAAAATGTATCATGATGTCAAGGAGCAGTATTGGTGGGATAACATGAAGAAATCTATTGCAGAATTTGTAGCCCAGTGTCCCAATTGTCAACAAGTAAAGATAGAACATCAGAAACCCGGTGGATTGCTTCAGAATATAGAGATTCCGACCTGGAAATGGGAGGTGATTAATATCGACTTCATTATTGGATTACCTCGCTCTTATCATAAGTTTGACTCCATCTGGGTGATAATTGATTGACTTACAAAATGTGCCCATTTTCTGCCAGTTAAGACAACTTACACGGCTGAAGATTATGCGAAGTTGTATATCAAGGAGATTGCTAGGCTTCATGGTGTACCGGTATCTATTATATCAGACCGAGGAGCTCAATTTACAGCTAACTTTTGGAGGTCTTTTCAGAAGGGTTTAGGCACACAAGTGAATCTCAGCACTGCATTTCATCCGCAGACTGACGGACAGGCTGAACGTACCATTCAGAAACTGGAAGATATGCTACGAGCATGTGTTCTTGAATTTAAGGGTAATTGGGATGACCATCTTCCACTCATAGAATTCGCCTACAATAATAGCTACCATTCCAGTATTAAAATGGCCCCATATGAGGCACTATACGGGAGAAGATGTAGATCACCAGTTGGATGGTTCGAAGTCAGTGAAACAAAATTATATGGGACAGATTTGATTCACCAAGCTATTGAGAAGGTGAAAGTGATACATGAGAGATTGAGGACGGCACAAAACAAGCAAAAATCTTATTCTGATGTCCGACGTCGTGATCTGGAGTTTGAGGTTGGTGATTGGGTTTTCCTGAGGATCTCACCAATGAAGGGTATTATGCGTTTTGGGAAGAAAGGTAAGCTGAGTCCAAGGTATATCGGGCCGTATAAAATTCTTCGACGGATTGGACAAGTTGCTTATGAGTTAGAATTGCCATCCGAATTGGAATTTGTCCACCCGGTATTCCATGTATCTATGTTGAGGAAATGTATTGGAGACCGTTCTCGAGTCGTCTCTATCAAAGATGTACAGGTTAAGAGGACCTATCATATGAAGAAGTGCCAGTGGCTATATTAGATCGACAAGTCCGCAAGCTGAGAACAAAAGATGTAGCTTCCATCAAAGTATTGTGGAGGGACAAGAATATGGAAGAAATAACATGGGAATCAGAGAGGAGATGAAGTCTAAATACCTGTACCTATTCCAGAATGAAGATAACAAGGATGCTGGTGGAACACATGATACATTGGAAGGTGAAATGGCTCTATGAGGTAAACAATAACTTGAGAATACTCTTCATTAATACAAAATGGCGATATGCAGATAATGTACATGTCCATAATGCTTTGCATACTCTTTTAAGGCCATACGTTGAGTTAACCGCTTGCAAGTTTGTCCTCTATTTATGGGAGAAACTTGACCGGAATCCACGATGATTTAAACTCCCCATGAACCCTTACATTCGAGGACGAATGTTCCTAAGGGGGTAAGGGTGTTACAACCCATATCCACACGCGTTAGTTCATGCCATATATTAGTTAACATAAATTCATGAAGGAATTACCTTTGAGATGATAAGAAGTTAATCTTATTGGTCTTAAGTGATACAAGGGTGTATAAGGGTGATTAACAAGTATTAGAAGTTAAACGAATCAAGGATGTGGTAACTCATATTTTCAGGTAAACCTAGAGGTTCTTATTACACTCAAGGTCATGTATTAAGGTGTTTGAATTATATAATATCCGTATCATAAATCTTGAAGTCAAACGAGTTATGAAACAAAGGTCGACAAACGTTGTCGCAAATGAGGTTCATAATTTTACTTAAACATTAGGTTAAATGTTTCTAAGCTTTTCTCCTAATTTACAAGGAATTACGGGGTGATCTACCCATCAAATTAAATATCTACGAGTCTAGTTTCTAACTCATTAAACCATTTGTCAATATGATCTCGGAGTATAGAGATATTCATATTTTCGCAAGCCTGCGCAGATTGGTAGATGACAAGTAGGTGCATCACCTACTTGCCAAAATGATAGGACAAAATTAAAAGACCTATGTCGGCCAAGAGAGGACTTTTAAGGGTTTATGAACTAAGTTATTTCATCCATATTTCAGACCCTCAAAACCAAAGTTAACCCCTGAAACTCCTCCCCAAAAATCCCACACAAACCCTAATCGATTTTCCCTATCTTTCAAGTTCTATTTGAAGGTAAAACCTAGAGTTTGAAGAACCAAGGGAAGGGCTGAGTTATCCAACAAGTAAGGTAAGTTACTGCCGTCTTTCATACATTTTTCTCTGCTATGAATTTATGGTAATTCGTTCTATACATGTAAGAACTCACGGGACGGTGATCGGAAGCCGTGAGTTCGAGTTATTCACTTGTAGCGGACTGTTTTGTGGACTATTTTGTGTTGCTATTGGGATGCGTGTTTTACTACTATTTTGTGGAGTTTTGGAGGTTTAAGGGTGTGGAGGAACACCATATATATGTAGGGTTGTGGGCTGATAGTGATTCGTAATATTTCCGGGTCGTTTGACAGGACTACGGTGGTCGTCATATGTATGATGTAATAAGGTTGTGCGTGGACTGTTTTGGGAGGCTCAATATGTTTATTATTGCTGTTGTTTGGGCTGTTTGGTTATTGTTTGTAATGGTGTGAAGTCATATATATAGGGGAGGTGCTGTCCGTTTCAACATAAAATAGGTTGTGGTCGATACATAATAGTTATGACGCTTAAATGATAAAGATAGTATCGGTTCTCTTATTGTAGACTAAGGAGTTGTGACAATTGCATAGCTTGTGATTGGGGTAGTGTATACAAGGTATGTGAGGCTATCCCTTTTCTTCTTTTGCACGACTCTGATTGTACATAATGTAATGAACGAGCTTCCAAAGATACTCTACTCTTAGAAACTAGCAGTACTTACATTGCTTTCCCTCTTATAGAAGGATTGATGTTAATGTTGCTTCTCTTATTCTTATGTTATCAATGTTGTTGGTACTTCCTGATTCTTATAAGGTTCGTAATGAAGAGTTGGTCCTAATAACGTGTACAGAGGATACCGACCTTACGTCACTCCGAAAGGTTTAGAATATGATTCCATGAGTCGAGTATGCATTATATATATGTATCTATTTTACTCTACCGACCCGTGTTATAGTCGGCCGGGTACGACACTTATTGTGCAACCACTGATCAGTTGGGTTTTACCGAGCTCCACGTGGTCAGGTACGATTCTACCGAGCCTTATGACGGTCGGGTACGTTTTTACCAAGCCTATTATGGCTGGTTACGATATGATGATGATGATACCCACAGAGGCGTATGTTTTAAAAGTTTATGTATACATACATATGTATCATGCATTTCATGTCAGTAGCCCTCAGAGGTACTCAGATGTTCCAGGTTGTATATTCTCTATCCCTGCTTACATTACTGTTCGTATTTATGGTTCCCTGCCTTACATACTCAGTACTTTATTCATATTGACATCCTTTTGTTTGTGGACACTGCATGTCGTGATGCAGGCCCTAATAGACAGGCAGGTGCAGCTCCCCCACCACAGTAGGTTGTCTAGTTCAACAGTGATTGGCGAGATCCCTTCTCCGGACTTGCCGTGGTCTTGGTATGCATTTCTATTATAGACATTATGGGTATGTCGGGGCCCTGTTCTGGCTATGTTGCAGCACTTATGTTCATTTAGAGGCCCATAGACAAGTGTCGACTCATGTATAGTTTGGTATGCCTTGTCGGCTGGTTTTTGTTGTATAGTCTTTCATGGTAGCGTGGTAGCTTATACCTTATATGTAGTTTCTTGATTGTCTGGTCATCCCCTGCTATGTATGTTCATGCCGTCATATTTTATTGCTGGTTGTCCATGATCCAGGTCTACCATTTATATTGATCTCGTCTACCCTAAAAGATAATTAAAAAAAAGTTAGATAAAATGTACGTTGGTGCTCGGCAAGTATGGTCGGGTGCTAGTCATGACCCTCCAGTTTGGGTCATGACATCCCCTACCCAGAAGATTCAGGGACTGTACAAGAAAAGTAGATGATCGGTGGTGAACATGCACGAATCAATTTTGTTCACAAAGAATCGGAAGAGGATCAATATCCTTCACAGTGATGGGTGAATTTGGCTGAGGCATATGTTATACCTCCTGTAGAAATCCAATATGACAGGGTCTACCGTGCCCAATATAAAGGGATAAGTGCAAACACTTAGATATCCCTCAACATGGGTGGTAATGGCCTCCTCGGAGTCGGGAACCACTATGTCCTTGTTGACCCAGTTACAGTTAGGGGTGTCAATGGATATTTAAAACCCTACTAAACCGATCAAACCGAACCGAATTTTATGTTATTTTTAAGAAAATTGTACTTTTTTCGTACTGATTATTAGGGTAGGCTTTTTATTTTACAAAAATAAACCGAAAAATTACTGAACCTTACAGAATAAATTTACATGTGAAAAATATATTTATACATTAAGTTTAAAATAATAAAATATTAAATTTTTACTTGGGCGTTGTAAATATGTAAACAACAAGCCACAAGTAATTAAACTCAAAATTATAATTCCCAAACTATTATGCTACTTTTATTGAAACTAAATTATTTCTAGCATATACACTAGTAAAATACAAGGTAAGTTAACGATTATGAGTACCAAACTACAATATGTTTAATATGTTTCCTTTATTATGATTTAGATTTATCTTTTTGAATATTAATCTTCTATAGACTTTATTCTTGACTCCCAATATATATATATATATCTTTTATCTTTTCTTAATTTATCACTCTTTAAATAGTAAAAATATTTAGAGAGTATTGCCAAGTTCCATACATGTACGTGTTTTATTGCATTCTACTTCTAATAGTGACGTTTATATGACTCTAAAGAAATATAAAAAATTAGGTGAATCGTACCAATACTGAAGAGAAACCGACATGATTGGGATGGTTGCAAAATGTCTAATTTTGGTTATACATAATAAAATAACCAAAAAATTCGTATGGTACAGAATTAATATAATAACCGGCCGACCCGAACCATTGACACCCCTAGTTACAGTCCTTTAGGACTGTGGGGAGGTCCTCTTTGGTGATCTAGCAAATATATCTCGAGGCCTACTCATGTCGATCCTGCACCGTAGAAGGATTTTCAACTATGAAATCATCGTTGACCGAACACCGCTCGAGGACGAACATTTTCAAGGGGGCTCGGCTGCCAGTTCATTAGTGGTTGCCCCCGGGCGGTCTCCTCGGCCTTAATCTCCTGAGCCTGATCGAAAAGGTTGCATATGGGATAAGGAGAAAGACTCCTTATACAAAGAGAACATGGCTTAAGAGATGGATAGATCTAGAGAATGAGATCAACTAGAACTCTTTCGCCAAGGAAGAGTAGCATCAAAATTTTAGTCAATCTCTATTTACTAACTCCATAAATATCTTTGTTGTTCTCTTTTATAGGTAATGCACATAAGCAAAAGTTAAACATGAATTGAGAGCAAAATAGCAAGGAAATTTTGCAAGTAATTTATGTGTGATTCAAGTGTGCAATCCTGAAGCTACTTGAACCAGATAGAAGAACCAGTTCCAAGTGTCTATCTTTTATTCTAGTTCAATTGTAGTAGGTAATTTTACATTGTACCTTTCAGCTTTTATAGAAGCAATTGTATTAGGTACTTAGAGTTTTCAAGTTAGAGTTAACTTGATGTTGTCGCAATAGTTGAGGTTGTGTGCTACAATGGGATTAGAGTTAATCCTAGGTTTACAAAAGAGCTTTTTGTAAATATAGTTTTGGCTCAGTAATTTTAGTGGAGAGTTTGGAAAAATCCTACTGGAAGGTAGGTCGTGGTTTTTTCACCTTTTGAGCTAGGTGTTTTCCATGTAAAATCTCTGTGTTCTTTAATTTTTGCATTTATCATTCCGCAACAGTAGTAGTTGTAAACATAGAAGAACCAGGTCCTTCTATATTCAGGTTAAACGAAAATTGGGAACCACACAAATCACCCCTCTCTTGTGTGGTATTAAAGTATAAAACATCAATTGGTATTAGAGTGGGTTATCCTTGAATAGGTTAACACCTTAGGAACAGATCAAGATGAGTTCACCACCTGAAAACTGGGAAGGACAATCCACTGCTAGGCCTCCACTCTTTAATGGCCAGTACTACACTTGGTGGAAAAACAGGATGAGGGACCATATCATCGGAGAGGACTATGAACTCTGGGACATTGTTACTGATGGTCCCCTAGTTACAATGAAAAAGAATACAGAAGGAGTGGATGTGCCAAAGACTAGAGCTGACTACACTGGTAAAGACTTGCAGAAGTGGAAAAAGAATGCCAAGGCCAAGAAATGGTTTGTGTGTGGACTTGGTCCAGACGAGTACAACAAAATTCAAAGCTGCACTACTACTAAAGAAATTTGGGACACTTAACAAGTGGCTCATGAAGGAACTTCTCAAGTGAAGATATCAAGAGGAACATTATTGTAAACTCAATATGAGAATTTCACCATGGAGGAAGGAGGAACCAACCAAGAGATGTACACAAGGTTCACAACACTAACAAATGAACTTAAGTCTATTGGAAGGATTATCTTTGAAGAAGACAAGGTTGAGAAAATTCTGACAAGAGTTTTGCATATTACTTGGGAAAGCAAAATCACTGCTATTCAAAAGCCAAAGAACATTTTCACTGTCAAGTTGGACGAGCTAATTGGAAATCTCAATGCCTATGAACTGAGAAGGTAGACCATGATGATAGATGCTCCCAAGAAAATAAGAAACCTGGCTCTCAGAATTGCTGAAGGTGCACATCTAGAGGAAGATGAAATGGCTATGATCACGGGGGACTTTCAAGAAGTATATTATGAGAGGAAAGGGTTTCAAGAGGTGCAACTTACAACAAATCAAGGGTCCCTGTAAAAAAGAACAACAAGGGATGTTACAAGTGTGGTAAGACTGTTTATATGATAAAAAATTGTCCTCAATGGGAAATAGAATGGAAGAAGGAAAGGGCGAAACGAAGGAAAAGAAAGAAGGAACAGGGTCATCCCAAGAAGAATAAAGGATCAACGAAGGCTATGGTTACTGCCTAGGGAGAAAGCTCATATGAGGATTCAGAAAATGAGGATGGAGATGAACAAACACTTATGGCCATTGGAGAATCAGACGATGAACAAGAGGTCAAAGTGAAGGGAAGCAGCCAAATATGGTATATGGATAGTGGCTGCTCAAAGCATATAACTGGTAGCAAGAACCAGTTCGTTCCACTTGAGGACCTCAAAGGAGGAAATGGTAAGAAAGGTGAGATCAGTAGTGTTGGAAAGGTAGGTAAGACAGACTCACATTCCATTGAGAATGTCTACTTGATAGATGGCTTGAAATATAGCCTAATCAGTGTATCACAACTCTGTGACAGAGGTAACTTGGTAGCATTCATCTCTACCAAATGTTTTGTGATAAATCTCACCACTGACAAGATTGTTTTGAAGGGAAAAACAGTAAACAATATATACATTGTAGATCTGTCCACTCTTTCTAAAAATGAACTCACTTGTCTTAGTATGTTGGACAATGATCCCCTCATTTGGCACAAAAGACTGGGACATGCAAGTCTAAGTCAACTAAATAAATTAATCTCCAAGGACCTGGTGATAGGGCTGCCTAACATTAAGTTTAAGGAAGACATGGCTTCTTGATGTTACATAGCTTCTGGACTCCTAATGGAGTAGTTGAAAGAAATAATAGGACTATTGAAGATATGTCTAGGACTGCACTTCTTTCTAGTAAACTGCCCCACAGCTTCTGGGCAGAGGCTGTAAATACTGCATGTTACATCATTAATAGGTGCAGACTAGACCTCTTTTAGAGAAGACTCCTTATGAGTTACTTAAAGGGAGAAAACCAAATATATCCCATCTTAGGGCATTTGGATGCAAGTTCTTTGTGCACAATAGTAGAAAAGACTCCTTAGGTAAGTTTGATCAAAGAAGTGATAAGGGAGTATTCTTGGGATATTCTTCACATAGCAAAGCTTATAAAGTATACACCAAAAGAACTATGTGTGTAGAAGAAAGTATAAATGTAGTTTTTGATGAAACTAACATTCTTTTTGAGAGATAGGAACATGAAGATGAAGTTATTGGGCTGGTAAAAGAGTTAAATGAAGCTGCACCAGAATAAGGAACAGGTGATTCCATCCAGGGCAACCTGATAGGAGGAACTGAACAAAGAAGAACTGAATCTAATCCCCAAATGGAACTTGTCCATGAGCATGTTCCTCAGCAACAAAACATGGGAGAAAAATCAAACAAAAACTTGTTGGTTGTGAAAACCTTACAATTATCAAAGTTCTCATCCCATTGAGAACATAATTACTGATATAACCTCTGGAATTAAAACTAGATCTTAATTCAAGAATCTGTGTGCTTTTTATGCTTTCCTATCTCTTATTGAACCTAAAAGTGTTGCTGAGGCTTTGCATCATACAGACTGGGTGAATGCAATGCAAGATGAACTCAATCAATTTGAAAGAAGTCAAGTTTGGCATCTGGTTCCAAGACCCAAGGATAAATTAGTAATTGGCACTAAATGGGTCATCAGATTTAAACTTGATGAAGATGGATATGTTATAAGGAACAAGGCAAGGTTGGTAGTTCAAGGTTACAGCCAGGAGGAATGCATAGACTATGATGAGACCTTTGCTCCAGTTGCAAGATTGGAAGAAATAAGACTCCTCATAGCCTTTGTAGGACACATGGAATTTACTCTTCATCAGATGGATGTCAAAAGTGCTTTCCTAAATGGCTACTTTAAGGAAGAAGTGTTTGTCAAACAACCTTCAGGGTTTGAGAGCAAGGAGTGTCCTGAACACATATACAAATTAGACAAGGCTCTCTATGGACTCAAGCAGACTCTTAGAGCATGGTATGATCGACTATCCAAATTCCTGCTTGAACATGGCTACAAGAGGTAAAATTGACAACACTCTATTATTAAGAGAAAAAGGTAAGGACCTTATTGTAGTACAAATATATGTCTATGACATAATATTTGGGGCAACCACTAAAAAATTAAGTAAGGAATTTGCAAAACATATGGGGAGCGAATTTGAAATGAGTATGATAGGTGAGATTAATTTCTTATTAGGCTTGCAAATTAAACAAAACTCAAATGGAGCCATGATCCATCAGCATCAATATGCAAAAGATTTGTTTAAGAAGTTTAAAATGGAAGAATCAAAAGAAATAGTCACTCTTATTGCAACAACCACAAAATTGGATAGAGATGAACCTGATTCATTTGTTAATCAAAAGTTGTATATGTGTATGACTGGTTCACTTTTGTATCTTACTGCTAGCAGACCTGACATTGTTTTTAGTGTAGGGCTTTGTGCTCGATTTCAAGCAAATCCAAAGGAATCCCACTTGACTGTTGTCAAGAAAATATTGAGATACTTGAAAAGCACTACTGACCTTTGTCTTTGGTATCCAAAAGGTAGTAACTTTAACCTAGTAGGATATGCTGATATTGATATGCAGGTTTCCTGGTGGATAGGAAGAGCACCTCAGGTATGGCACACTTCCTTGGTTCATGTCTTGTGTCATAGACTACTAACAACAATTAAATTTATAAATGAGATTCTAAAAATACATGATCTATTCTCGAGCTAGTTGTTTAGGGCAGTTGATGCTAAGAATATGAAGTTTAATGATAAAATGCAAACTAAAACGAGGCAGTAATCAAACCGAGGGGCCTGCTGCCCGGATATAAGATTGATCGATGGGGGACCTCGGGGTCGACGTTAGGGTCGAGCTCTAGCTATCGGGGGCTGTCGAGAATGGAATAACAGTTAAGATATAATTAAATAAGGCTTGTTATACCCAATGCCAAGCAATAAAATGAAGAACAAGTAAGATAGCAATAAATACTAAAGTGGCCTCGGGCTAACGAGAACGAGCAATTGGTAAGAAAGAAGAGAGAGAGAGAGAGAGAGAGAGAGATATTATTACACTTGTAGAGAAATGGAGCAACATCATCCCTTTACAAAGTGGCATGGATTACCCTTATATAGGAGATGGAATACCATATAGTACAGAGTGCATTGAATGTAAAGATACAGGGCTTAGATGGCTAGTTATGGTACTTGTGTTTACTGATTCTAGCAGCTTGCCTCGGGAACCCCCCATTTTCGGCACCTTCTTTGGGTCGCGAACAAATTCCCTATCCTCCAAATCTTTTATGGGTCACGTATGAACCTCGAGGGAGGGAGCTCGATCGTAATCCTGCAGCCTCGAGATACTGATATGTCTTCTCGAATGTACCTTAACGGCGGGAAATAGAACCCCCCCGATTTCACCGCTTACAGATAGTCTCCGCATTTCCTAGAGTGAAGTAATAGGAAATGATATTGAACAGTCATCTCGAGATCATTATTGCCGTGATGTCAACCATCTAAGAGCATTAAATGTCATGCACCAGAAAACCGTGCAAGGCAGCCGTTAGATGCGTTAATCGAGAAACCCATGAACTACCATTGACTCATCCCTTCTACTTCCCCAGTGATTCCTATAAATGTACCAGTTGCTAGACACTTCCCATTTTCACCTCACTTACAAGCCCGCAAATCAAAATTTTGTATTTGACACTTTTTCTTCTTTTCAAAGAAGGGTTTTTACAATTTGACATGGCTAGAACTTCTAGGACGGTTCCCAGATGGATCGACGTTGCATCATCATCCCGATCACTTAAGGAAGAAACTAGATCGATCCCTACTTTGGAACAATGCACCCCACCCGATCTCAACACGTCAAAGGATTTTGACATCAAGACTCCCTCATCTATGTCGGGCCGGTATGAGCACGTGTCCCGATACGTTAGCATCGTGACATATGTTAGGAAGGTGAGGGAGGACTGCCGATGGAGCAAAGCAGTAGAGGTGGAGATTCCCGGTCCCAATGATAATATTACTAACTTCAAGGTTGGCTTCCTTATGTATACACTTACCCGTTCACCCTGGGTCGTGATAAATCCGTCGAATCTCCTCCCTTGGAAATCGACCCGGTCATTCTTGACTTCAACGACTAATACCTGGTGACACTTGGTCAGATTTACCCTTCTTTTTGGAGGATAGTGTTGATGCTTAGACATTTCACCAAAGGGGTTGAAGGTGAGGTTTTCACCCTTAATCATCTAATCAGAATATATCGCCCTCGACTATATTGAGGCTCAATCAAGCTCCGCCATCGGTCCAAAAAATCTTTTTTCAAGAGCGTTGATAAGGGGAAGGACCGAGGATGGGAGAGCAGGTTTATCGGGGCGAGGACCTAGGATATCATCCCGGCCCGGAGGATACCCTTCCTAGAGCTATGGAATGCCCGACGTAAGAGATATTTCCTTTAGACACTTTTCGACTACTCTTTCGTTTGTCATAATAATCTTTTTGTGCTTTCTGCAGCCGCTGCTTGGCATCCAGAGGTGGTCCCAAATTTGTCGGGATGGAGCAAGCGGTTGAGCGAGAAATTCCCGTACCGTGTTCGGTCTTGGACCATCCTGGCTAAGAAGCATTGGGTGGCCAAGAATCACGGTGAGGTTCCTTCAACGCCTATGCTTCATATTTTGTGTTTCCTTCTGAGCCCTTAGCGAAAGCGTATCGTGGTTATTGTGTTGGCGCAGATCTTGGCGAGAATATGCAGATGAAGCCGCCCCTTGATGGTGAAGCAGAGGTCTTGGAGCCTGGCACGAACAAGAAGAGGAAAAGTAGGGCAGCCGTTGCCCGTCCTGCGGCAAAGAAAACCAGGACACTCGAGTGCCAAGCCACTGATTGGACTGCTGCTCTAAACATAGGGTCGAATCCTGAAGTGGAGGACAATGATGGAAGTCCGTTAAGTAGGAGAACAAGGTCCAGTGCGAGAGACATGCAGGCGCCCCGGAACGGCGAACCGAACGACTTCATTTCGACCTTTCCGGTTTCATCAGGGGAACTGAGGAATGCCCAAGGGATGATCGGCGCCACAGTTAGGACTCTTCCCAAAGGAGGAGACTTTATTGCCAACATTTTTGATGGCGTAATTGACAGAGCTGATCTTGATATTTCTGGCGCCGTTAAAGCGGCGGAGAAGTCCACGCAACAGGTGATAGTCATTCCTCGTGTATTTCTTTTGTTCTCAGGCTTTATTCGTCGTCTTTCTAACTTTTCCGTTGTGCCGCAGTGCAAGGAGATGTATGACCATGACATCCTTCGGCTCCACGGGGAACTTTCTTGTCATGAAAAGGAGCTTAAGAAAATTGCTTCGAAGCTACAGGATTCAGAGACTCGCTCTGCCCGGGGAGATAAAGAGCTTGGAGATCTTCGGGTCGCTTTGGAGACGGCGCTCCGGGAGAAGGCCAATCTTGCTGCTCAAGTATTTTGCCTTGCTCACACTCAACCTTTTACCCCGTATTCACATACGTTTTGGATTCATTTATTCATTGACTTGCCCTTCTCCCGTAGGTCGATCAGAGTGGCTCGTAGATTAGTCAGTTGAAAGTGGAGATCTTCGGGCTGAGAGAGCGAAATGAGATAGTGGCCGGGGAATTGGTAACATCCCGAGATCTTCTCACGGACACTTGCAGGGATATTGTTGCTTTGTCCGCGGCTAAGTCTGAGGACGAAAAAGATGCTGCCACTTATCGGGAGGATGCGGCCACAGTGCATATAATGTTTCGCAACGTATCCATGGCAGCTGAGCAGAAATTAATTCGAGCTATCAAGCATGCTAAAGTGGAGGCGAAAAGAGAGACCCTGGAAGAACTCGAGGCCAGGGGCTTCGACCTGTCAGCTGACCTTGAGGAGGCCAGTGCAGTGGAGGAAAGACTGGTGCTCTTGATTGCCCCATATAAGGGCAAAGATGATAGTGATGAGGAGTAGTTTTCCGAGTTTTTTTTGTATGCCTTCATTTTTGCTTTGTATGTTACCCTGTCCTAGGAAACGGATAGTGTAAAGACGTTTTTCCTTTTTGTCAATGTATAAACGGAGCTTTCATTCTATTAGCCCTTCTCCTTACTTTTTTTCTTTTATGTTCTGGAATCGGCCCTTCGGGGCCTTTTCTCTAGACAAATTGGGGCCCCAGGACTAGCCACATCCCGAGGTTGAATCAAGAGTCCTCCTGAACCGATATTTATGACGTCGCGGATCTCCTGAGGTCCCACAATTTTTTGAGTCATGTAGGAGCCGAAGTGATTCTGCCAGTGCACTCCCCTAGGAGAGGGTGACGTTAACGCGACCAGAATTAATTGGCCCTCTTGGGCAAGGGAGCAGTTGTCGCTTTGCCTCTATATATTTGCTCATCTGCCTCTTAAGAGGCAGTTTTGCAGTTCTTGATAAGCCTATATCCTCTACAGAACCTGGCGCTTTATGCTAGTCCTTCCGCTTCCCTGATTCAGCAAATTTTTTATTGGATCCTCATCTTCTTCCCTATATTCTGCCATAGTCATGGCCGCTGCTTCGACGCCTAATCCTCGGATGCATGGGAGTCCTTCTTGTGCTCTACCTTTGGTCGGTACCAGCGGCTTGCCTTTGGTGTCGGGAGAGAGAGGCTCGGGGTGCCCTGCCTCAAAGAGGGTTGTCACATCGGCAAGGCCTCCCAATGTTCCGGGCCATCGAGATCATGTTTCGAGGATTATTTCGTCGGTGAGGGTGGAAAACCTCGAGATGATCAGAAAAAAATACGAATGGGCGGAAGGCGTGATTTTGCAAGCACCTTCCCCTTAGGAGAGTGTCATGACATATGTTGAGGGATTCTTGAGTGTGTATATTCATGTTCTATCGCTGGGTTTCCTGAACCGGGTCGTGCTTGATTTCTGTAATGATATCAAGTAATGTAGGCATATGTTCATCCCTTTCTTTGTAGAATAGTGCAGTCGATGAGATATTTCGCTGACAAGGACAGGATAGAATTCACCCTCAGCCACCTCGTGAGGTTGTATCGGCCATTGCGCTATTTGGACCTAATTGCTCTTCAGCGTAGATCCACCTGAGCTCCTATAATCGGCAGCGAGGAGGATGAGGACCGTGGATGGATGAGTCAGTTCGTTTGAATCCAGACGACCGAAGTTATCTCTGGAGAGTTTTTTTTGTTTCCTGAGAAATGCAACTTCACACGTAAGTGTTCTGTTTGGACTACCTTTATCTCAACATAAGGTTGGCCCTGTAACGATATCTTTATGTTCTTTGTTTATAGCAACTCATTGGTTTCCCGACGAGTTCCCTGATTTAGCCGAATGGTCCCGTAAGCTGGCAGCTTGCTCGATTTAAGATAGGCGCCAGTGGCGATATTTATCAAAAGGGAGATGGGAGGCGAAGCATCATGGTAGGTGCCTATTGTTCTGCCCTTCTGAAGATGACTTCCTTATTGCTGGCTCATCTAATTTATCTGCTGCAGGTGCCGGGAATCGTTTCGAAGCGAGGTCGAGTTCCCGTAGGGAGGAGGAGAGATTGCTGGCCCCGGGGTCAAGGAACACCGGTAAAAGGAAAGATGCTATGGGGTGCGAGAAGGCTTGTAGTTAGGAGACTTCTTCAGGGGTGTTAAGGGAAAGCAATTTGGCCGACCGACCGCCTTCCGGGATTGGTGCACCGCCAGATGTTCCTTCGGCCATCGGCGAGGCTCAGCGCTTTGGCATTATGGTGTGTTTCGGCTACTGTAAGGATGTTTTGGCCTTGTGCTCCCCTTTTTTTTATTTATTTATCTGGATTTCTTTCTCAGGCCTTTGATAGGCTCAAAGCCGAATTGCTTCGTTGTGAGGCTCCATCGTGGGAGGCTCGAGATAGGGAGAAATCCCTCAAACCTCTTTGTACGGAAAAGGAAAGTGAGCTCATCTCTTTATGGCGTGAGGTGGATCGAAACCTAGCCCGGGAGGCCCTCTTACAAAAACAAGTACCTTGCATTTCGTGCTGGCCTGCATTCCCTTTTTGTCTTGCCGCATTGTTGTTTTGCTATTTTAGTTGATGGATAAGACGGATGAGCTGGAACAACTCTAGGGCGAGGTTGAAAAATCCAAAGGCGAATTTACCGAGCTACAGGCGCATGTGAACACCCATTCTGTGGCCAAAGAGAGGGCTCAGGCCGGGGCCTCCGCTCTTGAGGCGTAAATTCAGACCGCCCGTGCGAATGATTCAGCTCGGGCAAAGATGATCACAAGACACTCATCCAAGGTTTCGAGGGCAAAAACCAAGGTGGTGAATGTCCGGGCCGAGGTTGTGATGAATAATACCAGGGCGGGACAGAATATGGCGGCTTATTCAGGAAGAGTTGTCACTGCTAAAGCTGAACTGAAGAAGATCCTCGATCGTGCAAATAATAGCAAGGAGTATGTGAGGTGCAGATCCCGGAAGGAAATCCTCGATGGGATTCATGCCAGGGGTTTTGATCTCTCGGGGGAGATCGAGCAAGCCATAAGAGAGGAGTACGATGCCAAGTTCCTACTGTCTGATGCTGAGGACGATTAGGAGGAGATCACCCGGCCATAGCTGTCGAAAAAAGGGGGAATGTCTATTCCCTGCCCTCTTTGTTGTGTATATAGCTTTCATTATATCTCATAGGCTGAGATTGCGCTCCATCGTCAATATGTAGAAATAAGATAGGGGAATACCGCAAATTGTATCTTCTGCATTTCTGCTTGTTGTAGTTTCAATTGGGTCGATTGGATCATGGACTTGCCCTTTGGCTTGTGTGCTTTAATCGTCTTTGGGTTCAGTCTCCGAGTCAGGATCCAACTCGAGCTTAATTTACCCTCGAGTTTTGCATTTGTATGAGCTAGCAATGGTGGCTATTCTGCCTTGGGTCGGAGCTACCTTTCATATATGTGACCCTTAGGCATGTGTAGTTAACTATTTTGGATCCGGTCTCCGAATCGGGTTATGACTCAAGCTCATTTTAATCCTCAAGTTGTCAATTTTCAAGTTGGCAACAATGGCTCTTACGTTGTTTTGGTCGTTGAGACCTTTTAGTGTGCGGCTCGGAGGCTCGTTTTGGCTGGTGACAATGGCTCTTACGCTTTTGCTCGTGAGATTTTTATAGGCTTTGTTTTTCGCTTGTTAAGGTCTTTTGAAATAATTTTGCCTGATCTGTTGTCGGTTCTGGAAGAACCTCGATTTCAAGTTGTTATCGTCGATGTTTGAGCACCTCGGAAGGTTCATAGCTCATAGGCTGAGTATGTTGAAACCTTGTGATTTGGAGCTAACGTGGTTGAAGCTCGTTTGCCTGTGGGGGGGAAGCCTATTTTTAACCGGTTCTTTTCGAAGTATATTCGAAGTAGTGCCTGCGATTATTTTAGCGATGGTCGGGCATTCCCGAGTCGCGTTAATTTGGTTGTATTAGCCGTATTGACCGTAGTCATATGCGTTTGGCCAGATCCATTTTTGATCTCGAGTGATAGTTTAGGTGTCTACACCGAGGGTATGCCCTTTCGGGATTCTTACAAATGCGACGTATAGCCTAAACTTCGAGATTTTGAATTTTTTTGCCTGTTAAGGTCTTACAGTTTGTCATGCATGTTGAGGTCTTACAGTTTTACCATGCCTATTGAGGTCTTATAGTTTGTAGAATAGATCTAGTTACACCGAGTCTGCCCGCTCGGGGTCTTATAGTTTCGGGTTTTCCAGTACATGGCGATTGGCGACGGTCTACGAGTCACCGAGCTTGCTAAGGCTCGAAGGCCATTATTCGTGAGCTCGGAGTTACCTTGCTGGAACTTTATGAGTCCGGAGTTCCAACCATGGGGTCGTGCGGGTGCCGAATAGTTGACACGAAGTCTCCAAGTATTTTGGGACGCATTTGGTGGAAAGGCCTTCGCCGTGATCATGTTAAAATCCCATTTTTCTGGAGTACGAGATGTCGGAATATATTATTTATTGTTTGGCATAAATATATGCTATAAATACGTGCTGTTTTGTTGTTACGAGCTCGGCCCGCACGGGCGCGGCTCCTTGGACCGTTCGATCCAGTACATCGCTTCCTATTGGAGCATCGTTTGTCATTTCTCGGCATGGGGCCGGTCGTAAAGAAAGTTTCGGAGGCTTGGTGAATCCTTCTTGGGAAGTGCGTCGATGTTGCCTCGTTAAAAACCCCTACCGGTAAAAAGCCGTTTCGGGATAAAAAAATCCGATCAAAGGAAAAGAGTGCAACGGACGCTTTGAAGCATCAGAATCTTCGAGTCGAGGTATCGTCCTGATTACCTTGGTCGTTGTCCTGCACGAGAGTTATCATGAAGTGGAAGATAGAAAGAGGGATGGGAGATTATTCCTTGATGGCGGCGACGCTTCTCGAGTTCTGGCGCTTATTCGACGGTTGCAAAGTGGTCCTTTCTTTGAATGTGTTTGGGGCGATCATCAAAAAATCATGTGGATGACGTGTTGAGGCTCGTCTATTTTGTTCCTTTTCGCTATTCCTCCTTCTCGCAATTGATTTTAGCCCGGTTGCTGAGAAGTTCCCGAAGGTGCCTGTTATCGATTAATCGGGCCACTTCCTCTCGGAGCTGCCTGCAATCTTCGATTTGGTGCCCGTGCGAGTTGTGAAACTCACAAATCAAATTGTAGTTCATGTGGGAAGGATCCGATTGTAACGGTCTGGGCCATGTGGCATCCCTGATTTTGCTAATGGCAAACAGAATGTCTGACACATCGACGTTGAAGCTGTACTCTAATAAGCGGGGTGGCCCTGTTGACTTTGTGTACCCGTCGAAGCCATCTTTGTTGAGGGGTGATCGCTGCCAACTCCACACTACTAAAAAGTAAAAAGAGAGGGTCGCAATAGCTTTTACCCGATATGAGGGTCGGGATCTATATCCACAGGGAGACTAGAGTTGTGTAATTGTTCCAAATGTCACTTCCATATATTTTTGAGTTTTTTGATTATAAACTACTATTATCAAACTATTAATTGAAACTAGATTATGCTACGAGATAATTTCTAAGTTGTATCTAATGGGAAGAAGGCACTAGGGTCGTGACATTACCTAGGTGGTTAGTTGACGGGTAGATGTTACTAAGGTTCGATTGACATAATTGGGGCTTATGCTATAAATGTTGCACAATTTTACCCACTCTCACAACTCTCGGTAGAGAGAGTGATTTTGCCCAATTGACTCTCTCGAGACTAAATAGATAGGCAAATTAGCCCAAGCAACTAGGGTTCAAGTAAGGTAATTACTCTCTCGAGGTTTAATCCTTTAATTGGGACTATCAGTTCTCTTGAATCCATCCCAATTCCTTGTTCGGTCAATTTTGGAGACTTAGACTCTTTTTCTCAAGAATAGCCAAGTCAACTTAGCACAAACCCGTGTTTGCAACAACCAATTCATAGATTAAACCATGAAATTGACCCAAATAACAAACATCCATAGTCAATCTAACAATAGATGGCAACACCCATCAATTACTCACACTAGGGTTGAGCCACAACCCTAGCTAATGAGTTTAGCTACTCATGCTTGAAGGAGAAAATAGAGAAATAGATGAAGAACAAGGCATTTTAATTAAATGCTAAATTAAAATACAAGAATATATCGTTAATTTGAAGCTAAGATGCCAAAAATTGTTGCAGATGAGGTTCCCACGAGCGCAACTCAGTTATAGATATATCAGATAACCTAAAAAATGGTAAAATGTTCTATTTATACTAGGCTGGAAAAACTGGACAAAAATACCCCTGCAGGGTCAGTACGGGCCGCATAAAATGGATCGCGGCCGCACTAGGCTATTGGACTTCAATTCTGGGCTCTCTGAACTTTTGCTCCGCGGACCACGTAGAAAGGACCGCGGCCGCGGAGGCAGTTGGCGTGGTCCGCACAATCATGACCGCGGATGGCATGGCTTGAACTTTGGCATTTTCCATCTCTCTGAATCTCTCTTCCGTGGACTACACAAAAAGGTAGTGCGGCCGCGGAACCTTCACTGCGGACCGCGCAATGTGTACTGCGGCCACGTTTCCTGAAGCCTGGTTTTGCCATCTCTCTAAATCACCTAGTGCGGCCGCATTCGATTTTCTGCGGTCCGCACTAGGCTTGTTTTCCCTCATGTTACTTTGTCTTTGATACTTGAGAAGGTTTTACTCCTTTTGAGCCGATCTTTGACATTTTGTCACTTTGTCGATCAAACCTGCAATCAAGCACAACATATGAGTCTTTTGGGACTATTTTGTAACAATTTATAATCAAAGCATAGGCAAGAAGGAGCATGAAACTAGTTAAAATCCATACTTATCAAGGGGTCCCCGAGGGTTCTTTCCTTGGTTTATCGATCGGCCGTACGAGGTGGATTGCGCTTTGGAGCATTTCTCCTATCATCGGGGTATGACTGGTACCTTTCTTTGTTTTATCTTGACTCCTTCGCCAATTGCCTGCTCAGGTATATTGAGCCCGAAAGGGGCTCCCAGCTGGTCATCCTCGACCCTGATCTTTGACTGGTATCGGTTGTGGACGTTCAACCAGGTTACAGCGGGATACTGGATTAGATTCTCTTTCAGCTGTCTTGATGCCATCGAGCTTCATTCATTCAGGCGTTGAGTAAAGGCCTGCACTGCCCAATCATCGGAGATCGGAGGGAGCTCCATTCGTTCTGTCTGAAAATGATACACGAATTCTTGCAACATTTCATTTTCCCTTTGCTTAATCTTGAATACGTCGGACTGCCTTGTTTCTACTTTGATGGCACCGGTGTGCACCCTTACGAAGGATTACGCCAGCATGGCAAAAGAATCTATGGAGTTGGGAGCCAGGTTGTGGTACCACATCATGGCCCCCTTCGAGAGTGTTTCTCCAAATTTCTTCAGCAGAACTGACTCGATCTCATCGTTTTTATGTCCTTGCCCTTTACCCCGCATGTGTAGGCGGTGATGTGTTCATTGGGATCCATGATTCCGCTGTATTTTGGGAGTTCTGGTATTCTGAACTTCTTTGGAATGGGTTTCGGAGCTGCTTCCTCCAGGAACGACCTCTGTATGAGCTTCTTCGAATCCAAACCCTTGAGGATCAGGGGCGCACCTTAGATCTGATTGACCCTAGAGTTGTAGGTCTCGACCTTTTTATCGTTGGCTGCAATCATTTTTTCACCTGATTCGATCCTTTTGGTGAGGTCCTTGAGCATCTTTACTACGGCAGGGTCAGTGACTGACCCGTTATCGCTTGACCTTTCGAGTAACTTCCTGTTCTTTCTAGGCCGGGGTTTTTTTTAGCTTCCTATCAGTCCTTATGCCGTATGCTCCTCTCGGTGTGAGAAGTTTTGTCGACTTGTTGTGCGTCCTACAAATCTGTGTCTGCTAGAATCGGTCCAGGCACGTTATCGGGATTATGTGGTGGTGCTCCAACGGCTGGGACAGCCACGCCGTTTTCCCTACGGTTTTTGATGTTGTCGTTCTCGACTCTGTTTATCGAGCCAGACATATTGACCCGAAATCAACGGATCTTGGACAAAAAAAAGTTTGAAAGATAATGTACATTTGTGCAATGAAACTAACAAGAAAATAATCACTATTATTTTTAGCCCCACGGTGGGCGCCAAACTGTTTACCGTGAAAATGGTAACAACAATTAAATTTGTAAATAGGATCCTAAACATACATGATCTATTCTCGAGCTAGTTGTTTAGGGTAGTTGATGCAAAGAATATGAAGATTAATGATGAAATGCAAGCTAAAATGAAGCAGTAATCAAACCGAGGGGCCTGCTTCCTGGATATAGGACTGATCGATGGTGGACCTCGGGGTCAACGTCAGGGTCGAGCTCGAGCTATCAGGGGCAGTCGAGAATGGAATAACAGTTTAGATATAATTAAATAAGGCTTGTTATACCCAATGCCAAGCAATAAAATGAAGAAAAAGTAAGATAGCGATAAATATTAAAGTGGCCTCGGGCCAGCGAGAATGAGCAATTGGTAAGAAAGAAGAGAGAGAGAGAGACAGAGAGAGATTATTGAACTTATGAAGAAATGGAGCAACATCAGCCCTTTACAAAGTGGCATGGTTTCCCCTTATATAGGAGAGGGAATACCATATAGTACAAAGTGCATTGAATGTAAAGATACGGGGATGGGACGGCTAGGCATGGTACTAGTGTTTATTGATTCTAGATGCTTGACTCGGGAATCCCCCATCCTCGACACCTTCGTTGGGTCGCAGACAAATTCCCTATCCTCGTAATCTTTTCTAGGTCATGGACGAACCTCGAGGGAGGGAGCTCGATCGTAATCCTGCAGCCTCGAGATGCTGATATGTCTTCCCGAATGTACCTTAACGGCGAGAAATAGACCCCTCCGATTTATACACTTGTGTCATCGGCTACTAAGAAGCAAAATTCAGTGGCCTTATCCACTAGTGAAGCTGAGTATGTTGCTGTTGCTTCCTATTGTGGTCATTTGCTATAGATCAAACAGTAGTTGATGGATTTTGGTATTGAAGTTGGTTGCATCCCTATTTTCTGTGATAACACTAGTGCTATTAGTATGGCTAAGAACCCGATTCATCATAAGAGAACTAAGCACATAGATGTTACACACTATTTTTGAGGGACAACTATGATAAAGGACTTGTTTCTATAGAATTTTGTGCTACTGATAAACAGATTTGTGACATCTTCACTAAAGCACTCAGTAGAAAGCACTTTGAAAGGAACAAGTTAGAATTAGGGATGATTAAGATCACCTAATGGAACCAGTTTAGAATGTACAATGAAAAAAACTGAAAAAACAAAAAAATGGAAAAAAAAAGTTCTTTTGGTTAGAAAATCTAGAACTTGTGTAAATATCTAGATTAACCGTTGCTCAGTCTTATACTATAAATAGTACACTCCTGTGACATGTGTTTATATGACTCACTGATCTCTAACAAAATTTTCTCTATATTTGTAAATTGAGGCATGATCAAGAGGATTCTTAGTGAAAAACCTAGTTCATCAGTACTGGTTCATCTGAATAATGAGGTATATTTTCTGCACTCTTCATAATTTGAAATATTAATATATAATTTATGAGCAGAGCCCTACCCATGTTCAAAATAATCACAAAAACCTATCCCTCTAAAGTTTGAACCAGTTCCATCTCTCATAGAATCCTCACCACATAAAACTCCTAGAATTTAGGGAAGCTTAACCGCTTATTCAATCTGAAGTTTCAAGTTGTTGGACTTCTAATTGACTACAAAAAGCTGTCGTTAGTCATTAATTAAGCCTCTCTATTTAAAATTCCATCATCACAAACACTGTCACTTTCATAATTCTTTAAAACCGTCAAATTTCTTCTGTACTATATTCTTCTCTATTCCAAAACCCTAATTCACAATTTCTCATCTAGAATTAGCAAGATGACTAACCCCCAAGATAACCCAGGCACTCTACCACAACCTACCCCCTTCTGATTCATTCACCCCTCCTCCACCCAGCACAACCCCTCAACCTATGAGAATGCAAGTAAAAATGCTTGCTCGTAAAATGGTGGCAACTGGAGCTCTTTCAAAGAAATTGAACGAGAAATTAAAGGTAAGCCAAGCCCAAAGTTTTGAGAACTCAGACGATTTGTTCAAATCTGCGAGTGAGGGGGAAGGAACTGGGTCTTCTGACTTTGAGAAGGCTCAAAACTCCCCTTCTGAGGTACGTTCTGTTTTGGATGAGAATTTAGACAATAGGTTTGTTTTGGTTGGGTTTATTAGGAATGTGGAATTGCCTGAGTCTAGAATGAGAGGTGGTAAAAATAAAGTTAAAAATGAAAAGTAGAGTGAGGGTGTGCGTAGTAATGTGAGGGGAAAAAGGGAAAGAAGTAGTTGGTTCTTCACCCACTTTTGAATTGGTGGTACCAGCTATTTGTGGGGTTGAATATGCAAATGTGGAAGAAAGTAGCAAGAAGACAAGGGGAAGTGGCTTAGGGGACTGTTGAAGGATTGGTTAATCTTAGTTCACAGGAAGATGAACTTGATTCATCTGTTGAGGAGACCCTAGCAGACCTTCTGAAGAAAGTGGATGCTAGCTATGATATAAAAAAAAGGAGAACGCCAACACCAAAAGCCCCCAGCACTATAGAACCTTCCAAGAAAAGAAAGGCCTCTTCTCCAACAAATGTTGAGATCTCTTTACCAAAAGAAAGGGCCACATGAAGCATGATGAAGTAGAGTGAGAGTGATTTACAAAAGGCTATGGCAGAAAGCAAGAAGAAAGGTATGGATAAAGGGAAAGCTAATGTTGCATAGCTTGCTGAGGCTGTTGATGTGGATGAGATGGAACAGATCTATCAGGAAGAGGATGCAACTGTGGCAGTTCAGACCCCCAAGCCCAAAAAGACCAAGACTTCTTCCAAGAAGTCTTCATCTGTGTTTGAGACTGCTGAAGCTTCATTGTCCAAGAGGACAAGGTCTGCTGTGAAAAAAAAACAAGTTAGAATTACTAAGGAGGAGGAATGGATTGGTGTAGAAAAGAGTGAATCTGATGATGAACAAGACAAGATGGCCAAGTTGGGCAAAAGAAAACTTTTGAAGGGTAGACTTGTGAAGGATTCGGTGGAACTAGGGATGGCTCGATTGATTGATGCTCTAGCTACTCAGGGCTGGAAGGACATGGTCCTATAGTTGAATGGTAGGTTGGCCAGGAATGAGATCATTGAGTTCATAGTTAATGCAGAGGTCAAGGATGGAAGAGTTACTAGCTAGGTGAAAGGGGTCCAAGTGACCTTTGATGCAAAGAAGCTGGGTGAGATTCTTGACATTCCCTCAGAAGGATATGATGATTACATAAGGCAAAGATGGCCAATTCTGGACTTCCTTCCTACTGCCCTTACAATCACTAGGAGATTCTGTGATATCACAGATGTGAATGAGGCCAAAGTTGTGTATAAGAGTAAAATGAAGCCACAACACAAAGTCTTATTTGAATTTGTCAACAAGTTCTTGCTGCCTAGGCAGGAAAGAAGGCACATTGCGAACTATATGGACTTGGTGATGATGGAGTGCCTTGAAAGTGGAAGGCAGATCAATTGGCCTGCATTTAATATCAAGCTACTGGACAGGGTTATCAATGAATCCAAAGCCCATGCTACTCTTTATGGGTTTAATCTGTCTACTGTGCTTGATCGTTGTAAGGTGCCACTGAAGAAGTGGGAAATGGCCACAAGTAAGGATCACTTTGGAATCAACACTTTGATTGCTTGTGACTATGAGGTCACTGCCATTCCCAGTGAACCTGTTTCATCCAAGAAGACAACTATAAATAGCAAAGTAGAGCTCTTGTGTAGGAGAGTGGGGCAAAGGATGCCGAGATAGCTAAGCTGAAGGCTCGTTTAGCAGAGGTTGAATCTGAGAGAGATGCTTTCAGAACTGAGCTCACAAAGGAAAAGGATAAAAATAATGGCATTCTTCAAAATATACTGCACCTTCTCCAATCCAAACCCCAACCCTCTAGTCCTTCCAAGCCTTAAGTTCTTAGCTTTCAGTTCTTGAACCTTGTCTAGACCTTTCAGTTACCCAGATTCGGGAATTTTCGAGTTTTGCTCATGTTTTGACTGTTTTTATTTCTTTTTGTGGATTGTCGTAGCATCATACTATCAATGAAGTCTGTTATTTTTGCTCTTGATCAATTATTTATTTTTTCTTGATAGTTTAAATATGTTTGGTTGATTACTGATGATTAATTCGTGATTGCACTTGTAATTGCCCTAGTGGCCATGAGTACCCGTTAATATTCTGGAAATCACACTATGTTTATGCAACTTGTCGATGATGCCAAAGGGGGGAATATATTGTGTTTTACATTCTGAATAAGTGATGTTTATAACCTAATGAACCTTGTCCTTGATGATAAGTAAAAATCTCTAACTTTGCATTGACGTTTGAGCTGAGTTCTGACAGGTCCTAAGTGAGTGAAAAGCACATAATTTGTCATCATCAAAAAGGGGGAATTTGTTGGTCCAAGTAAAGGAGAGTTTTGAAAATTGATAAAGGAACTCAGACATGGACCAGGTCCATCCTAGTGAACCACATATATGGTCAACTCATGCATGTGAATTGCACTTGAAGAAGATAAAACTCACTTACCAGAAATGATATCTCCTGATCCTGATCGAAAAGGTTGCATATGGGATAAGGAGAAAGACTCCTTACACAAAGAGAACACGGCTTAAGAGATGAATAGAGCTAGAGGATGAAATCAAGAAGAACTCTTTCACCACGGAAAAGTAGCATCAGTATTCTAGTCAATCTCTATTTACTAAATCCATAAATATTAGTGTTGTTCTCTTTTACAGGTAATGCACATAAGAAGAAGCTAAACGTGAATTGAGAGCAAAATAGCAATAAAATTTTGCAAGCAATTTATGTGTGATTCAAGCGTGCAATCCTGAAGCTACTTGAACCAAATAGAAGAACTAGTTCCAAGTGTGAGTTTTTATTCTAGTTCAATTGTAGTAGGTGATTTAATATTGTACCTTTTAGCTTTATCTAGAAGCAAATCTATTAGGTACTTATAGTTTTCAAGTTAGAGTTAACTTGAAGTTGTCGCAACAGTTGAGGCTGTGTGCTACAATGACATTAGAGTTAATCCTAGGTTTACAAAAGAGTTTTTTGTAAATGCAGTGTTTGGCTCAGTGATTTTAGTGGAGAGATTGAAAAAATCCTACTGGAAGGTAGGTCGTGGTTTTTTCACCTTTTGAGCTAGGTGTTTTCCACGTAAAATCTCTATGTTCTTTAATTTCTATATTTATCATTCCACAACAATAGTAGTTGGAACACATAGAAGAACCAAGTTTTTCTATATTCAGGTTAAACGAAAAATTGGGTACCACACAAATCACCCCTTCCCCCCCTTGTGTGGTATTGAAGTATAAAACATCAATAGATGCTAGAGTAATTGTAAGAGTTATTTATAAGGAAGATGATTTTCAAAGTTACCTTGGTTTTAAAAAATCCGAGCAAGCGAATCTTTGAAAATTCATTTGAGACAGCAGTACCTTATTGTTTTTTTATGAAAAAACAGATTTCACGTTAGTAAAAATCCAGTGATTCTTTTTTAAAAAGGGCTGCTATTTTTTTATTATTATCAAAGGCTTGAGCTTCAAGAAAATCTTTAAGAAAAATAAATATACAAAATGAGTAAACTATAATCAACATGAGGTGAAGATTAATTACTAGCTATTTTCTTTAAGCCCTATGTTAGTTAAGGTTTGCCTGTGTTTCATGTAATACTAGAGTTATAAAAGAAAAGGACATAATCCAATATATGAGCGTTAAACACATGAGAATCACATATGATAAAATGACAAAAGACAATATCATCCACATGGAGTTTGAAATGGACAACACTATCACTTACTCCTAACACCTTCCAGTTTCTTCAACTATTAAACCTCCCAAACCCCTAGATATCTCTACAAAATCAGACGCAACACAAATTTCCCAAAGTAATCTAATAAAACCAATGATTATTGATACGCCTGGCCTCCCTATCCTTCCTACTGTTTCAAATCATAAATCCTACCTTCACACTCTAACCTCTACAACTGATAATTTCTCATCTCCTACTGGCCATGACCCTTAAACATTTTCCATGGCGATTGAGGATGAGCTGGAGGCACCAATAGATGCCTCAAATTTTATTCCACTTTCAATTGAAGAAAAAAAGTCAAATTTATAAATCCTGGAGACATGCAGTAATTGTTAAGGTTTATGTTCGTAAGGTGGAACATCAAATACTTAGAAAAAAATCTATACTCTTTGGCAACCCACAGAAAACCTACCTCTTATAGATTTGGGCTCAGATTTTTTCCTCCTCAAGTTTCAAAAGGAGAAAAATAAAATTCGTACTTTACATAATGGCCCTTGGTTCATTTTGAATCATTTTCTCTCAGTTCGGCAATGAAAACCAAAATTTATGGCATCAGAGACAAAAATAAATTATTCTGCTATATGGTTACGTGTATCGGAATTACCTATTGAATTTTATAATTTTCATATTCTTCAGAAAGTGGGTAATAAGATTGGTAAATTATTATCAATGGATAATTGTACCTCTTCAACCACAAGGGGTCGATATGCACGACTGTGTGTTGAAATACAGTTGGATCAACCTTTAAGAACCCATGTTTATATTAGAAATCATAAGCAAAACATCCTTTATGAAGGATTAAATTTTCTATGTGTTAAATATGGTCGAATGGGGCATAATCAAAGAGTATGCACCTACCAGGTTCAAGATGGACCTCCTACTGGTACTAATCCTCTAAATACAAAAGTTATTCCTAACCCTACATAAACTCCATCAACAACAGAATGGAAAACAGTACAATTCCCAAAGAAATGTTTTTTCCCAAATCTAGTTATAACACTATCGATCAATCCATTAATCCTCAGAGTTTTTCCAGTAAGTCGTCCAACTTTACTCCTCTCATTCTTCCTTTTACGCAATTAACTATTAAAAACCCTATTCATATACCTAATACCCAAACAACCACTAAACGGCCTACCCCACCCACTTTAAGCACTAATACTTTTGCTTCATTAATTAATGAGGATTTGGCAATATCTGATACACTACCTTAACAAGCAAAAGATACAGAATTAATTCCTCCAAAATGCACTCAAGTGCCTATTCAACTGGCCCAGTCACCATTTAGTCCACATTCAACATCTTCCCAAAGCCATGCAAATGGCCACGTAAGCCCCCTCCACATGCAAACCCACTGTCCAAACATACCCTCACTAAATGTCATGCAAACCCTAATACAAGCATACCAGACACACCTACACTTGCTCCAACCTCATCATCCACCCCTAACCCTAACTTCACCATTTTCATGCAACTAGGCAATGATTGTTTGCCTATCTCTTCACACAACACAAACATATTACCACTATATCAATCAATCCAACCAACCTTCTCCTCCATTATAGTTCTCTCAAATTCGGACACACCTTCTCACAGTCCACCTAACAATATAATTAATTCATCTTTCAAGTTCCAACACCCACAAGATGTTCTCCCCAAATATAAATTACCTAAGGAGACAACACTCACCATAAAACCCGCCCACCCATCGGTTGCTCCACAATCACACACCTCACTCTCTTTCTCCTTCACACTTGATCATGGAACCAAACACTATAGTTTACACTGCATAGACTCCTCATGCACCAACGCAGCTCACATCTTGGCTAGAGATAAGGTTACAAAGTCATGCTCTCACTTTCACGATGGAGGTCAACCATCAAGAGGTGACAATCCTTATAAACCATCTGAGGGACCTGGCTCAGATAATGATGAAGGGAATGCAGTTAGTAATGGAGATTCACGGCTGGTACCATTGGTCCATGACCCAGGCTCCATATCTTGGGCCATACCAGTAGCCTTCACCTCCAACACCATATTGGGACCCCCTTCATCTTCAACCACACCTTCTTTAAATTCCATTTTATCCATACCCCAATACTGCCACTCCATGGATCCAACCCTACTGGGATCCTCCACCACCTCCAAACCCAGTTTCATTAACCAATCAATCACCCCCACACAGTCCACCTCCAGAAGAATAAGACCAAAATTTTCAAGCGGAACTAGATGCAGCAGTCACTTACAACAGAGAAACTCGACCAATTCATGCATTTCTAGATGGAATATAGGTCTTTGTCCAGAAGGAGGAATGTGTCGAAAGATATATATATATATATATATATATATATATATATATAAGGTGTCCTCACAATCTCCGAACGACCTCATTTCGTCTAAGGCCAACTACAAATCCAGCAGTAGGGAAATATGCAATGCTTCTAATGCCCACTTTCATCCTAAGACCAGGCCAGACAAGCACTCAAAGGGGTCCAAGGAACAATCAACTATTTGATTATATTGATAGTCATATAAACTTTATTATTTGGAATTGTAGGGGTGTTCATTCAGATGATTTTAGAAGGAATTTTCGCTCCTTACTAGACTACAACAGGCCAGCTCTAGTTGTTTTGCTGGAAACTCACGGTACCAACCACCAAACAATTCAGGAAGATTTTAATTTCACATGCTTGATAGAGGTAGTAGCTATTGACCAATCTGGAGGAATTGCGATCTTATGGTTGACAGATGTGTTGCATGTGGAACATGTTGCCTCCACAGCTCAGAAAATACACTGCCATGTTCAGGTGCTCCCCAATCCTTTTAAATTTTTGTTTACTGCTATCTATGCAAGTCCTAACTTAGCTAACAGACAATTATTATGGGCAAATTTAATGTGCATGTATGATAACTATAAGGGCCCTTGGGTAATTGGGGGAGACTTCAATGAAATTATAGAAGCGGATGATAAGTTTGGTGGCCTATCAATCGATAACACAAAGAACTAATAAATTTTTAAACTGTATCAACTATTGCAAACTGACAGATTTTGGCTACAAAGGGTATCGTTACACATGGACAAGTGGTATACATAATAGTAGTAATATACTTGAACATATAGATCGTATTTTTGCTAATTATGATTGGCTTACCCAATTCCCTAATACATTTGTCACACATCTTCCTCATATTCGTTCAGACTATTGTCCGCTAAAATTAGAAATACAATACTACCCTCTACCAAGGAAAAAAATATTTCGTTTTGAAACAATATGAGTTTCCCACCGCACCTCCCCCTCATTAATTAATCAAGTATGGTTAGAACATTTTCAATTACTCCCTGCTATTAATAAATTTACTACACAAGTACAAGAATGGAATAATTCTACTTTTGGGAATATTTTTAAACATAAAAAGAAATTAATGGATCGAATCAATGGCATTCAGTCCTCAAAACATTATACTATGAGCCTCTTCTTACATATTAGAACGAACACTCACACTGGAATTTCATCATATTCTAAAATTAGAAGAAGATTTTTGGAAACTTAAGTCACGTGTTGACTGGTTAAATGACGGAGATGCAAATACAAAATTTTTTCACCTAAGTACTATAAATCGTAGAAGATTTAACTGTATTACTACCATTCAAGATCATGGAGGTAATTGGATAACATCCCCTATTTCTTTAGGGATAATATTACTCAATATTATCAAAATTTATTTCAAACACAGAAAATTAGCTCCTCTAAAAATACTTATATTAAACCTTCAAATGTTTTATCATCCGAGGACCAATCTAGTTTAACTAATCCATTACAAGACTGGGAAATTACAAATGCTATAGAGTCCTTTAAACCTCTTAAAGTACCAGGACCGGATGAACTTCATCTATTTTTCTATCAAAAATATTGGACTATCATTGGCAAATCAGTAATGTTTTTTTTGTGATACGGTTTTCAACGAACATAAAATTGACCCT